>NC_134949.1:26039838-26366227 GCF_965638725.1 Aptenodytes patagonicus
GTGTGTATTATTATTACTGGTTGCAAGTTAATTACATATCATCAATTAGCCACTTCTATCCTGGTTTTAGTTAAACAATGTGAACTCGTCAATTCTTTCCTGCAACAGTATCTCACCTTTGGAGGTGTAGCTGAGCTCTGAACTTACCGAAGAGGCAAGGTGATAGAAGATAAGAGGCCATTGGTGCTACTGAGTAATTCAGTGTAATTTTGAGGTTTACATTTTTTGATTTGGTGCATTATACTTCACAGGATTTGTATGAATAGATTTTGAAAGGACCTTGCTGGTTCCTAGTTGTAGCCTTCAAAACTAGATGGCAGACAAAGTTATCAGGATCATGTCTGAGAGTAATGTTTACGTCTGAGGAACCAAAGCATGACCTTTGGTTTCAAGAAATGACCCTTTTTGAAGTAATGAAGGGTGCCCTCTCCAGATTGTTCTGCTATGCGTCAGAGCTGCTGCAGTCTTTCTGACAATTGGATCTGCAGGGTCTCAAAAGACTTAAGGTAATTGCCTCTCCTCGAAAATAGCTGAGGGTGTTTTCACTTGAATCAATTCAATCAATCTCTGATAACCTTCAGTATAGGCTCTGTACTCTCAGCTCATTTTTGTAGATTCATTCTTCTTACTAGATCTGTATTTGGTGAAATTTCTTCACCAAGTCCAAATACTTTTGGGTGTAAGTAGTCGTTCATAGATACAAAAATACTCTTTTACACACAAACAAGAATCTCTTTGACTATACATATGGAGGTTTCTAAATATCTAAGGTGTCTGCAAGAATACAGACTGATTCCACATAGAAGGCCAGAAAAAACATATTTTGCAGTGAAGCTATTTCCTATATTGCCTGCTGGCACAGGCAGACTTCTCCACTGATTACAGTATATAGAAAAAGTCGTAAGACATATAATGGGAGAAAAATGTACCCATAATCAAAACAATGGTTCCAGAATACATCACAGAGAAAACAGTGCAGTAATTTATCATAAGTCTATAGTTTTAGCTTTAGGTAGGTCTGTTTATTCCACCCCTGATTTATTGTTACGATGTGCCATTTCTCTGCAGCTCTAATGCGGCACTTGATGAAGGGGGAAGCCATGGTATTATTCAGCTATTTTATGCAGTAAATTTCCCACTTATGTATATTTTTTTATTTACGTAAGATTTTTTAAAGAGACGTTATTTAATAGCTCAGGACAAAAAAACCCTCTTGTCCCTTAACACTTTTATAACTATTTACATGGAGGAGAAAAGGCCATCTGAGAAAGGTTTCCTCTAAAGATCCTTGCTCTTAAGACTAAGTCCAAAGACCAAAAGCCACTCACTAGCTTCAGCAACCACTAAATTAGGTCCTTTGACTGAGACTGAACTAAGAATGGTTTCCCAACCCAGCATCGACTTCTTATTGGAAAAGTAAAGGTGATTTACTAACAGCATTTCCCAGCTCTCTGTGAGAAGCAAAAGTGGATCAGCTTGACTAAGGGAAGCTGGAAAGCAAAAAGGGAAATATGAGAAGAAGAATCAGGATAACGGGAGATAGGTCTGGGAAAGTTGGGAGCCACAGAGGGGCATGCTTACAGAGCTGCCTGGACTGAACAGCCAGAGCGAGAGGATCTGTGGTCCAGGAGAAAAGCAGAGAGCTAAGGGCCTGGGTAACAGTATAAAGACATACTTATATCCACACGTTATAAAGAATAATCGGTCTAGAGCTCTTACTAGCTAAACTGGGATGTTCATAACGAGAAGAGCAGAAAAGAACTCCAGGAAGAATTTTAACTTTATTTGTGCACTGCATGACAGATTGGCTCAGTCATGGAGAAGGTAAAGAAGGAAGGATTACTCCTTCTTTAAGACAAGAATTAGGGACATGAAATTAAGTAATCAGGTAGAAGTTTTAAGGCAAACAATATTCTTTCTCAGGCAACACATAAATGATCTGTAGAGTCTCATTGCCGCAAGACATTGGGAAGACCAAAAGCATTAATGGATTAAAAAATCTAGTAGAGAATTGCATGGCGTAAAAGCCCACTGGAGCTTATTAAACATAAAGAGATATATTCCACTTCCAATTTTGTGTGTCTTACCTTGCAGGTTACCAGAAATAGCTGTAGTCTGCCTAAGGATGAGTACCACTTTGTGCTTGTCCTGTTACACAGTTTCATGATGCTTTCTTGTCTGGTTGTTGCCAGAAACAGAATGTCAGACTAAGCATGTCTTTGATCTCCCCCAGTCTAGACAGACTTTCGTTCTTACATCAGTGAAAAGAGAAATGATAGGGCTCTGGATGCTATGAGGGCAGAAAACAGAGATGGCATTTATGTTATGCTCAGTCTCCCAGGAAGGGGAGCATTAGAGCATTTGATTATCTACACAGGCTACTTGCAGGAACAGTGAAATGCATAAGCTAAGTTCTTACAGAACCTAATGAACAAATTTAATTTTATTCCCAAATAACCCTGCAATCTAGTTGATTAAGAGTTGATGGTAATTTTCTTTTGTATTCGCTCCTGCAAAGTGACAGGGCAAGAATATGGAATTCAAAAATAAAACAAAGGGAAAAAGTCCTGAGCCTTTCTGCTGTTTCTAAGCATTCTGCTCTTTATCTGCGTGTATGTTTGCATTCTATTTCACATTAAATATCTGTGGCTATTACTTGAAGTAGTATCAAAACTGGCCACTTGAGGGCAATACTGCAACCTAATTTTCACAGTGTTCGGCTCTAAGCCAGACCTCCACGTCATATGAAAAGATGTATTTCCTGGGTAATTGAGGGTCCAGTTTTACTTGCGTATATGTTAAGTATAAAAAAAAAAATTCTGTTTACTCAAGTTTCCAAATGCTTAATACACAGAGAGAGAATTTCAGCAATAGTTATAGTGACTTATACCACAGCAAGCTTAACAGCAAACTACTTTAATAAATTATGTTTACTCCACTGCACAACTGGAAAATCACTTAAGAGCATAGTTTCAACTGAGGGTATCGAGGGCTACGCAAGTACACCAGTCAAGGAATTCAAATCCAGGAGACACCTGACTGTCTATTTTGGATGAGCGAAGGGACAGTGAGCCAGAACGGGGGCCGTGCAAAGCTGCTGACAGCACAGAAGAGCCTTCCCAGGTGACGCAGGACGTGGCACCACTAAATTCTACAAAAGTGCATCCCTTCATTAAGAACTGGGACCTGGTTGGGAAAGGTTAATGGCAGGGCAAAGGAAGCACTTCACAGTGTGTTAAACCTTGAGATAATTAATCATAAATGACTGTTTCGCACACCAGCTTCTATAAAACAGAAAATTATTGAGGGGCCAGCCTTCTGCTCAATACACTTGCACAATGTCGATTAACATGAAAGGATTGTTGCATACATTGACAGAGACCCATCCCTTAATTGGTACCATATGCAAAATAGAAAGCTTCTATTTTATTATTAATTTTTCAGAACACAGATGGTCTAAATAAGGGGTTTCCAAATTTCCTCAAGGAAATAAGGCTATTACGCAAGTCACATATCAAAACATTTGTGTGGCAGAAAGCCATTCTCTCCCCTATATTTCCTGCATCTTCCCAACGAGGGCCCAAATGTAGAGTCGCACTTTTGCCCCTCCTTGACTACACAGAATATCCTCATGCCAGCGCAGGATTTAGCTTCCTTTGCTTTCTGAACTGAGATACTAAAATATGTATAATCCAGAGAAAACCTGGCACCTGGTGAGCAAAACATGCTTGAACTCTTCCTGAACTGCCATTTGGCCAATGCTTATTCAAGGAGTCATTCTGAAGCCTTGCCACTATGATTAGGATAAGTAAATCTGAGTTGTAAAAATAATTTATAATAGTTTACTAACAAAGAAGCAGTGGGGAATGCAGCATTATTTAATTCATTAAACTTCCGGTTTTTCTTTACACTGTTTATCTTAATCATTTGATATCATCTGGTACCCCATCTCCAGTCTTCTTAAAAATCTCTCCTTCATATATACCACATTATGGTTACTTCTAACAACCATAAAGGGTTGTTGTACACAGGGGATCAAATTTTAAACTTAACATACTGAGTTTGTGATAGTAACGTTGTAACCAAGTTAACCACAATTGTGGATCAATTTCTCATCAATAATAGTTTAATTATACTGGTATGAGAAAATTTGCTGACCAGAGGCCTATATACACTGAGGAGGTCTCTAAATTATTGTGCAACATTACTGAAAGCAGCACATCTGTGATGGCAATGCAGCAGGTTAAAATTATTCTCATCTGTTCATTTAAAAAAAAAAAAAATCAGTCAGCTGCTCTTGGGGAAAACCACATCAAACACTAGCAAATTTTTCCAGACCAAAGTCTCCTCTATAGGCATATTCAGGTCCCAGTGACAGCGATGGGTGTTCTGTCAATCAGCAGAAGAACAGGTCTTAGAGATCCTTTCTGTCATTATTGGCTATTGATAGGTTGGAGCTTCACACCGTAACAAACAATTTTCTTTCCTACACAATAGACTTGGCAGAAACCGAAAGCTTAGGAGCTTTCTGGACCAGGTTCCTTGGCTGGTACAAATATGCGTAGCTCCACTGCCTGCTTTGAGAGAGGAGATCACTGCTGGCATTGTACGTCCCACTGGCAACAAGTGACAGCTCCATGACATTTATGAGAAACTTGATGTAATCTCATCCCAAAGGATATCAATGATTGAATTCAAACCTTCTCCCAAGTATTGTTTTCTGACTGATGATCTCCTGCCTGATGCCTCTGCACCAAGCACAGAAGCCTCTCTACGATTCTCTCAGTAATGTTCTCTGGCCACTTCGTGAATTCGTATCTCACTTCTCCTGGAGACTCCCCGGCTCCTCCCAGCTTCTTTCTAGGGCACACTGTTTATACTGAGAGACAGTCTTATACACCCCACTTTCCATCATTTTGTTAATTTGCATTTCAATCTATGCATCACTACAAATGTGCTTTCTGTGGTGCCTATTTTTTGTTTATTTCTTGCCATTTTGACAAGTCTGCCTAAAGCTGCGGAAGATCTAACACCACGGCAGCAGTAACCAGATTGGAACTACTGTAAATGTGCTGCTGCTTCTATCTATCATTTCTATTGCTTCTTCAGCTGCCAAAATACTCTGTAAATGGTGGCTGGCGCCCCGTTCAGCAGACTTCCCTCAGTGGGAATGATTTTACAGACCCATATCACAATTACTAATGACTACTAGCCTTTAAAGTAGTCCCTACTTCAGCTGCGATAGTGATGCTGCTGGACATCGTGCTGCTTTAATAAACATAAAATAAAACTGAACCCCAAGGCTTGAAAGTGAGTGACCATTAGTCTTCCTAAATGTAAACAGAGGAAAATAGATGGCAAAATAATATATCTCCGTGGGTTTCCATAGCTTCTGAGGGGGGAAAGAAAAAGAAGTAGGTTCATCTCACCTAATTTTGGCAATCTAGAATTTGGCATGTTCTCTAAGAATGTCATAGCCCATAGAAGGAAGCAGACACATTTAGCAGGAAACTCATCTCATTCCAAAATTAGTGTCTAAATTGGGTGGGATGATTTGTTCTCTAGAGGTGTCTGTTTCTCCAATAACTAGAATTAGATAATGAGCTTAGACTAGGCACTTAACTTAGAGAGCGCTAAAATTGTAGAACATACCAAATGGCTGGCATTATCAAGAGTCCTGACAGTCACACCACAACACTTAGACTGATCCAAAGCCAAAACCTGCTCCTACCCCAAGAGGGCTACATGGGCAAAGTGCACCCATCCTCAGACAGCTGATGCAGGAACTGATCTATGTGACCTCAAGAAATCACTGCTACTTTGTGACCTTATTCCTTCAAAAAGAAAGGAGCAGCTACAGAACTGTAGTTCCTTCACAAAGAGCTGCCGTGTTGTAAGCACAGTTCCTTGCGGAAAGAACAAAGGAATGGGAAGACATGTTTGGAAATCCATAGGACTGCTGAGCAAACTAGACGTGGAAAGAGAGGGGTCTCTCCAGGCACTTGGAGATGTCCAGAGTTAATCCAATTAAGGTACATGTGAAACATCCTTCTTCATAAAACCTAGACACCATGGGAGGCCCACCCTCTTCATGGTATACTTCCTTCCCCTTATTTAGAAGTGCCCTAACCCTCCTCCATTCTGTTTTACTGCACCTAAAAAAGAAATCTAAACAAACCTTTTTAAATATTTACTTTCCTTTTTTACAACACTGTCAATATCCGGGCAAAAGACGTTACTGCATGACAGCATCCCCACTGCTGTGCTTTAGAGAAAACCTGGCAACTGCTGTCAAACGTCACCAATAAAAATGGGCTCTGAAGCAAGCAAATCCCAGGGCCCTTCATAACCCCCACTGCATAGGGCAACTCTTCCCTCCTTCATGAATCAAACCCCACTCATTCTGAGAAATGAAAGCTGTACATTAGGAGAATATTCATGTGTCAGCTGGAGACTGCAAATAAAGAAGGGGTAAAAGAGAAGAAAGATATTGTCTGGTTTTCTGTCTCTGTACTTTGCCTGAAAGAGGGAAAAATTAGGAAATGGAATGCTTTACCTTTACGGAAAAGTGTTTCTTCTTGGGTGGATGCCAGACAGTGGCAGTGGAATGAATGAATGCCCTCAGCGGTGTTAAGGACGTCACAAGCACATATGCTTTGATGATGACAGAAAAGTCTTGAGCTTTAAGGATGTCCTTGTGGTCTGGTGAAGCTAATACCTGATTCCTGGAGAGTAGTAAGAATACATAGCATTAACGAAGTGCTTTTGCAAATGAGGAAAATGAGCTATAAGAAAATAGTGAAATAGTGAAATAGCGAAATTAGTGGAAAGAGGAAATGAGCCTTTTTTCCCCTGAGCTAAACAACACAGTAGATGAAACCAAGCAGGCTGGAACAAAGCTTTATATCAAGTCTTTCTATTGCTTTCAGTATTTTAAAATCTGAATTTCCATACATAGAAATTAACTGTGTTAGGAGGGAGTTACGTTTGAAAGTACATATGGGTAAATGCATTGTGGGCATGTTGTAATTGTTGCAAACCGAGGACATTCAGAGTGAAGGTAAAAACATTAAAGAAATCCAAGCAGCTTAAAAAAGCTACCCAAATTTAACACTGATTTGTAGAGAATTCAGAAAAAAACCCAAACTATGGAAAGACTGCACTATTGTTAGCACTTTCTTCAATGTAGTATAGGGACACAAACATGGCACTGCATGCTTTCCCTAATGAAAGCCATGAACTATGATTCCAAATATTATGAGTGAGTATGACACCTAGAAATAACCTATAATAAATCAGCTAAACATAAAATAATTGTGCAAGCAAACTTTGTCTAGGAAGTGACATGGCTGTCTAGTTACTGGCCTACAGCTCCCATAATCCACACAAAAACAATCAGCCATAGAAACAGGACAGAAAAAAAGCAAACCCAAGGAAAAAATTCTGCTATTTAAAAGCTTATTACCTGGGGAAATCTGAGCTATACTTGGGCATATTCACAGATGTCGTTATTATTCTGCCTGCTAAAATCTCTGAGTATCAATCTACCTCATAGCAAATGCAATGAGAAGATGACTATAGAAATTATGCGTCTCTAAGATTGATTACTGGTAAAAGACATAGGGCTCTCCTCCCATTTCTGTGTAATCTTTGGCAATATGTGGCCTTTCCAGACCTCAATTTTGCTATCTGTTAAGGGAGTCTAATAATATCTATATTAAAGAGACCTTTTTCTCCCCTCTGCAGGATGGTAGGGCCTCAGAACATAACATTTGTGAGATACTGTAACATAGGAAACAGCACTTGGACAGCCAGTTCTCAAATATTTTTTAGTTCTTCACTTAAGAGAGGGTCTCTGTGCAAAGGACTACATATGTGTGTCTGTAGTAGGGGCAAGGCAGGGATGGGAGCAGGAAATAGCTCAGCCGCTATGAGACCTAAACATTCAGGGTTGTCTCTGGGTCTGTCAAGGTGTTTCAATGCCCTCAACATAAAGACTTAGCTGTTCACACACAAAACATTCAAGCTTGGCTAGTACAGAAACAAACATTATGCAAGTATAAGAGATGCAATACATCCAAGTGCTCCACCTGCTGCGACCTCCTCTCTTGCTACGTTCTGCATCCCTAACTCCCAACTAAAAGCACAATGAAGCACTCGCAGTTTCTGGGGGTGGGGTACCATTAGCTTACAGCTGTGCGCTCGTGCTCTGCTTCCACCAGTACCGCAGATGGGCAGTATGTGTCTTGTCAGTGCTTTTGCCGCCCTGGGACATGTCGCTTGCGGCGCTGGCCCTTGAGAGCCCAGGCTGGCCGGAGCACTCTGGGGTGACGACTGGGAGCTGCAGGTCTGAAAAAGTACAAAGGGGATGAGAAAGAAAGTCAGCAGAGCATTGAAAGCAGAGGTTGACTCCTGCTGTTAAGGATAAAATGTGTAAAACACAATAGGTAGAGAGGAGCTACCAGCATCAGCTGACAATGTAAAGTAACAAATGCTGAGACTGTAATCCTTTGCGGATCTGCTAGCAGAGAGCTTTACACCCACCAGGCACCCCTTCCAGCTGCAAGCTCAGAGGCTTAGCCGCAACTCCCACTTTATAGGTGAGTGCATGAGTGCTGCATACAAAAAGCATCCCCTTCCCCCTTCTTCTAAACAGAAATCCTTTATTTCTAAATATAGAATACCAAAACTTTGTTTCTCACGTAGCCCTAATTACAATTAATGGGGATAAGAAATTTATTTGACTAAGGACCAAGGGACTTTGCCACTGTAATCACACAGACAGCTCAGTAAATAACCACATATCCATGTTTCTAGGTTCACCGTTAAAGGCTACATTTTGTAGTTACTGAAATCTATGGGAGGCTTAGTTCTGCCACCAAACACAGTGGGAGCAGGACTGATGTATCAGAGTTCTCAAGATTACTGAGGCATGTGACTATTAATAGCAATCAAAATATTGTGATGTGAGATCAGTCAACGGGTGGTATGTATTTTCTGCTTTTACTGTGCTGATAAAAAGGCATAGAGCCCTTACGTTATGTCATTGGTGGTTTTCATTAACTCTAACACACCTCACATTTCAAGTTCTTAAGTAATAGTCAGGGAAAAGCCAAGCTGTTCACATTATTCCCAAACCTAATTACTTATCTTTTTAATGACATACTGCATCATGCTAATGTTATGAATTTATTTGTATAGCTTCTCTTTTAATGCACGCACTCTCCACTTTGGTGCATGAGATGAAAAATAAAACTGAAGTTGTATTTCTGGTGATGAGCTGTGAGCAGCCATTCAAGGAAAAGAACTATTCATTTTCATACAGATCCTGTTAAAATGACATTGTGATTGTCTATGATTATTGCCTGTTCATCAGATCAGCTCAGTTCAGCCTTCCAAGCTCAACTGGGATCCAAAATTAAGCTGGTCCTTTGCCTTACATGCACCATTTAGCAGGATTAAAGGCTTTACTAATCAAAAACAAGCCCTTATTAATATAGCACCTCATGTTCAGATTATACTGTCATTGGAATCTTTGTGTTGTGTTACGCATTATAACTGATGTGGTTTAACCCGGCAGGCAGCTAAACACCACACAGCTGTTTGCTCACTACCTGCCCCCCAGTGGGATGGGGGAAAGAATCAGGAAAAAAAAAGTAAAATTCATGGGTTGAGATAAAGACAGTTTAATAGGACAGAAAAGGAAGGGAAAATAATAATAATAATAATAATAATAATAATAATAATAATAATAATAATAATAATAATAATAATAATAATAAATAGAAAGCAAGTGATGCACAATGCAATTGCTCACCACCTGCCAACCAATGCCCAGCCAGTCCCCCAGCAGTGGTCACCACCCCCTGGCCAACTCCCCCCAGTTCATATACTGAGCATGACGTCACATGGTATGGAATGTCCCTTTGGCCAGTTTGGCTGTGCCCCCTCCCAGCTTCTTGTGCACCTCCAGCCTTCTCAGTCGGTAGAGCATGGGAAGCTGAAAAGTCCTTGGCTAGTGTAAGCACTACTTAGCAACAACTAAAACATCGGTGTGTTATCAACATTATTCTCATCCTAAATCCAAAACAGCACTATACCAGCTACTAGGAAGAAAATTAACTCTATCCCAGCTGAAACCAGGTCACTGATTTGGACTTTGTAAGTGACTACCTGTTTGCTGATGGTACAGAGACAAAATAGACTACTCTCTGCCTACTTGGCTGTGCAGTGATAACAGGAATAAGCTAGTAAACTCCCATTAAGTCATTTACTTAGCAGACTTGCTTCTGAATATGCACAGGGAGCATAAATCAAGTGCTATTTTTCCATATCCGTGCTGTAAAGACAAACCAGCATTTCACTATGGCGATTTTCACCCTGTAAAAAGACAATGACATTTCACCAGGGCAATTTGCAATGGTCGCACTACAGCTACTCCTATGCATTGTTTCGGTTACCTACCTGTGGCAGGTGCACCTGCCCTGACAAAGACTGGGGGCATTAAGACCGCTGCATCCTTACTTTTCACGCCCTTACTTTCGTTCCTTTAAGGTGGCGAGTGCTGACTGTCACGTACACGCTTTGGGCCAATAATTATGGTCACGTATACACCTCAGGTGAGGAGTAAGAAAGTTAAGGCCCTCAGCCAATTAGAATTGGCCACAGATCAGATTCGACTAGGGTATAAATGGAGCCCCACCGGAGGGCAAGTTGAGTCAGTCCTCCTCGGAGCAGCGGGTCTGCAGCCGGGGACTCGCCCCTTGGGTCGGGATGCCGCCCAAGGAAACTCCTCCAGGTTGAGAGCCCTCATCTCGTAGGTGAGCGATTGTGCACATTTTGGATCCTCATTTCTAAAGCCGGCTGTGCATACACCATCCTGAACCTGTGGTTTACTGATGTTGTCGGAGTGTTAATGCCTCATTTCTAGTTAGTTTTCTGCTAAATAATTTTGGTTAAAATAAAGTTTATTTTTTAATCTATCACCTGCCTAATTTGATTTCATGAGCCTCCGTGACACTAACTGAAGTGCCTATATTAGCAAAATAGTACTCTTAGGCTTTGTCTTTAGGCAATGGAGGGAGAGAGAGACCAGTCCTTGGAGCACTAAGAGAAATACTGGTTCTGAACTGCTCTCTGAAAAGGTCTGTTTTTTCACTGACTATGCAAGAAAACTAAGCTACTTACTTGCAGCTGCAAATAATTCCCAGAGTGTAAAGTTTGATCATACAGCTCTGGTGTTCAGGCAAAACCAGAATTATTAAAACACATAAAGGCCCTCCACAGTGCACAGATGACTTCAGAGATCTTTTTCTGATTTATCCTCACATTGGTAAAAAGGGAAGACACAGCCCTCTGCTGTTGCAACTATCTCTGGAGTTATGGAGCCAAGCCCTGTTCCCCTGTATCTTGGTACTGTAGCACATCCATCAGGAACAGCCCAGCACCGTCGGACTCTGGAATTCAAATCTCATGGCCTAGACCTGCAAACAGCAAGATACTGATCTGTTGACCATGAGTGGGATCAGTCACACAAAACCCAATGAAGCCTATGACAGCAATCCAAGCTACCCCCTTGCCAATGCTGCCTAGGGTGGCAGACAAGAGAAAGAGACAGGTTGTCCTACCTTGATGTCTACAGCACACAGCTGAAAGGAGGCAGAACTGCACCTCCAGACCAAGCTCCCTATAACATATACACCTTTTACATTAGGCCATAGCTATGTGACAACATTAACAGAACCATGCAAACAAGACTGACAGCCCTTCTCTTCTCAGCTGGTCATCTGAAAGCCAAATTATGTCAAAGGTGCACATTTTTCATCAATTACTTTAGTTAAAATGACCATAATGTTGAGAAAAGGGAAATGCACACAACATAATTTTCTTATTTAAAAGAAAGCCAGTATTTCACTGAAAATAAGAACCGGGCAGCAGAGAAGGGCTGCTCAGCTTGTTACTCAAGAGAAAGTAGAGAGTGTCTTTTCCTTTTTAAAATATGGTTTTAATTGTGTTGCTAAGGCAACAAGTAACCAATATGGTATTAACTCACAAGGCAGAGTTTGAAAAGAATGAGATGAGGTTTGTACCTATATTTACCCCTCTTAAATGAGAGTTTTAGCTGTTTTAGGGAAATAGAAAAGATTACTTTGGCATTAATTCATTTGTCACTACACAGTGGACCATTTACTAGAGCTGGGTATAACAAAAAAAAATGGGTAGGGACAGATGAAAAAGAGGTGTCCTGAAATTCTCAGGCTACTGGGTAGAAGCTCCTTAGCATTGCCCTAAGTCATTGCAAAATGCCTTGACATAAAAAAATGGAAACCTGCCATCTCTTTAAGAAGAGAAGGTTAAACAAATTCAGCATGTTGGCGATTAGCATTGAGAACAAAAAAGGGGCAATGCTCATAAATTATTCCTCATGCTATAGAGCATCCTGTTTATATGGTGCCTTACACACCTCTGTTGATTTCTGTCAGCATCCACCTGGGAGAGAGCCCATCGCAAGGTGGCTGGAACAAGAAGAAAGGGGAATGAGACTGCCACAAGGTGCTTTTGAGGTGACACACAGCATGTACACCATCAGGCAGAGTTAATGAGGGAGTAACAGTCCCTCACTTTGGTAAATCTACTCTTAGTAATCAATGAATACGATTAACATAATAATAAAGAGATGTCAGTAGCACTGAACTGCAGCACACTCAGCTACATCAGTTCTCATGGCAACTCTTCACCTGTTCTTGCACTCAAAAGGAGTAACAGTGTTTATTAGAGCTGTAAATTTGTTAATCAACATTACCATCAATGAAAATTAGCCTGCAGTGCCTTTACTGTTCGCAGTAATTGCCATGTTTTTCCATCTTGAAATCACTCTACAAGCTGTTGTTAATTAACCAGTCCTTTTGAAGTACATAAATAACATCAACATTTTATAATAGAAGACATCAACATTTTATAATAGAAGAGGTGAGGCAGGCTCAGCAGCTGATATGTGCCAGGCAGCTTGGGAAATCAAGTTAGAAAGAGTCCCAGCATCCTAGTGTCATTTCTAGATTACATCCCCTCTTTCAAAAATCCAGATCTTAATATCAGTAATTTTTGTAGCAGACTCTAAAGATCAAAAGAAAAAAAAAGACGTAAACTAGAAAAGAACATTTTCCTTTTAAAAGTGGCTATGCAGTAATTGAAAGGCTACACAAACTGCTGGTTTTCCTGAGGAGCAGCTGCAGGCTTTGCCTCAAGTACCTTTTGCTGCTGCCATTTGTGATGATCCAGTGTACAGCAGTGTACCTAAGGCCGGATACCTGCTTTCACTTAAAAAAATTCTTCACCTCCTTGAAATTCTGGCTTGAAGGTTTCCTATGCTGACATCTCTGAAATGGTACCATTGAAAACACCAACAAACAGCACCACTTTGCCTAGGGTGTTCTCCACGATGCCATTTTGATGGGTGAGGAAGCCACTACAAGTTCTCAGCTGAATTCACACATTAGCGCTCTAACCACAGCAACGGGTAAAACATAGATCTGAGACATAGGAACAGCTGGGGGGCACATGTGAAAGGGAGGTATAAGATCCACCAAAGCAAGTCAACACCTCTAGATCAAAAAAATTAAGCACCTCTTTGTCACATGACCTGGTGGTAGATACTGTTCTGTCAACTGCAATCTCTCAAAGTACCACCTCAAAGTACCACAGAGTCAAACAGATCAGTTGACAGCAACAACTGGTATCTAATGCAGCAGCCACACTGACATCTAATGAGGCCTTTCAAGTATTTTACACAGCTATGACTTCTTGCTCCCTCTCTCCTCACATCCGTCTCCCAAGTTATTTACTTGTCTTCGGCTCAGAGTTCTGAAGTGTAACATGAGATTCAACGCATACACAATAAAGAATAGCTGATTTAAGAGTTACAACGTGTGGGTGAGCAAAAGGTTTACCAATAGCTAGAAGTACATTTGGACAAATTAAGACTTCGTGGAGCAGAGCCAGGTCAGTGTTGACACGGCTGCGGCCACGTGGACTGGTGGTAAATGGAACGCTTAGCTTAACATGAACATCTGGTGATCTGCAAAGGTAAGGAATTCAGCAGGAGAAGACCCTACTGGTTGAACTAAGCGAGTAACACTCAATTGAAAGAAAGGAAACAGAAGATGAATGAGAATGTGTCCTCTTCTTTATCCTTCCTTTTATATTATCCTTTGAAGTTACAAGGAGGGTTACGATACAGTTTTGTTTGTTATTTTTTTTTACTTTGTTCAAGATCAAATAGGCTATATTTTATACACTTCAAACATGGAACAAGGAACGATTAAGACTCTTGTCTGTGAGAAAAAGGTCATTTTGTTTCTAAAGTGCCCATCAACTGTCAGATCTATTAGAAACATTTCAAGAGCAATTGAATCACCTTGGGAGATCCTGGTTGTTTAATGAAGCACAAAGCTAGAGATGGGATGAAAGGCAACTAAGGTGCTGTGCTTTGTTCCGAGCCCAGCACATTGTTCATTTCTTTCATAAAGAACATTGTAAGCTCAGCACATTTGTACTTGCAGAGTCTTCATTCAATTGCTTTTCTTTTTAGCAGGAAAAACATCAATTTAGAACATGAAAGTACATTAATCCTGAAAGTATACAGGAGAGTTTCCATCTGCATAGAAGCCTTCTGAACGTCTTCCTAGATTTTCATAGTGGTAGTCTGTCTCTAGCAGGAGCCTGAATTCTCTCACTCAGGAAAAAAGGAGAATGATAATCACCTCACGTTATTTCTTAGCAGTTTCTGCAGCACAACATTCAGGAAGGACTGATAACAAGTCCTCTCTCTCAGCCTTGCACATTTGCTCTCTGACAGGGCATCTCAGTGAGTTAGAAGAACTTCATATTGCATCCTGTGCTGGGATCATACATCTGCCTGACTGGTGTGGGCTGCTGGAGCACAACGAGCTTATTTCTGACACAGACTGGGCAAGCTGCATTGCCACAAACTGGTCCTCTTCTAGTATTTACAGCTGGGCAATTTTCCAGCCTTTGTAGGTTGGAATGGTGTGTTAAACAGCTGCAAAGATTGCTTCACATCAAGAGATGCTTAAAAAGCTTTCATAGACTCTTAGGCAGACTTCCGAACACCTCCAAGACTAGGGGATTTTGACCAAAATAAAGCCTACTATCCAGTACCTTTTGCTCAGTCATGTATGGCAACCTGCTCTAGCTGCATAACCATGAAAGTAATGAGCATTAAAAGTGCATTTTTTTCATTTTTCAGTGTTGGTTTTGGAGGATGGATGATTTCAGTTGAACTACTGCTGCTACATGCCTTGAGGTCATTGCAGGCTTGTCACAGAAAGCAGACCTATTCCATTTAATTGCCTCCTGTTACCCATTTGACCTATCGGGTGAAAAGACTCTGAAACAAAGATTAGTACTCTCCTATGGCTTACACATTATGCCTTGAGGTTGCTAAAGAAAGAGAGAGAACCTTTAACACTCAGTTTTATAACCTATGCATTTAGAAAAGGGTGGCTGTGAAACTCAAAGCAGATGCTGAGTATTTGAAGGAAGCTAGGAAGACTAAGGGCAATCCTGGCCCCCAGGGAAGTCCTGGCAAAATTTCCATTGATTTCACAGGAATCTGATTTCTTGCTTGATACTTAACACTCCTGTGATGGTTTTGACATGTGTTATAAGCTTCATTTGTGATGTGCACATTGCTGCAGGTTCAATATCCCACCCACTACTGACTATTGATCTAGCTGTCCTTAAAAGGTTTTCATATTCAAAAAATGCAGTGATCCCTCCCTCTGTAATACAGATAATCTCAAAGCAACCCACACTGAATATTTAGAATGGAGAAATCTCAAACTAGTAGTCATTTCTGGAAATTTAAACTATCTAAAATATCTTTAGTATAAAAAAATGTTTATAGTAAAGCAGATCTAGAGGGAAAGGAATTTAAACTGTGCATTGGAATGCATTGAAATTCATGCTAAAAAACACCTGTGAAGTTTCAGAGTTAAAAACACAAAATGATGATAGCGCGTTATTTTGAAATGCACGTTATTTATTTTCCCCTTTAAAAACATCAGCAAATACAGCTTCAGTTTAGATTAATCATTTACCATGTTTTTTGCTTTGTTTCGGCAGGTGCATGGAAAACAGTATTTATTAAATAAAGTGTTTGCTTCTTCATCCCTAAAGCATCCTCACAGTTAAAAGATAGAGGTTTTTTTTTCATTATTTTCTAGAAGGGCTGCTTCATCTGTGTGCACCCTTCATACTAGAACTTAAATTTACAGATAAGCTATAAAACTCTGGAAAAGGCAACTCAGTGAAAATGCTGGCTGACTGTTACATTATTAGAGCCACAGCTACAATTCTGTACTAGTAACAAGGTAGAATATAGAATATTCTATATTCTATATTTAATAGTAATTGAATTCATTTAGCTGCTTTACTTCTTTTCAGTCTCTTCATATTTGTTGTTATTACAGAAGTACATTTTCATCCTAGCTGAGATCTGACCCTGTTATAAAACAAAGAAAATCCTGCCCCATGTAGTTTATAATCAAATTAACTCAAAAGAATCAGATGCTGATTTTATTGGCCATTCTTGAGGCTCTTAGCAACTTCAGTAGCAGAAAGGTAATAGGCACAAAATTGATCACAACTGGTGTGCGGACATTTATAAGGGCCAGCTGGCAAAAGAAATGCATCCCCCTATACAGAAGCATGTTCCTGTCACAGAGATTTTGAATTACTACAACGGAAAATAAATTTAATCTATAATTTCTCTCTTACATAGGTGGCCCTATCAGACCTTGCTTCCTCCCCTCAGCTCATCACCCTTCCTGCTGACTCCAGAGTAACCCAAGGATGCAGGGGACAGGCAGGGCAGATTTGCTAGGCAGGGGGAGAGGAAAGCTGGCGTGGGGTTAGCACCAGACAGTAAACATATCACAGTGAGAGCACAGTCACACAGCTGGACTATCTTGGCTCTCCCTCCCACCCAATTTCATTAGGGTCGTGCCTACCCAAGACCTTCTGTGTGATTAACACTGTTGGCCAGCCCCACGGGTGACCAAGTAAGCACTCAAGGCTGGTAGACACTCATAAAGTCTCTGCACTAGTGACACTAATAAAAAGAAACGCAGAAGGAAGGCGTACAGCAAAAGTATTACTTTAAAAAGAATTGGTGATCTGGATGGGTAGAGAAAACAGCTATGCATGGCACAGGCTGGGCCCTGGAAGTGATGAAGCAAGACAAATGTTTATGTGGAAAGACAGACTAGTCTAGATTGCTTAGGGAACACGAAAATCAGGGAGGCAATGCTATAAGCATTTTCCCAGGCAAAACCTGTCAAAGAGAATTTGTTGTGCCTACATCAGGATGCCTTTCCTGTGCCTTAAACTGAGGCTGGGCAATTCTGCTCACATTGTGGACCTTAGTCCTCTCCATCTCTCAGCTGAGAGTAGTTCCAGGAGGCAGCCAAGCCCAGTTCTCAGCCCACCTGTGGTGGGATACCAAGTATGAACACCTGAAATCTCTTTGCCAGTCATTCTCCAACATCAGAGAGCTTCTAGGTTAGGGTTTGCAGGAAGATTTCATTCACAGATCACTGCAATAGCTGCATCTTTTGCTGACCTGAGCAATAAATGCCAGTAGCCTTCCTTGGTCATTCAATAGCTGTACCAGAACCTCCTCCTGGCCCAAGTCCCATATAGTGAGCAGACATCAGGCACCTGATTAAAAACTGAGCCAAATGCCCTGCAAAAGCGGGAGTGAAACCAATCTTCTCAGACTGAGCAGCAAGCACTTATCAGTGTCCTCCATGTTGAATTTTAAGATCCATTACCATTCTTATGCCTCATCACAAACCCACTGCCACATGTACCCGTGCTCCAGCAACTCCTTCTCTTACTCAATCCAATTTACCCCCACACATCACGTCTTTTTTACCTTTTTGCTCCTCTAGACTCTTCTTCCAGTCTGATTTTCCTAACCTTTTTTCTCTTCCCAGCTTCTCTCCTGTCTCCTAAAAAGCAGTCATCACTGGTATGTGCATAATTTTTCCCCCCATACAGATAGAACCAATCTGAATTTTCAGACTGACAAAAAGATTTACCATTAAAGAGACAAAGCAAAGAAACAAGCACTGACCTGATATTTTCTACAACTCATTTTCTTTCCTATATTGATACTACAGGGGTATGAGAAGGGGCATGCTCTCTTAAATACAAAAGCTAGCAACTTAAGAGTTGCACAACAAATAGAATAACATTTTTTTTAAAAAATAACCTTTATCCTTGTACCCACTGCTTATCAATATCAACACTGTCATACCCACAGTGAATCCAGTAATCCCATCCTCTCAGCCTTGCTGCCTGATATTTCTTTCTACAACTTAGCATGTCTTTAATTAGATCACATAATTCTTAGAGCAGCAACGTTGTGTTTTCACTTTTACAGGAAATTGCTTGGCTCCTTGGAGGGCTGACTAAATGACAAACACAGTAATAACAAACCAACTGATCCTTTTCAACAGGAATTGCAGAGAAGCCCTGTTGACTCAAACACACAGGAGTGAAAGTACATGACTGATTTGAAAGGAAACAACTGATTTGAGAGGAAATACTGATGAAAACCATTCTTTCCCCAACAATTTTAAAATTGAGGATCAAACAAATCCTAATAATTTGCAACTTTGCTGTTGTTGGAAAGAAAGACCTGTCGGAGGATGCAAGCAGAAGAAAGAAGTGGAAAGAGCTGGCTTTATCAGATGAATGGAAGGGGAGGAGAGTATCTGAAATCTTGGCTCTAGAAATTTGCTTTAACTTATACCTTTTTGTCCTCTTAACCTGAAATCAAATGATTTACCCTTCTGATTCTAATTTCACCTTCTATGGGTGAATTTCACGCATAGTAAATTAGATGTCACATATCCAGTGATACTGAATGGGATTCATTTCTAGATTGAGACACTGAGGTCTGGTCTATACAAAGATGACCCCCTGTGTGCCACAGTCTAAGTGCCCTTTCCTGTCAGTGGACGTCAGTGTAGTCTATATAGTCAATGTGGAGCAATTCAGCTAACTGTAAATTATGCTGAAAGTAAATGTCTTTTTGGGCTTGCTCACTCTAAACTGTACTTCTGTTAATTTCAGGAGCTTAGATACCAAGTGTTAAACTCAGGTACCCACACATAGACATCTATTGCCTTCTAGGACACCATAGGATATCCCTCTGAGCCTCCAGCTGCTGGACCAAAAAGACATAGGTTTTGTGCCAAATCTGCCCATCCTACTGGGCATCTTGGACTCTCCATGGCATCCCAAGTGGCAGGAGACCCTTGTGTTGAAACAGCTACCTCAGCCCCTAGACCACATGCTAATGTGGAGACACCTAGATTTAAGAGATGGATTTTTTTTTTTTTTTTACTTTAAAACACTGCAGCTAATTTAGGTTCAAAGTCTTTTTTATTGGTAACTGAATGGTGAGGGCTGGGCCTTTTTCTATCTGACAGTCCTTCAGCAGACTGCTAGAATAATCCTCTGTTACTGGGTGAGTAGGACTCAGACCCCTGCTGCCAAGCACACACACTACCTTGATTTCAATGGGATTTCAGCACCACTTAGAAGGGCTTTTCTCTTTGCTTTCCTGGCATGGAATAACATGTTTACAAATGGCCCTTCCCTAAAGAGGAGAAAACGCTGAACCGCTTAACAGACCACATATACAAAGTGGCTTGTACCACAGTTTATGGACACCAGTGAAAATGTGCATATTTTAAGGGGAAAGCTCTGTGTGTGGTGAGTGCCTCTTGTGTTTGTGGTTTTGCGGTAGCAAAATAATAAAACCACTGCAATTGGCCTTTCTCCAAGTATCAGGGCAAACCAATGTTTTTTAAAGGCAGTCTGTTACAAGACAAGTAGGAACTACCAATTCCTGAAGTCCTTGAAATTTTTAGAAATCTGCTCAGGTTTGTCTGAAACTGGTACTATATCAGAATACTTTCTAATTCACTTTCCAGTGCAAGGGAACCAAGGCACTAGGCATCACTGAAGGCACACTTAAAACTCAGCCAAAACAGAATATATCACCTACCTGGTGTAATATGACTTCATGATAAAGGGCTCTCATGGGACCTGGATAGATGTTCCTTATACTGCATGTTCCTTATGATCAGTTTTGACAATTTACTGCACCAGGAAAATAGAAATGTCCAATTTAAACTGACTCTCAACATACAGTTCTATAAAAGGAAACACTTCACATAAGTTTTAAATATTGATCAATCTTTAAATGAAACGGTAAAAAAATTAAAAGGGAAAATATGGTATGCTTAGGTTAGGAACCACCTAACCTCAACTTTAGTCAAGCATCCAAGTGTCAGGTATTTAATCTACGCTACTTGTCTAGGCTCCATTTACAGTCAGTGGTGAGAGTTAATTGGGTAGTAAGTACCTGCAGAGGGTAATTCAACACACCTATTTTAAACACATAGTTTAGGATAAAATGAAGTAGTGTTTGAAGGTGCCCCTCTCTCTCCACTGGCTTAAGGGGAAGACTAGAATACTGGTGCAGAAGATATCTGACTTCTAAATGGTTAAATGAGATGTAATGCATCTTTCTCTTATGTGCTAAATATTGCAAATATATAAAAGGTGAAAGGGAAGGGAAGGGAAGGGAAGAGAAGAGAAGAGAAGGGAAGGGAAGGGAAGAGAAGAGAAGAGACGAGACTGATCAATCTTGTATATTTGTCTGCAAACAAGGCTAAATACTAATGGAATAAATGTGGGGTTGGTTGTTACTGGATTACAAAAAAAAAAGGACAAGATTTCTTATAAGCAAAGTTTATATAGGATAGATCATAAATCCAAAATAGCATTGATGTTGGATATTTAGTGGTGTAACTGAGATCAGAATGTGTCCCTCTGTAGTTTAAATAGACCTAATATGGTGCACAACAGTTTTTTCCAGTTTCTGTTCAAAGCTGAATTTCACCCATAGTAAATTAGAATTCTCTGGCAACTGGCCCATAACCTTTAAACTTTTCTGGTTGATGATCTTAATACACAAAGGCTTTTTATCAGTAAGCTATGTCTGGATGGGAACCAAACTCTGACTCCTACTCCTTCTCCATGCCACAACATTTTTGTAAAGCTGAACAAACATATTACACCGAACCCAGGGCTTTGAAGTGTAAACACCAATACATTATATTAACACAAAACAGTCCAAAAATAAGACACTTATAGCCAAATTATTTCTGCAGTGTGCAATGGCTAAACAATGCAATATCTTTACCTGAAAAGATACTGCATAACTGCCATTCGTATTTAAGTGGTGTCTGAAATGGATTATCTTTCTTGTTTCATTTTTTTCCCCCTACGCATTCGTGACTAAAAATAAAAAGGAATTGTAAGCCTGACAGTGTCATTTCAGAGACTTCCTGTGACAACTATTAAAAGACCATCATCACATACACAGATTTGAAGAAATTAGGTTACCTGAAAAGGCTTTTGTTATCTGGCATAATCCCTCTTTTCTGCAAAGGAAATGCTGAATTTCTGGAATTAGGTTTACCTGTACGCAAAAAGAGAAGCTTTAATGATTTCATTCAGAAAATTGCTCTTTTTCCCAGAGCCTTCAATGGGTTTGTGTTTAATTTATCAGAGACACCTCATGTACAAAACTCCTGTCAGTGTCAATAGTGAATTACAACTCTGCCATTCCTACAATGTGGGATAATGAAGTTAAAGTATGGGCTCTTCCTCTATGGCCATCACAAAACAAAATTTTAGACTTAACGGCTCTCCTCCTGACTGCTGAGTTTTCACCCGTTCCCTGCCCCCTTTTCAGTTTCTGCAGCTTCTCTGTTCTCTGCCAGTTATCAATCACTGTCTCTCACTGCATGGAAATAGCCTCTTGAATTGCTCTGCTTGGGAACAGTGGTAAGCTAAGGTAGCTAAACCACATCCAGGCTCTGCAACAAAGAGCTGTGTTGCACTGGGGTATGGACATGCCAGCAGCAAGCAATGTTAGCCCAATATTTAAAGTTATCCGGAGATATGGGCCATCTGGTTTAAGTCCCTGCTGTGCTGCAGACTTCCTGAGGGAACTTGGACAATTCCTTTGATCACCTTATGTCTCCGTTATTCATGAGTGAAACTTCTGGACATTGCAGAGTGCTGTAAGGATTATTATATTGCACAGTATTAGAGGCTCAGATATGATAATATGGGTAGAATGAGCAAAAAGCAGTTTGCAGAAGCCTGGGATGTTTTATGATCCGAGACGTGAATCCAAAGCACGTATATTTCTAGCAAACTAGCACTGTTATAAAAATTTCACTTTGGATACACTTAGATAAGGTATCCTGTCCCAGGGAACCTCAGTGTACATGCTCCTAGCTCTGACTTCTGTGGACATGCAGTTTTTTTGCATCCTCATGAACTTCATACCTGAACTAAATACCTTTTAAAAGCAGCTCTACTTCTCCCAGTCCCTCAACTCGGAGCTTATACTTTTGGGTCTCACGATTATTATTATTATCTGTGCCATTGTCCTTGAAATATAAGCCAAGCTTTATCCATAGTTCGGTCATGTTTTTTCAAAGTCCTCAGTTTAAATCACTTACATATTTTCACCAACAGGTCAGGTGCTTATTTATACATTTGCATATCTAAGTAACCTAAACTGTGCCCACAACATACTCAAGTGGAAAAAAAAAAAAAAAACAATCCTGAAAATACCAAGAAATATTGGCACCACTGATGCTTTGGACTGTGAGTAGGCAGATTGCAGTGCTAGAGCAAGGAACTCCAGTGAAGGCCCTGGAGGAGGACACTGGTCCAGCTCACACATTATCAATTGTAGGAGCACTGTCACTGTTTGGAGAGGTGCCTAAATTATGTTTACAAAGGAGCAATTACATTAGATGAAACTCAATACTAATATAAGATATGAAGGCTAAATTAGTCCAGCTTTATCTTATGCTTATGCTATTATTCTGAAATATTGCATGCATTGGCTAGTTGTTTCTCCCTATTTCCAAATTCTCTTTTTCCAATAGGGTAAATTGTTTAAATTTCCCTTGACTTCTGTAGACGCTTTTGCTGCCTGACATGCTGGTTGAGGGTGGCCAAGAACGCAAAAGTTCAAGCTAAAGAAGAGAAAAGGAAAACTTGACACTCAGTTTTAACAATTTTCAGTATTTACACTGAAATACTTACATCTAAAATAACATACTATGTCCAAATGAGAAATTGCTTTTGATCACTGGGTGTGATATAAAGAGAATGAAATGTTGGTATCATCTGACAAGTATTTCTCAGTAGATAGGAAACTTGAAAAAACTTTTTTATTGCTGTTAAACCACGCTGCTGCAGTATAAAATAAGCATCAGATACTTTTCTTTTTTTGAGTGAGTGCTGAAAATTTGGGATAGCCCTGTCCTCTCATTCCCACAAAGGATAACACAATAATCTCGTACCTTCTGGAATAATTCTAGACGATGCAAGTCTTCTATTTGAATGCAGCCAGTACCATCATTTTTTCTGGAAGATAAGCAGATCAAAAGATCCCAAGGGCTTATACGACCTATGAGGAAAGAAAAGAAGCGTATTGAGAAAGAAAATATCATGCAATTCCTATTTGAACAAAAAATACTTAGAGCCAAATCCTGAGGAATAGCAAACTGTTGGAGTGCTAACTACATGAACAGCTACAGGTGGCAGAAGGGAAAAAGACATATTCACTACCACTGTTCAAGCTTTGGAACTATATTTAGGTATTTCACAGTTGGCACCTCCTGTTATACCTGCCTACTGATGTCCAGTCCTCTGGTGTCTGACCTGTTTAGCATTCAGAAATGAAAAAGTTCGATAACATGGTGCTGCTTTTTTCTGACCTCCTCAACATGTACACTTAAAACACACATCCACTATATGCAGTGTGATCTTCTGAGGTCTTTCATTAATGGGAAGTAAATTTTACGGGAAGTAATACTGGTCATGCTATCTCAAACAGCAGGAATTTCTAACCTGAATTTTGGTGTAGCGGCTTCCTAAATATTAGACACCAGATTGCCAACATCTAGAACTGGTGTTCAAGTGGGAATTAAGTTGCACTGAGCAAGTAGCTAGCTTCTGAGATAGTTCTGATGCTTCCTTTCTGGGGCAAAGCTGACCTGTGAGACCATGGGGTTCTATTATCAGGAAACAAGCAACACGGGAGTCAGAGATGGCTGCTTGAAGAAGAGACAAAACTAAATTGCACCAATTAAAACACCATTATGGATCAGAAGATACAAATAGGTCCTGGAGTTTACCCATATCCCAGCATGTGATGTGGTATAGAAATGCCAATGTAGCTTCAAAAGAGCTTGGTCAGCAACCTCAAGTGGTTATTTGTTTTCTTCTGTATACAGCCTTTGTAATCTGGACTAGTTAGAGATAGTGGCATCTCTCAAAAGATTAACAGAATCACTACATCTGTTGAGAACACCACAAATATGTTCAATAAAGGGTAAACCATTTCAGTGACAGGATCACAATCAGAAATAAAGAACTTCCAAACAGAAAGGGCAGCCAGAGAAGCTGTACAGCATCCAAGGCAGGGTACAGCATTAGGTCAAAGCTCTTTGCAGTACAGCTATTTCAGTGACTGTTTGGTTGGTTCTTTTTCCCAAGGTTGGGAAGATTACATGCATTTTATTCCATTTTGTCCTATCCATCCGTGATACCTTCCTAATTTTATTAGATTACCCCCTAAATTTGGTCCCACTGATGGCCCACAGAGATATTTATTTTGGCAGATTTCCCTCTCCAAATGTAATTTTTTCCTATCCCAATCACAATCGCAAATGCCAAGCAGGGTGAAGATTTCACTTAAGGAGATCTAACATTCAATTTACATTAGGTACAGTAATGAACTTATGATGCAGAATGGGTCCAGGACTATGAAAGTAACTATCACCTTTTTTAGGTGTATAAGCAGTGTGACAAAGCTGAAGAGGTGAATTTTCAGTTACGCTGCATCCATTACTGTAAAGAATTCATCAATTTCACATTACGAGAACAAGTATTAGGGTATAAAAATAATTAAGGCATGTGATATTTAGGCAAGAAAGATTCACTACGTGCTCCTTTGTGAAAGAAACAAACAAAAAACTGCAGGTAGATAAAAATGGCACAGATGATAGCAAATAAATGAAACATGAAAGAAACATACACGCAAAGACTTCATTTTAGTGCAAAAGATTGACAGTGTTAACAACCTACTTGATGACCTCACCAGCTATGTAATTATCAGATAAGCAAGATGTTACGCCTTAGACTACCAAACACCTTTGAATAAATCATTACAATTACATATAAAGCACAATGCCTAGCTGTGTGCAAATTGAAAGGGAGCTGGAGGAACTCCCATTTTTCAGAAGCAGTTAATTTCCTTCCCTTGTTTATTGTTACACATCCTGGCCAGGGATGAATTTGATCCCTGACTCCAAAGGATATGCTGCACTGTGTATCATTTGCCTTTAGGCCACAGCAGAGTGATCGATATGAACGTACCGAAGAAAAGAAAAGGGAAAGGAAAAAGGGCCCTCAGACCTAGCATGTTTCTGAGCCAGTGCCCAGGAAGTAGAACAGTTAACTGCTAGGAACAATTTTTCAGGAGGGGTTGAATGCCTGCCATTATTTGTGTTTTCTGCTGAGAGTAATTAGACATCTAGCCAGTTATTTTAGTACAGAACAATCAGAACTGAAACATGTCTATTTATAGAAAACAGGAGACTTCCTATTAGAAAAACAGCGTACACCTAGTGCTGTCTCTCAGATTCAGGCTAACAGAGCAGTCTGACTTCTATTTAAATGTATCAATACATTCCTAATCAACCACACATGAAAAAATGTTCTTGGAAAACAAACATGAATGAGGCATGTGTTACAACCGTTATTTAGTTTTTGAGCGGACTCTTCTGTGAATAGATATAGCCTAGAAATTGCCCGTGTCATTCCTCTCACAGCTTAACTTTTTGTGGAAAATCAACATCTATGATCATGAGACCGTGAGTCTGTCTCCCTTCTGCAAATGTAATAATTATAAAACTGTATCTCAGCGAAAAAGTGCTAGCGTTATTAATATTCCAGTAACACCAAATGGCCCAGGCAAAGGATCCCAAGCTGTCAGGCACTGTATTTTAACACAGAAGAAGATCCCTTTCACAGAAATTATTTCTAAAGTAAAGCAAGATACAACGTGTAAGCTAAAACAGTCTACAATAAAAGAGAAAGGAAGAACAAAAGTGACAGTAATAACACAAGTCACCTGCATGGAAAAACTCGTGTTTCAAAATTTTTTGAGAGATGTTTAATGAAGGAGCATTAATAATGTCCATATTATTCCATCTTTAATACACACTGTTTTGCTGGTTTCCTGCAGACTTCACACCAGAAGCGGGCTTTGACAGGACATTTGAAGTGGAAGGTTAAAATGGATATTTCGTATCTGAACAATTTAACTACTAGCAATTTGCATGAAGCTTTTTCCATGTAAAGGGCTTTGTCTATAGTTACAGAAATCTTGTTTGCTTTATTCAGCAAACCAGTGGAGCTCAGCATGCGGGAGCAGTAGATCAGTTAAACAGTATGAAATCCCACCTCATGGAGATAGTCTCTACTGCTTTGTATTACTTTGCATTCAGACAAGCAGGGGAGTGGTAACTTAAGATGAGAATATGCAATTGTATGTTCATCCCCTCTCTGAGCATCTTTGCAAACCAGGATTTTTTACTTCAGCCTGTTAATTAAGGCCTTGCCTACGCAAGGAATGTTCATCTGCAGAATTACATCTTATTATGCAGGCAAATTGAGCTTAATGTGGATACTTATAGCTTATGCTGGCAGCATGATGCTTTTATTCATCTATCTTTTTTGCCAGCTCTTTGCCCCTCCTCTCCTCCAGTCTTTGTAGCCCCATCTTGCAGTCCCATCTTAAAAAGCGTTTGTGTACCTGAGATGTGCATCTCATGTTTACCTGAGAATATCAACCCCAGCTGCTAATCCAAGAATCAGTATTAATTGGATTAGCAAAGTATGATAGCAATTAGCAAATCATACTTTGATTCCAATCCGCTGTGACCACCTTTAATTACTCTCATTCTCAATGAGTCAAAGTACATGTTATTCCATTCAGAGAGCAATAGGCTTCAACTAAAAATTGATATAACGTACAAATTATAATTTTCAACAAGATACCACTGTTTTCATTGGCTTTGACGCTGACTTGTTACTTGGAATAATTGAAATGGTTAATGTGGAAAAATAATCTAAAAGATAGCAATCTAGAGAGAAAAACAAACAAGCTTTTAGCAGCAGTGGAAATAGCAATGCAGAGACCAACAAAAACATTTAGCTTTTTCTATAAAAATATTCTGCAGAGAGTTTTTGTATTCTGATATTATAGATCAAAGTGAACAGAAACAAAATGAGAACTGTAGGATTTAGTGGGGTTTTAAGCTTACAGCATATACATTTTATAGATGAGCATCAAGAATTTCTGGACGTTATTTCTAAAATGAAGTAATCTTATTCCTACCTTTGAAATTATCATGTTCTCCCCACGAGCTATGGCATTGGAGGCTGGATTTTGCAGGAAAACCGTTAGATGCATGCAGCTCCATGGAGTTTCTTATCTTTTATGTGTATACACAGAAAAGTATTCTTTGATTTAACCAAATGAGTAAGTTTCATCTCAATACCATAGCTTGACATTTCATTTTTCAGTGTTAAGGTCCTCATTCTGAATTTTGAAATGAAAGAACTTTGAAAATCAAATACAATTTCCATCTTTTATGCTCAACTTTCTGTACTTCATTCATTCTGGGAAATGAAAAGGCTGGTCAGCTTTATTTTTATTTTAACTTCTAGTCAATTTGCAATTTTGCACTCGCTCGCACCATCACCCTAAAAATAATCAATTTACAAGCACTAGAGGATAAGAAGATCAGGAGAAACAGCCAACATTTGTTTGTCAAGAACACATCATATAAAACTAGTCTAATTTTTTCTGATGGAGTAACTGTTTTAGTGAACAAAGGAAATAGTAGCGATGAAACAGTTTGACTTTAGTAAGTCTTTAGGCACCGTTTCCACACAACATACCTATCAATCAGGTGAGTGCACAGCTATTTGAAAAAATGAACTCTACACTATCAAAGTGGATTTTTTTTGGAGCAGAACCTCAAAGCATACCCCACCGTACATTCAGTTCTGTTCAAATTTCTTATTAACAAATAGAATGATGGAATAGCAAGTGCATTTATAAATAGCAAATGACACCATGTTGAGGGAAAGTATAAGCACTTTGAAAGACATGATCAGAATTCAAAATAATTTTGACATACGGACCAAATTCAACCTGAGGAAATTCAAAACAAGTTCAAAGTGCCATAATTTGGAAGGAGAAATCAGATGGACAGAGAGCAGTAGTGCAGAAAAGGACCAGATTCATAAACTGCGTATGAATTAACAATATAATACTGTTGGAAAAAAAAAAAAATCCCCAAATAACTTTTGAGTTGTTGGCAAAGATTTATTGGAACTGAAAGAGCTGAATTCCCCTCCTTTAAAATTGCAGTTTGAATTTATTCCATGTCACATGGAATTCTAAATAATAGGGACTATTTCATTTTAATCATAACCCTGCAGACATTAAGAATTGCAACCAAACCTGTTTGTGTGTCAAATATAAGGGACGGGGTAATCCTGCTGCTGCGGTTGGAGTTGGTCATACCTCATCAGTAACACTGCTTCCCAGTTTTGGAAAACATGGTTTCAGTAGAGGGTTACAAGAAGAAGGTGGGTTTTAGAAGACCTTGTACTGGGCCTGACTGGGATGGAGTTAATCCTCTTCCTAGCAGCCCGCACAGTGCTGTCTTTTAGATTTGTGACCAAACCAGCGTTGATAATGCACCGATGTTTTAGCTATTGCTAAGCAGTGCTTGCACAGTGACAGCGCCTTCTCTGTGTCTCACTCTGACCCCCGGTGAGTAGGCTGGGGTGGGCAAGAGGCTGGGAGGGGGCACAGCCGGGACAACTGACCCCAACTGGCCAAAGAGATACTCCATGCCACATGATGCCATGCTCAGAAATAAAACCAGGGTGTAGTCTGTCCAAAGCTGCCATTGCTTGGAGGCTGGCTGGGTATCCATCTACTGATGGGGGTGCTAACTGATTGCCTTTGTATCACTTGGGGTTTTTTTTCCCTTTTTTCCCCCTTCATTTTTTAAACTGTCATTATCTCAACAGAGGAGTTTTTCTTGCCTTTTCTCTTCCAAATGTCTCCCCCATCCTGCTGCAGAGGGTGGTGAGTGAGCAGCTGGTGGGTCCCTAGTCACTGGCTGGGGTCTACCTACCACACATTAGAACTATGAAGAAGATCAAAAGAATTCTGGGGGGTTTTTTGATGCGTTTTCTCTAAAACAAGGTTAAGGTGATAGGAAATGCCTTCCCTATATGTATTGGTTTTGGTTAGGATAGAGTTTATGTTCTTCACAGTAGCTAGTATGGGGCTGTGTTTTGGATTTGTGCTGGAAACAGTGTTGATAACACAGGGATGTTTTAGTTACTGCTGAGCAGTGCTTACACACAGTCAAGGCCTTTTCTGCTCCTCACACCACCCCACCAGCGAGTAGGCTGGGGGTGCACAAGAAGCTGGGAGGGGACACAGCTGGAACAGCTGACCCCAACTGACCAAAGGGATATTCCACACCATATGATGTCATGCTCAGCATATAAAGCTGGGGGAAGAAGAAGGAAGGGGGGGACGTTCGGGGTGATGGCGTTTGTCTTCCCAAGTAACCGTTACGCATGATGGAGCCCTGCTTTCCTGGAGATGGCTGAACACCTGCCCGCCAATGGGAAGGAGTGAATGAATTCCTTGTTTTGCTTTGCTTGCGTGCGCGGCTTTTGCTTTGCCTATTAAACTGTCTTTATCTCAACCCACGGGTTTTCTCTCTTTCACTCTTCTGATTCTCTCCCTCATCCCACTGGGGTGGAGTGAGTGAGCAGCTGTGTGGTGCTTAGCTGCTGGCTGGGGTTAAACCACTACACCATAGAATAAATTTTTACCCATCCAAAATCAGTTGTCCTCTTTAATCACTGGAGGCAGGATACAAAGTAAACATTTTAATTTGCAGCAAATGTTATATAAAGAAAATTTCTAACCGCAAGGATGAAGTAGTGGAATACAGTACTTTAGGAGGCTACAGAACCCCTGCCAAGGGAGATCCTGAGATTTGTACATGATGTTTTTTTAAAAGAAATTCCCCTCAGCTCTACTTGAAACATATTTCCAGGCACCTCTGAGCTGCATGGATGTGAAGAGAAGATTTTCAGGAAAAGGTATTATTTAGGTACTGACGCATTAAACTGTCATGTTGTAATCCTGATCTGTAAAAAAAAAAAAAAAAAGATGAATGTAAGTTTTAGCTTCCTGTATCATGAGTCCTCATAGTCTACAGGATAAAAAAAAAAAAGTCAAGCTCCTCTGCTCCTGCAGGGTAATGGAGTGAGCACAGATTGAACCAAGTTTGATGAGGAGGCACATATTTATGGAAGTAGCTGCTTGTGCACAAATCGAACTTTACACAAGACAGAGGAATGTTTTACAAAGCAGGCTTCATCCCTGCAATGTAGTCAATTTATGGGAGCCAACAGTTTGCTAGTCAAGAGTTTAGAGTGGAAAAACTACTGGGTGTCTGAAAGACAGAACTACTGCCTCACTGCCTGGCTCTGGACTCAGGACAATCCTGGCTGGATTTTATGCCTCTCAGCATCTCAGATGGCAGTAGCATCAGGCAGGCTGCATGCTGGGGTTTGGGGACGTGGGAATTCTACACCTCTGAAGATCTGAGCTTCACTGATAACACTCCAGGGAAAAATATCCTTTGAAGACTATTTCTGGTTACGGCAGCTCGGCTGTCTCATTTGTGCAAAGATCAGAATGCTGCTTGTTGGACTGAATGCTTTCTCTTTGTTAACGATACTGGCTTTTATAAGTTTTTGATATCACTGTTTCATTTGTAGGGCTTTCCCTAAAGAAATGTCTCATAGCTAGGTGTGCAGGAATTTTCCCCTTAAAGAAGTATTTATTGGAGGTATTTTAATTTTTCTTTTGGTGTGGCTCTTGATAGTCATGAGCTATCACCAATTTGAACTGACTATGACAACAACGAAGAGATGATCACTCTGGTAAGTGAAGATAGTGCAGGAAAAGATGGCGAGGTTTCTGATATTTTCTGAACTATTCTGGAAAGCAGCTGTTCACTTGTCCATGTGCAAACCTCTCCCTGTTTCACACAGCGTCCTCCATGCTACTTGCTGAGACTGACTGTACTCTGCCATTACATACAGTCCAGTCCAGTAACCACCTGCTTAACTAGACAAATTAGGCTGAAATCTTTTGGCACATTAATTGCAGTGTAGTGTTATAAGTGTAAAAAAAGCCCCCACCCCACGTATGAGGCTGAGATTGTTGGACGCAGTCAATTCATTCACAAAATACTTCGTACAGTTGCTGTATGGCTGCCAGGGAAGGGCTGCAGGAATGCTGAGGACAGTCACTATTCACCCCCCCTGAGGATGATCAGGGTTTTATTTTGGCTCAGTTACCCCGTAACTAAGAGGATGGGAAGCGCCAAGGGTAGCATTCCTTGTGGAGGAGAGGCTGGCATGAACCAAGTGGAACCAGCCTAATTCCCAGGACAGCTCATCTGTCCCTGAACAGCTTAGCACAAAACACTGCCCTGTGCTCAAGAATTAATGCATAGTCACATCCGAGTTCAGCATTTGGGGAGTGAAATAGCCATTTGAAGTCCTATTGCAGTGCCTCACCCATAAAAACAGGGTAATGCTTGACTATTGGCTATCTCTTCGCAAATACTGCAGAGAGATATTAGGTCTAACTACAAATGGGAAGGCATAATGCTTCCACTCTTGTCTGAAAAAAAAGAGAGAGTTATTTTATTACTGTTTCCTTATATCAGGAAGGGCCAGGCTGCAAGCCTGTTTTTCTTGTCAATCTAAAGCAGAATTCTAAAAGTACAAAAATAAATGAGTGTAACAAGCCAAGAGCTACCTGTTTCTCCCAGAACTCTTCTCAAATTTGGCAAGATGTTTTCCTTTTCCACCTGGTCTTAGACTCTAAAACTGCCTTGGACGTACTTACCAAGTCAACCAGTTACTGTGTTCCTTACTGGAGTAATTGATAATACAAGACAGATTACTTTCTCTAAAAGAAGCAAAAGAAACCTATTGCAGGCATAAATACAAGAATGGAGAAGAGACAGGACAATCCTTTCTCCATTTATATCACATTCAGTCATGCAATAGATTAACAATCCTTTCTTCAATCAACAAATTACCCTAGTATAAGAGACAACCATGAAAGCATTTGCAGACCTGCAGCGAGTGATTTAAAGTGGTGTTTTTCAATTTGCAGATAACTGTCTGTAAGACAACAAAAGGTAGTGCACAAAAAAAATGCAGTATTATTAAACTATAACCATTTATTTTTCTGTGCAACCAAAGAATGAGCACAATACTGGAAATAAAAGTAACCAAAGTACACTCAAAAATTATATTAGTCTAGAAGGGGGAGAAGAGTACTGCAGTATGTAAGACAGGTGCATTAGATGGTTCTTAGTTTATTGGGGAGAGACCGTGTCAGGCTAAGAATAATTGTCCACTGAGTTGTATTACAGATTGTAACTCTAACAACCTATAGTTTTTTTCATGGCATAATCTGTCAACTCAAGGTATCAAAATATGCTGTCAAAATACTTTCTGAGCTACAGGAGAGTTCAACAGCAAACAAAAGGAAAATATGTAGTCCTGGCCCAATGGCAAACACATCAGGGCAATTCAAACACTCAAGCCTGTCATTCCACTGCTGTGCTTACAGACTGTGCTTTGGATGAATATTCAGATTACTCTGATATGCTCTCCACACATGGGTACTTTCTGCATAGCAAGCCTCAGTGAAACCAAAAGCATCTAGTAATCCAATATGGTATGCTCTACTTGTATGCAGGCTAAAAAGGTTTGCAACCCTAGTTGCTCCCAAATGCTGAAATTCTTACTCGATATGTATTTAATACACCAGGTAGGCTACCACAGTCAAAGCTGCTAGATATGTTTGTCACTCACACAAGAAAGCATTGTGGGACTGAGACCTAACCTTCTCTGGGATGGAAGTACTTGGTACCTAGTTAAAGAACATAGCTGTCACAGATCTGCCAAAGCTCAGCTAATCCATCTGTGTAAGTGCTTCTTTACCCGCTGTGAAGGTGAAGAAGGAAACTGTCTGACAGAAAAGCCAGATTGAGAGATATTAGAGACAGGCTACTGACAGTGGACTGGGATGAAGAACCAGGTGAAAACTGGAAAGAGAGGATGTGCATGTGGGGAGGAGGAGGGTCATGCAGCTGAGACACGTAGGGATCAGACTGGGGTGAAGAAGCTCATGGGGAGGGCAACTCTATAGTTACGGAAGTTATTGTCCATATGCTCCATCTGTCATAGGCATTGGAAAATTTGCAATGACGTCCCTGTCCTGGTAGCAGGGTTTGGGGCTGAGCATGAGAGGTGGCAGTGCACCATGCATGGATCAAAGTAAATAAATCAAAATATTAGCAGATTTTCACACGTGCATCCCACTGAGGGAGGAAAACCACACTGCTTCATGCAATGAGGAAGAGGGTGCTCGGCTCTCCAAGCCTCTGCGGAGAGGGAAGAATAGCTCCCCCCTGCTCTGTGCCAAGGAAGAAGACTCTGCCTGACACAATTGCCTTTGGACAACCCTCACTGCTACGTGATCCAAGTTATTCTAACTGATAACTCTTGGGACTATATCCAGGAAAGAACTTTGTATCCCTGTTCTGTGCACCCTGAGGCAAAGTCATGTGGAAAAGCAGCATGCAGTCATGAAGTGGAAGGATGTATCATGGGCGAGTGAGTCAAATCAAAGTTGAAAAGAGTGCATGTCACAGCTTTCGAGTACCTAACTGCATGCTGCTTGTGTGCATATATGGCCGCTCTGGTCTGATATTCACAATGTTCTTCAAGATCTCCCACTGTTTATTATGAAGTTATTTTATTTAAATTTCAGATAACATAAAGAAAAGTAGCTGTTTAAATACGTGAGGTAAATACCTCTGTCACTCACAGAGCAGAGTGGCAAAAGAAGGGAAACAAACACTTGCGGCAATCAAGAACACACTGGGGACAGGAAAAACTCCTCTTGGCTGGATACAGAGATGTAAGATGAAAAAACAACAGTCAATTGATGCAAAATCACCAGGATTCAAAAATTCTATTACAGAAACTTTTACTAAAACTCCAATTATTTTTTTCAGGGAAAAAATAAAAAGGAAATTTAGGCCTGAAGCTCTGTTATTTTACTGTGAGAAACTCAGAGGAACGCGGGTTACAGTTTTCAGACCCATGTCTTTGTTGCTGAATAAGCAGAGTAGGATTGCTGTGATCACTGGTTCTGTGATAAAAAGTTCATCTTCAGATGTGCCCAATGAAGCCCAGGGGAACCGCAGTGGGTGGGGGAACCCATATAGCACCCTGCTCCGGCTGCTCCCAGGGACATCGCAGGAGAGGGATCTGCCCACAAAACGCTCTTCTTTCTTATGCATGTGCACACACACGCACGTACACACACACACACACACACACACGAAGGAGCACAGAGGCACGATGCTGGGTGGGGGAAACCCAGTACCCTGTCAGAGAGACACAAGCCCCTGCCCTGGTCCCTCCGAGCTGTCCCAGGGGAGACTCAGCCCCCGTGCCCATCACGATGAGTGAACGGCAGCCCCAAAGCACCTTGTGGACCTGGGGAGGGGGGGAAGTGCATTGCCTAAGGGTTTGGGACCCATTACGAAGTGCACGGTAAGAGCATTTCCCAATTGCTTATTATGGGCTGTTTCATGGAGGAGCCAAAGGTGGGGAAAAGGAGGTATCAAGGTGGTTTGAAGAGGAACAAGCATAGGAAAAAGAGGAATAAAGGGATAAAAAGGGCTTGCCATCTCTAAGCAATGAGCTGGTTGCTACTCTTGGCTGGCCGTGTCCTGTACCTGGTCAGGACAGTCTGTCCTGTCTTCTCATTAAACTCCATTGCCAACTCTTTCCTGGCAGCAGGGCTCTCCCGCGTGTGCGTGTGTGTGCCTGGGGCTGTAAGTGCAGCCCCTGGAGGGGGACCAGGGCTCAGAGGTCCATGTGTCCATGATGGCAGCAGCTGGAGCAGGTGTACGAGTGCATGTGTGAACACTGGCGAGTGAATGAGTCCGTGGGTGCTGTTCGTGTTTGTGTGAGTGCTGAGTGTGTTGATCTGTGTGGCTGGCCGTGTGCGTGTATGTATGTGGTGTATAGGTGTGTGCGTGTGCCAGCTGGGAGCACACGCTCAGCCTCGCTGCTGGTTGGACGCAGGGGCACAGATCTGCATCAGCCTCGCCTCTGTCAGGCTGCCGGATTTGGCAATCTTTAACCTGGATGAGTGTGTTCATAGGAGCTACAACAAAAACAAGAGATACTGAGGCATCTTCCCCACTAGACTATTACCAAGCCTGCTGATCCTGCTACTCTTACAAGGAAGAGTCTGGGTGTTTAGAGAGGCACATGCAACAAATGCAAAGAGTTGGAGGCTGGAAAGAAGATTCAATGGGTGATTCAATGGGAAAGTAGCACCTGGGGAGGAGGAGTTCTGCCCAAGGAAACCAAAATGCTAGTTTGTGTACACTTTCCATCCTGCCCTTCACCCTAACCTTTCTACCACTCCCAGTCTTTGCAACAGGACATGAGGAACCTGAGCTGAGAAGCCCTCTGAATGATGGCACTAATGAGAATTCATCATTGACTTGAAGGGGCAGAAACTGTGCTAGAGGCTGAGAAAACAGCCTGTTCTGTTCTATGGATACAGAGGAGCCTCAGGATAAGCAGCTAAGGAGTAGATGGGTTTATTTGTCTTAATATCCTGTCTCATTCTAATTACAATTAATTAGGATAACAATTACAATGTTGAAAGTATGGTGTTTGATCACCTATGCAAGAAACAGACACATATTTTAAAGTCCAAATGGCAGCCCTTGATCACTGCATTTACAGCACTCGGGCATCCTATGCCAACCCTAATTAATGTGTCAGATTCCTTAATACCCAAGAGGCAGGAAACAATCAGAATACTGAAAAAGAGAAGCTTGGGAATAGAGGCAATGGCTAAACTCAACAGTGTCAGGACACAGGCTCAACCACTAGCCTGCAATCATCCGCTGTGTTTGTTTTCTTCTCCCTGGGTGGCCATGCAATGACCCAGGAGACAGCTCAAGCCAGTGACAGTTCCTAAAACTCAGCGAAGAGCAGGCCACCCTCAGTCAGGGGAAAAGAGTTTAGACACATGGACACGAGCCATACTGCATCACTTGTCCTCAGGACTAGGGAATTGACCCATTTTATTTATGAGTTAGACAAAACCACAAAAACAGTGATGCAATAATTAAGTCACAGCTAATGTAAGGGAGATTTCCAACTGTACCCCACAGATACTGTTTTCTCTGCAGCACCCTACACTGCCTTTCAACTCTACTCACCTGGCATGCCATGGGGTAGTGAAAGTCGATGATACACACATCATCATGACTACCATGTAGAGCATCCATGGAACATGGACTCTAAAGTAGACATTAAAATTTTCTCTCCAAACTTTTTAAAGAAATGTAGGGTCAGACTGCTCACTTTTGAAGGTCAACAGACACTCCCACATTGTTAGATTTGCAAAAAATGTGTACTGGGATGTAAATCAGATGTGTCATGGAGCTGGGTACAGAAGAAAAAAACCTGCTGCTTTCTCCTACCTCACATATCATCCTGTCATAAAGAGGGCAACCTAACTAGTTTACAGTTGCCTTCTGTGCTAGTGCTTTCTTGAATACTTCTTTCTTTCTATCCTTAGAGCTTTCTCCAAAGGTCCTCCAACCTTTGTTCTAAAGCCGTAGCACTTCATTCCAAGTGAAAACAGGGTTAACGTGCCAAACTCTATGTGTTTAAAGTCCTTGTCTTCAGCCTACTCTTTACAGAAAATTACCTCAATTATTTTTCGTTGAAGACTGACTTCTGTCAGGCTCCAGTGATACTTATCTTCACTGTGGTTGTGAAAACTGGAGTGAGGGCTTTTCTTTTTTTTTTGAGAGAACTGCTGAAGCCAGATGGAAAAAAAATATTTAAATGCCTAATTCCCATTTAGACAGATAAATACTTATTGATTTGGTCAAAAATAGCTAGGTCTTGTTCTTATTTTGTTTATCAGCCTGTTTAACAAAGTACTTCAGTATGCTGATAGGTTTTCTATTTTATCTCTTGTAAAAAAAATAAATAATGAGTTGTAGCAAACAGTGGTTTTCTTCCAAATAAAGAAAAAATGGTTTTGTCTTATTTTACCATTTTACACTAAAAGTCCTTTTTCAAAAAACTGATCAATTGAGCTGTATTCTAACTGTCAGATCTTAAATAACTGTGGTTCTGCCAGATTCATCTTGCATTTACACAATACAGAAGAAAACTCAGTACATTCTGTGTACATACACGCTTTTAGTAGCTGCTATAAATTAAAAATGAAACTCCTTTTTACAGCTAAATATTTATTTTGGAAAGCATTACTACAAATGTCAGAAACAAAGTCATTACAACAATGAGCTTGTTATAGAAACACTTTATGCCTTGAATCATTTGTTTCAAACTTTCCAAACTGCATACCACTCAGCTCTTCTGTCCTTCCCTCTATCAGAGTATGAATATATTTTACTTCTGTGAGGCACCATTGAGGAAATATGTTAAGACTATATTTTTTTAATCTTGCTACTGGTTAAGGTTGCTCAAATCCTATTCCTTTGCTACTTTTTAATCCAAATCCCTTCCATATTTTGCCCTTCTGTAGTGAAAAATGGACATTGTTTTGTAAGGAAACACACCTGCCAAAAATGATAGAAATTAATTATATGTGGGGTTTTTCCTTTCTAATAAAAGAGTACGTGTCACTTTTAGTAATAGTTTTCTGTATGAAATTTTTTTTTCCCCAAATCTGAAATCTCTCATGACCAACTTGAAACTGAGGGATAGTTAGTTTTGATTTCTACGTACGTCAGAGAAGCTTCCTTTCTCTTCAACATCTGTGCAAACTAGGATTACCTCCAAATGGACAACCTCAGGGGCCAAATAAAAGAATATTCAATATTACATTGAAAAATCAACTTTGAGGGAGTATAATGAACATCAGAAGGGTAGAAGAATCATTCTCCTCATGAAGGAAAGGGTCCCATTTGATGTTAAATAAGCCAATGTAACAACAATATGGTGCGTGAAATTTTCAGAAACATGTTCTAACCTGTGGGTGGCTACTGTACTTTTGATGTCTGGGGCATTTTTGGGATGCAGCATTCAAACGAGCTGTCAGCTGAAAGTGGATGCAACTGGAGAAAGTTTGAATCTGAACCTAGGAATGGAGTGGGCTGGCTGCAAATTACAATGAAGGCCCATACAGCGTATAAGCTTTTTGCTATCTGAACCAATAAAAGTCATGGTAGCTAAAGTAAAAAAAAAAAAAAAAAAAAAAAAATTGGTTTGGCTTCAGTACCACTGAAGGTATATAATGCCTCTACCTAAAATAGGAGCACAATGATGAAAGACACCACACTTCTCACAGCTGACCAGGGCTCAGAGCCAGTGAGTGCATCAAAAAGGGTGCACAGCTTCCAGCAGCTGAAACACTGGGCAACACTAATGCAACAATCCCTTAGACAGAGTGCTCTGGCGGGACGGCTACAGGCTTCTGGCTAGACTTACTGTCATTCTCCCAGCACCTATATTAGTAGACAATCATCTGACGTTTAGAAACAGACATATATAGTTATAAACCAGAGTCTCTGCTTGAACCCCACCAGGGCCAGGATTCATTTCTTAAAGGGAAGCATTTTAAAAATACTTGAATAAACAATTATCTGCTCTTACCTTCTTATCTTATAGGCTACAGTTACAAAACATGGCCTCAAACCCTTTTTCAGGATTTGCATGTTACTAACATATTATAAAGCTTGTATACTTACACCTTAATCCCTTATATTTATTTAATTTCAGTGGACTTGCACATTGTTGCTTTCCTTTGGCCAACGTGTGTATCTGCCTGGACACTGGTGTTTTTCAGATTCTATTAACATGACATAATTTATTCCAGCAAAGTTTTAATTTTAGCTCACTGTGTAATATTTTAATTATTGTAAGTTCTAAGTCAGCTCAATAAATACCACTCTCCACTGGACTGTATGTTCTGTTTATATGACCAAAAAGAACATTCAAAGAAAGGTATGTTTGGTAACTTTATGACTAAATGCTATATTTTGGTTTTAACTTGACAAAGTTCAATGTCCTTGTACTTTTGTTACAAACAAATAAAGAATTTCCCTTTCTCAAGGAAAAGAGTGCATTTGAAATAGGGGTTTTAGTACAAGTCTACAGAGGGTTTATTTTAGTGATACAAAGAAATAGTTTGTGTGCTCTTCTCCTAGAAAACATGAATATGTTCTGCTAATAATTAGGAAGGAGAATACATATTGTTCAGAAAAATATACGATGCGTTTAGATTTTCTACAAGAAACCACAGCGTCACATTAGAGAGCAGCATTTATTTGGGTTTGTCAGAAACTGCCCTGTCTTGTACTGAAACCAACGATGTCTGTGGCATGAGATAAGGCATCCACTTCCAACTAGCTGGCAAATAGCCAGGCTTAATTGCTAAAAGCAAAATCTAAAAGTGATCAAGACAGTGGATGTTTCTGGTATACATTTGCTTCCTAAAACTATATGAACTTTCATTTTAAGGAAGCAGAACAAATTTAACAAACATTAAGTATGCTTGTAACTCAGTAGGCTCTGAGGATCACGTTTCTACCTATTTAGCTTGTTTAGGAAGCTCCTTGCTTAACAACATACAAAAAGAACGCTTCTGAAATGTGTGTTTCACTTGTCAAAACTTTGCCCAGGACTCACATGACATATATTTTGCATTGCAAAACCAACCAGTTTTGTATACTGTCAGCTATATATTTATACCAACAGTTAACCAAAATGATTTTTGGAAGAGCAGTTACATCTGCTAGATTTGAATATATACATGTATTTGTACGGTAACCCACAAAATACTTCTGTGGCTAGCCTCACCATTATTATTTTGCACAATATTTTAAATGACTTACTTATGATAGAATGATCTTGTGCTTTTGCTGGCATGCTAGGATCTCCAGTCCTGCTTATTTAACCTTACCTCCACAGGGTTGTTTACGCTTTCAGAACCTGATTTCAATTTACTTTAATTTTCTCAGAGACTTTTGTATTTGTAAAAGCTGAGCATCTAGTGACCTCTCTATTCCTGACATTTCCTTTACTCTCCACTATGAAAAAGAACAAAAACCCCAGTGTCCCATTTCTGTTCCAAAAAAACTAAACTGCTTCCTTCAGTGGGTTGGTCCTTTTAATTGGAAATGGCAACCAGATGTTTACAGAACAGACCAGCAATTTTCCTTGAGGCCTTTAGTCTTTATAATTGTTTGCTAAAGTTAGATGGATTTCATGGAAACTTGTCTGAGGCTGTAACAAACAGCAAGTAGGGTATCCTCCTAACAGTATTCTGAACAATTAAAAATAAAAAAATGAAATAAAAGTAAAGTTAGAACTAATGCTACCTACTCCTGTTAATGTATTTCAAACTCCATAGAAAACCATTCACTAAGGGAGGAGATTTAGTTCTCTTAGTACTGATTTTTACATGCCGTCCCATGAAAACCATCCCTAAGCACCACTGATTTTGTGCTCCCTTCCCTTTTCCCCACTCCTGTCAGGAATATATTCTCACAGATTTGGGTTTTTTGAGAATATTTTGCATTTTAAGAAGATGCTGTAAACTACCTAATGCTTGTTCCTCAGTTAGAGCCCTGAGTCACCACAGCTGATTCACACCTGAAATCTCTCCATCTGCTTTAGAAATGACTATGTTTTCCCTCTTCAGTTTCTTATCTGCCTCATTCTCTCAAGGCCAGTCCATCTTGTTACCCCACAAGGGGACACACTACACCCAATAAAATCTCCTTACCTAGTATTTCAAGACCCCTAAGACTGAATGCTCCACAGCTCCAGGGGATCCATTTGATCACTTCACTAGCCTTACGCCCAAACCAGCTTTCCTAATATCTAACATAACTTTGTTGTTGTTGTAGTACTTCATGTCCTATTTACTATAGGCATGAAGAACAGATTGTTCTTTTTTCCTTGGCAGCAGACTTTTTTAATATTTTATGTTAACAAGTACCTCTGTCCCCCCAGTCATACCAGTCTTCACACTCATTGAAGAAAAAGCATCACTGCGTCCTCTTGTCTCTGCCACCTCCTCTCATTCTCATTACTTTTGCTGATAAGTATGTCTTGGAAAATGAAAAGCGAATGTCTGACAGTCACCAGACATGGCTCTGGGGGCCTCTGAAACCCACGGCCATAGTTTATTCTCTAGACTAATTAGGAGCCCTGAGGAAACTATTACTGGCTGCACTTACGAAGTAGCACTTCTGCAAGCTCCTACCTTGCTGCTGGCCAGATGTCAGCAATTAAGCTGATTCTTTTGCTGATTTAGGCTCTGGTCAAAAGTATGAACAGTGAGGAGTACTAGAGATGATACAATATACTAAAGGAATAACATAAAGATATACAGCAAGGAGCATGCATTTCATCCTAGTTCTGACAGTGACTCATATGGTTTTTATCCTAGTTTCTCCATCTCTAACTCTGGTGTGGCAACATTTCTCCGCCTCCTAGTCCTACTGTGGATAGAAGTGAACAGACACAGACATTTTCTTCCCACGGAAAATGTAGATTTTCTTTAAAGAGCAATTTTTCCAAAGGACACCAAACAAACCAAATTGAAAAATTGAGAAAGACTGTCTTGGAAAATTGCTTTTTGGGAGAATCAAAGCAGAATTTCCTTTCATCTGTCCCCAACTGCTTCTTCAGTCATGCACCATCCAGAGAGAGACAGAAACCTGCAGCTAGCATCACTCCACGTCTGCTGAACACCTGTGCTTGCTCCTGCAGGCTCACGCTTCCTGACATTCCCCAAGCAGCAGCTTTTACAGGGAGCAACCGCTGGGTGCAAGGAAGCAACGGAGCGCTCTATAGAGAGCCAATGAGGGAGACAGCAGAGGCCATATCTGCCATAACAATACAACAATTCTCAAATCAGCATTTTACAGCAAAATTAGTTATGTCTGAATATATTCAAGTTGCTTTAACAATGAGAGGTTATTCACTCCTTGCTGTAATACCTATGTAATGCCATGAGATGCCACCTTAAATGCCAGACAGATCTCTTGACCCCAGCACGAAAAGAGAAGGGCCAAGATTCACTCGGATTTGCTCCCACGGGTCTGTTGTCTCACTCATCCCTTCCTGTTCTTGGAGCAGCTCCACCTAAGCACCACTCCCACATCTGCAAAAAGCCAGATCATCCTCATAGTTAGTTGCTGGAACCAGGGCTTAATTTAAACAGCCAAGTATTTAAACATAGCGTGCTCTTAAAATGGCAGAAAACAGAACATAATTCAGTGCATATTGATAAAGTCAGCAAAGAGGAAATAACTTCAGATCTAATATTCTTTGCAATATATGTAAATTTAAGGATATATATATAGTATACGATCTCCGCTTAACAATCTCAGCTGAATGAATAGGACATGAAGCTGGTATTGATTTCAGTGGAAATAAGTATCAAGACTTATTGACCCAAGAGATAAATATCGACCAAAGCTAAGATGGGTTCAATACTTATCTTATGGAACAATAAATCACAAAAAAAAAAAAAATCAATATATGTACTGTAACAATCTTTCTAATGGCATGGCTAAAATTTCATCTTCAGTGGATGTCACTCAAACTGCAAACAGAAGCCATAGTAAAGTTTAAATACTTAACTGTAGTATTCTAAAAATAGGAAATGATAATGTAAAATCAATACTATGAAAATGGTTTATGATTCTTTTTTTAAAGTCACTCATTGCAATTGCACAAAATTCCACCAAATTATTAAAATTCACATTCTAAGGCAGCGGGCAGCATGTAATGCTGCACTCAGTTTGCCAGCAGCCTGAATAGATGTGCTTTTTTCCATGGCCAAACTGACTGGCTATCATTAAGGTTATGCAGAATCTTTTCCATTCCAAAAGCTAGTGGTAACAACAGAATTTTGCATGTTATTGCAGAATGAATTAAAACTGGCTGGTCAGATTTGTAGCATACAACTGCACATGTTTTTTGGAGCCTGCAGTTTTCTGAGATTTGTGTAACTATTAGTAAAGGTGAAGAATTGAGAAATGAAGGAAATGCCTATTAAGGGAGGGTCACCATTGACTAATGAGGCAGGCACACTGAGCAAAGGACAGAAAAACTTACGGCTCCAGAAAGAAAGATAGAAGTAGTTTATTTATCTTAGAAGATGTCATCTGGGGAAAGTATGGAATTCAGGAAAGGTTCAGGCAGCAGACAGTAACTAGGGAATGTTATTTTTGGAGGGCAGAAATGCATTTTAATGCAACAAATTTCTGAGATAAAACTTCCCTGTTAAAAAACGTTGTGAAAATGTTGGCAGGGCATCACAGAACCATAGGGACCCACAGATCCTGTTAAGCTTTGCTGTGGCCCCAGAGATGAGAGCTTCTTGGACAGGAAGGACAGGGAAGAAGGCAGAAGACTCTAGAAAATATTTGGCAAGTTCTTCTCCAGCGTTTGCCACTCTGAGAGAACCTAAGGGCGCTCTGAAGCCAGGCGGCTCATCCCACTCATCTCTGATAGAGCAGCACAGCTCTGTGCCGGGCTGAGGGAAGGAAGGCCTGCGGCTTATGTGGCTCAGCCCAGAAAACCTCCCAAAGCCTAGATGTGTGGGGCTTTCTCACTCCTTCTGATCCTTTTATTACTTTCCATGAAGCTGTGTGACACCGTTTTCAAACCTGCTCCCAGGCTGCAGCAAAGGCAGAGCATGTCCCAGAGGCTATGTCTCTATGAGCAGATTCTCACATTTTTAAAAAAGGAGGAGGAAGGAAGGAACAACACACCAAGCACACCTTCTTCTGCCTAGCTGGCAAACAAACCAAGTGTACCATTTATAGATGTGCTGGCCAATACAACCTGATAACTTTCTCATCAGCTGCTATCCAACTTCATTTGAACTGCTTGCTTCACGATGGACTTACCACAGATACTGGAGATACTGACCATGTTTAAACGGATCTACCCCAGCAGCAGCTGCATGCCCAAGGTGGCAGTCCCAGTTCTCCACAAAACTTGACTATCCCGTCATCTGCTACTAACACAGTACCACCTCTCTATCTCCATCCTAGCAGCAGACTAAGATATGTGTTAAACCTTACAGAAAACTGGCTCATTTAGGGCTGCCGCAAAAGGAAGATTCAAAGAGCTCAGAGCAGGCACAGATATCATCAGTCCATGGGCTTTTCCCTCCATGTGGGTTTAATTGCTAAGGAATGGTGAAAGCACAGCTACTTTTTGTTCAACCAAAGCTGCTTGAGAATTTACTGACAGAGCTATTTTACAGTGAAAAATTAGGGGCTTGAATAATTTATATTTTACTGCAGAAAGCATCTGTACAGATTTTTCATAGGAAACCCATAAACCACAGTCTCTTTGCCTGAAAAAAAAAGGTATCCTTTTCCTTTTTAGCCAACTATTTTCCAGTTACCGAAACTCAAAATGTTTTGGTTGGTCTGTAAGAAGTGAAAAATGTCAACTGAAGAAAACTATTCCTCTGATGTTTCTCTCTGACAGCAATGAACTCAACACAGTGCTGCAGCCCAGGTGTGGAGGATCTCTCTGGAAGATCAGCGTGCAGAGCTGTCACATTTGGATTTCAAACGGGAGCAGAACTGATCCCAAAATTAATAGTGGACCAGCACAAAAAAGTTAGGAATGTTTTGCAGAGAATTTTTTTCCATATATGACCTCAGCTAGACTCTTGGCTCTCAGCCATTCTAAACAAAAAATCCTTTCAAAATTAGAGTGAACTTTGAAAGATACACGAGTAAGACAGACTGCACAAAAATGAAAGCACTGGATAGAGCTGCTAAATAATACCAAGTAAGAAGGAATGACTCTTATAGATTTTTCACAACATTCATGATCTATGTTTCTCAGTCCATTATCTATATTTTTTTAATAGAGGTTTCAAGGAACATATTTTCTAATAATTTATAACACTCCTATTAGGAAAATATTATGACAAAGCATAGCTCAAAATACTGTTCTCCAAAATAAGGAGTACTATCCTATCCAGAACAGTATACCCCATCATCTACTAGCAAAGAAAAATAACTTTGAGCGTAACTTGTTTAGTTCTAAGAAAAGATCATTGGTTTGGTATGCAGACATACTCTTTTACTTACTTCTTGTTTTTAAAACATAACTTTAAAGCTAGGCACTTACATAACACAGGGAATAGTTAAAGGCAGACTTATGTTGCCATGAAATGGAATTAGTAGTGTCTTACTCTTCACCTTAAATTGGCAAGCATTTGACTTTTTTACATACTCCAACATCTGCTGGAAGCTGTAGGATATTCCTGGAAAATACCTAAAACCTTTTTATTATTTTTTTTTCATTACTGGAAAAATACTACAGGAAGTACTGCTGCTAGCCTGTAAAACATAAATACCCACGGTTAAGCTGATTTCTGCAGAGGCAGTGTTTGGAGGGTAAAAACCTGTATTGGAGAACCTGAACCCAGTTGATCACTGTAGCCAAATCTAGTACAGTGATTTTTTCTAAGTCATAACTGAAGTTTGCATACACATTTCCCTGGCCATTTGATACAAAAGTATTTCACAGAGATGGTGCACATGGTCCCCAGAGATGTTATCTTTTCTCTGCAGCCCATCTGATATTAGCAAAACCTGTGGACACGCTGTGTCTTGTCACTCTGGTATGGAAAGTACTCAAGACAAGGAGTGGCTGAAAGGTGCATATGAAACCAGATTAAAATAAAAGAGCGAGGTGAAGACAATTTACTAATTCTCAGTACAGCCTTCCAAGATAACTGCATGTACCTTATTTTCAAGAAAGTTTCTTAAAGAAACTTGAAATTAGTGGTTGAATTTTGAGCAGCCTCATCCATGCAAAATAATTATGTTTTTCATCTGTGAAACTACTCTGATTGGTTAAAGCACGAAGCAAAACTGAGCTCTCTGGTAACCCCAGGAATGTATTGAATGATGCAAGCCTGAATGATGCAAGCCTGAAGCCTGAATGACGCAAGCGGCACTCCCCTTAGCATGAGAAATAACTGACCACACCATTTTTCTACTGACAGAATGGTGGCCTGTGTATTTTTTTTCAAAACTTTCCAGTTCCGAAATTGACTTCCAACAGAAGACCAAATTGAGATCACAGTTTCAGTTCGTACCTCTAAGGTGTCCAAGAGCTCTTAAACACGGTCAGCATATATATAACTGGTGCCCAAAGCTTCTCTATCAGGCACAGTATAACTCTACACCGCAAAGGTACAGTCCCTTGTGCAAGAGATCAAGCTTCTTCAGTAGCCTGCTTTAACTGCGGATCAAATTTCAATAGGAACTAAGAACCAGCAGTAATTTACCCCAGCATCTGCAGCAAGTGCAAAATGTACTTCTTCTGTATCGTGTTCTTTAACAAACTGAGTGTGTACATTACAGAACAATCAAAACATTACCAGAGGAAAAACTGTACCTTCATGCATACAGCTTTTCCTTAAGAGAGAAAATGAGAAAGAACCAAATGCAACAGGTATTTGTTTTGTTATGAAATGCTCTACTGAAAATCACTCTGTTATCATATTGACGAAGTTGGTATGAGAAGTCATCAGGAACAAAATTGATCTGATTTGGTTGTCAAGACTATGATGAATCACTCTGCTGCATTTTTTTACAGAAGGGAGTATCTAATGGAAGAATCATCTAATTGTGGAAAATTAGCTGCATAACTGGGAAGGGCTAGAATTTGGCTTGCATCCTTACTCACATCTAGAGTTTATAAGCTTTACCTCTATGGAAGAATGCTGGATCAATAGCTAACATTTAGTAATTAATGAATTAACTAAGTCAAATTATTCTTACTGTGATAAGGGCCCTCAAGCCTGGGATCTTCCATCAGTCTCCTGTTTTCAAGGACTGTGACTGTATATCCATGTTTTGCCAGGATGCGCTGACAGAGCTGACGGTCGCTTTCACGGTGGGCAGGAGGTGCGTACAGAACTGCTCTTCTTGTATGGCTTCCAAAGTACTGGAGAATGGAGTCGTCAATCTACAGCAAACACAATGCAAAGGCAACGGTGGTAAGATAGGACACTCCTCAGCAGTATAATATATAGTTGTTATTTTTCACAAAAAGAAACTTGTAACTTACTGTGACAATCCGGGAAATATTTCTGGTATAATTAAGAATTCTCTTCATATCAGGGACTTCTGACCACAAATTCCATTTTGTCTGCCTCTCTGTTTTTTCTGCCTTCATTTTGGACTGATATTGCAAGGGGTTGAAAGCTCAGGGTAGCAATGGAGGATCTTTAAACCATGGTCTTCCCTTCATGGAAACACCTTTGGCTGAAACCTGGCCTGCTGTGGTGAGCTGGTAACAGTACTTGCCAGGTGATTTTGACTGTGGCCTCAGGCTGACCTGTGGGTCCCATGTTAACTGTTCTAAGGAACATGGCTCCTACACAAATGGCAAGTGCAGGCGTCTGAGTTCTGCTGTGCAGCGTGATTAAGAAACATAAGAAGATTACTGAGGTAAAAGCATGCACAGGAATCCTAAACAGTACTATAGATTGCTGTGCCTCTAGAAAATTAAATGTAACCCTGTCAGTACCTTATTGCCTTATTAGTCCAACATGATCCAGCCCAGGAGGACTGGCAGAGAGACTTGTATATAGGAGCAAGTGGAAAGGTGTATGATGTCTCCAATGAATCCCAAGGAACTCTTGGGTTGTCTACCATTCACTGTCTTCCCACATAGTGCCTAGGGACAATGGCATCTAAAGAAAACCCCTCCTCTGTATAATAGCCTGGGTATGAGCTTCTTGCAAGGAAAAATGGAAGAGAGCCACCCCAAACACACAGAGATAGTGTGAGCTGGACATTAAGTTCTGAAAAGAGTGAATTATGGGGCCGCTGTCGTCAGGTCTTTGGGAAACAGCGATACCTTATGTCTTACATAAGGCATAAAAATAGGATGCTCCATGTGGGAAACAGGTCACTAATACCTGGAATAGTCTAGCTGTTCTTTTGCAATAAAAACACCGTTAACAGACAAGATTTTCTTTTGGTGAAAAGTATGTGTCTTTAGGATTGAAACACACCGGCATTTAAGGGATTCAATTCAGGACATGAAATCAGTTCTTGTCAAGTTCATGAATTTCAACCTAGCAGTAGTCAGCAATATGTCCTTTAAAAACTGTTATCCCATAACTTCTAATTTTAGTAAGCTTATCACTGGACATAGGAAGTGCTACACAAATAAGGCACCACCATTTTTTGCACAGTAGACCACACTGAAAAAGAGACAGATGCTTTGGTATAAACAAATGTAATTCAAGATGTGTCCAGTTGTTTATAGGCCTGGGATCTAGTGATAAAGTCACTCTTCTCAGCAGTCTGTTCCCCAATTACAGGATGCAGTTTTACATTACGCTTGGCTGAAATGTAAGCTTCTCTGAGGCATTGAGGAGCACGAACTATTTCAGAGCCCTGAGCCTCTAACACCACGTCTGCTTTTGCTCCAGAGCAGACATACCCCCGTGGAAAGGGTTAGCAGCATCGATGAGGGGACCCTGAAAAATATCTTGATACAACACTGTCAGAGTCTTCCACATATATTTGCTAAATGTGCAACCCAAAACTACTTTAGACCCTGGGATATTCAAGTAAAGGTTGATCACATGCTGGCTGGAAGAAGCACAAATAGCACAGGGTGAAGTCACAGGAACTGCATTAGGTAACCTGTCAGATGTCCTCCCCAGCGACCCAGCGTTTTTAAAACACATTAATAGGGCAGCAAGCACAGCGTTAGAACATCTCAGATCGCCCTTCCCCACCACAGGACCCACCATTCTTTCCCCTCCTGCCTTTGCCCCTCCCTCCTCTCCTCTTATCTTCTCTCTTTCCTGCTCTCCTGCAGCGCCAGCAGCCGCTGGCAGCCCTTCCTCTCCACTTCCCTCCCTCCCTCCCTGTTCCTAAATCCAGCCCTTGCCCTGGCCCCCTTCCTGTGCTCCCTCTCCCTCCTCCTCGGGGCAGTCCAGCCAGACACTTCCCACTTTCCATTTCACTTGCATTGTGGAAGAAAAATCAGGAGAGAGACACCTCTCACTTTATTTTGCGAGCAAATCCAATTTTCCATCCCACGTGTGCTGCAGTGGCCAGTGTTGTGGGGTGAGCTAAGGACACATGAGGAGCGCAGAGGGGCTGCAGCCCAGGACAGATCCCTGTCTGGTTTTAGCCGGCGATTACGGCTTGTCCCGCTCCCGTCCCTCCCGGTGCGGCTGAGGGTGCTTGCTGCCTGCTGCGAGGCTCCTGCCTTGGACTTGGCAGCACGTTGTGTGCACCCCTCCTCACTAAGGGTTATTGTGTTTTTTTCATGCTAACAAACCCCACCTTTCTTCGCAAAAGCAAAGCCTCCTGCAGTATCACTCCTTAAGCATTTTACTTCAAACAAACTTTAAGAGCTTCTTAAAGCTCTTAAAGCACCCAGCAACGACTTTATTTTCCCCTGCGGGCAACACTCCAAGGGCAGCTCTCGCAAGGCTTACCCCAGCCTGGCCGCCGCCTTGCAGCCCATGCCTTGGCAGCCTTGGGTGCTGTCCGGGCCTGGGGGCTGAGCTGTGTCCCCCACCGCTCCCTCCGCCTGGCCGGTGAGGCACAGGGGGACAGGAACCAACCGGCCTCGAGGTGTCCCAAGGGCCCCGAACACCCCACAGTCCCTGGAGCCGGAGGCCTCGGTCTGCGCCAGCCTGCCTGCAGCAGGATCTTCCAGGGGAAGGGAGCTCTCCCTCCCACCTCCATGTGAGTGAGCGCTGATGCAGACGGCATCTTCCCCAGTTCCCTGGGGATTAGCAGAAATGTTTACAATGCTCTAGTTTGGCCATGGTAAATATTCAGAGAACATTGATAGTAGCATAAAAAAAAAGGAAGTTCAAGCAATGGTGGTAACCTAGGTCACTTCCAAAAAACACAAAGGCAAATGGCCCTGAGCGGCTCCACGGGGCCTACGCAGCAGCTGCCTCCCAGCGGCCACCTTTCATCGGCACTCAGAGGGCTTGCGATGGCCTTCGTGCACAGAGCATGCCGCTAGCTGCTCCGGAGGGCTTTCCTTGGGACACACAGTCCAGAGACATGTAAAAATCCTTCAGGCTGCCGGTGTCCAAAGCCTCCTGATGCAGGACTGGGAGAAACGAAGCAGGCCTGGTTGGGGACACGCTTGCCTGTGCCCCCAGCCTCCCCTCCCGCCACCCAGGCGCTAGACACGAGGCGCTTCTATCCACTAGCTTCCCAAAAAGCCTTGATGGGATCTTTGGGACACCGAGATAATTCAGGGTCCTAAATTTAACAGCTTGACCTGATGTCTAATCTGGTACTATTAAATAATATGAAGTAGCTCAACACCTTTTACGGTGCTTGCTTGAGATCCATGCGTAATGTTGCCAAATTTATTTCCTCTGCCCTTTCCTTTCAGAGCTATTTGCAGTCCAGGTTACAAGATGCAATGTGTCCTCTCTGTTTTCTTGCCAAGCCAGTGGAATGTAGGGTGGTTTTTTTGTTTTGTTTTAAACTACCCGTTGGCTACACAGAATTAAAAAAAATTCTGGCCAACTGCACGCTTGTAGCAAGTGATTCCATAATTTTTTCCAAAGCTCTGTATAAAATGCCTTACATCACTGGCCACACTGATCTAGTTACCACTGGATGTATTTCAGAATTTCCAATACTATAGCAATAGCAGTCATGTTTATACACTTAAAGAGTCTGCTGGTTTTTATAAAATGTTTCTCAATCATAAAAATGCAGTCTGGGCAGAGAGCTGGTATAAAAGAAGCAGAGTGCAACAGATGAAAATAAGCTGTTCACATATTTCAATGTTTTATGGTTCTCATTTTTTTGGCGTTCCTATAACTTTAATGTGCAGCAGGCTTAGACCAAAAAAATGGATCCATAACATTTTGAATATTTGAGAATAATTGTTAAACAGTCAAATGTTTTCATGTCCCAACCATTTTTTAGCTCTTCCCCGGTTTGAAGTCTCAGGCTATTTGTTAGCAGGTCAGTTTATTACAGATTCAATACACCTTATGTGAAAGGGATTGGTAAAGAACATCTGTGGCCCATGTCTTACCTAGGGAAAAGTATGGCTGTCTCCACAGAAATTAATGAGGCTTTACAGCAAAGCTGAGATTTCCCATATGATTTAGGATGAGGCCTATGTCAGCTTTGACGTGATATACCTGCTCTTACAGCTTGCAAACCATTGCACTTAGCTGAGTCACTGACCTCATTTTAGTGCAATAGGCTGTTACACAGATGATCCACAGCCTTAACAACGGGTCTAAACAAATCACAGTGGGCTGTGAATAAAATTGCATAAAAATGAATTTTGTAATTTTGTTTTCAGTTTATAGAATAAAATTAAAAACACAAAAGAAAACAAATTGAGCTCCATAAAATTTATTATGTATTTTTTTAAAATTATCAAATCAAATGTATATTCCTCTGAGGTCTTAACAAACGAGATAAACAGCCCAGTTTATATAATATGAAAGCTCAAGAATTATGTAATCATCCTTGTTCGACTGAAAATAGACATCTATTATCTGAGTTGCAATTCTTAGTTCTGTCTGTTCGCAAGTTCCACATAGCTGTGAAGTTCTCTGTTAAAGAGAAAAAGTTTTGACATTTTCCTTGAAACCAGTTTATCCAATTCTAGCTTATGAATGTATAAAGATATAACTGATTGTATTAGTCTCTGAAGCTTTCCTCTATCGTACAGAATTTCTGGGTTGTTCAAAAAATCCGAAATTTGGTCAGTAACTGAATCTTATAATATATAATTACTGTTGTCGTTTTGGCCAAGAAGAATATAGCAAAGATATTTCAAGTTGAGGAGAGAAAAACAGTTCCTTGGCGTTTTTTCAGATTCCAATAAGACTGCATAATTCCATAAATATTGATGCATTGTCTCTGCCTGGCAAGGAAGCAAATACACAGTTTGAACTGTTGCCACAGAATTTCATTGACCATCACTTCAACTGCAGAAACAAAATTCTTCTTCCTAACATAATGGCCCAACTCATGTCTGCCTAAGCTTTTCTCAGGACAGAACTCAAAAACTGTGAATCATCTTTTCAGCTACCCAGTTCTGGTGGCGTTAGTCCCTGTGTTGATTACAGGCAGCCACTCTTTTACACCAAGCTAGCCAAGACTGTCAGAGTCTTGTCCAGTAGCTTCAAATGACTGCAGCTTACTTTAACCCCACTGCTTTCTGCAGGTACTGGGCTGCTGCAAAAGAGATACATGAGCCACTATGCAAACCAAAAGGCCTTTGCATGAAAGGGGAGTGCAACGGACATACCACGGAAGAGAACCAGCCTTATATAAACAACTCTGGCACTACTAGCGATCTTCATAGGCAGGGAACTGCCTAAGTTCCCATATAGCCAGCAAAGGAAGCGTGGATCTACCTTTGCTGCTAAATACCACCTAGCACAACAACATTACAAAAACTCCATGAGTGGGACTCCCAGAAACTACGGCACTAATAGTAAACAGCATTAATCAGAAGAGCGATAATAAAAACTTAGCATGTGGTTCTAATGCCCTAAGTCGTTCATTTACAGGACTGTGCAGACCTTTATTAATTCCAAATGTGACTTCTAAATTCTTGTTCATGTTTGCATAAAAGTTCTTAGAAATAGTAAGGTGCTCATACTACCGTTGTATTTGAAGTGCACATCGCTCCTGTATAAAGAAGTAACAGAGAAGTTAATTTCCTGTTTCACTTTCTGGAGGATATTTAAATGTGTTGTCTTTATGTTCTGTTAGATTTCCTAATCGGAAAGGACTGGGTTGTAGAATGAAATGGTTGGAAAGTAATTCTGCTTCCAATTGTTTGCTGAATAAATATGGAACAAGCAACTAGATTATTGGCACTACTTTGATGGCTGGTTTCTGATGACTTCATAAATCCACGAGCAAAACTGGAGTTATTTGCATAGTCATCACCAGCACTCTGAGCTGGAAGTACAGAGCTATTTTATCAAAATGCCTTTGCTTTATGATTGCATGTAGTTCACGGTACCAACTCCCTTGTCTTGAGAACAGATGATGAGCCAATCCTACCATCTTACCAAAACAGCTACTTTTGAGGAAAGGGCTCCAACAAAGTGCGTGAGTGAGATTCTGCCTCCATTTCCCATTTGCTGCTGATGCATCCTTCTCAAAGTTCCCTTCCTGCAAAGGGTCTCCACCCTGCCCCTCTTTCCTGACTGCTACCACAATAGCCTTGCCCTTTATCACCAAAATATCTCTAGCTATCTGCGCAGTAAAAATAGCTGTTTCCTCAGTGCCTTTTGCATTTTACATTGAAAAGTGGGAAAAAAATATCCTGCTTTCATAGGGTGCAATGTGAACGTGGTATCATTCCAAGGAAACCAGTTGCTGATACCATACCATCTGTCGATTGCTTTCTATTAACAGGGGTTTCATACTAGCAAAGTTCTTTGTTCTTTTGTGAGGAGAAAAGAGTTCTCATCCCCCTACTGTATTCTATAAAATAAATATCCTTTTTAAGATTAAATTTACTTTAAAAATGTATCAAACCTTATTATGCATAATGTAATCTTTTCTATCTAGAGCTCTCACTACACTCCATTTCTGCATAATAGCAAAAATCACCCCTTCTCATGCTATCATCCAGCTTCATTTATCCCTTTTCACATATTTAAGTTTCAAAAGTTCCCACTAGCTTTGTCTTTTCTTTCAATTTCCATTCCCATCTCGCTATCTCTTCCACAGCACAAATCCAGCCCTCTCTGTGCACAATCTCTTCTGTGGCTTCTGAGGATACTATTATTTTGCAGCCATAGTTCCCTACTCTGCCTCCCACATCTGCCCCAGCCAGTGTCTCCTTTCCCCATGCTTTCTTCCATGACGCTCCTCTCCTGCCCCCTCCTTCCCTGCTTATTCTGACTGAAGCAAGTGTATTCCATCCAAAAAATCAATAGGAAAAAAAACCCAGATATATGCCCTTTGGAGGGTGAAGTCCATCAGATTTGTTTTAAATGTCTGCATTAAGTCATGATGAATTTTGCATTAGAGGGAGTTATTTTCATTGACTATGAAGTCCAGCCTTCTGGCTCTGACAAGATAGAGTGGAGCACTCAGGTAAAGAGAGGACAATTCTACTCTGGATGTCCAGAGTTCTAAAGTTCTAGTAATAATTTCTCAGCTTTTCAGTAATTTCAGTCCCAATTTTCAAATATAGGTACCTGGGCCTGTAACCTGTGCAAGACGTTCAACTGGATCTTCCTCTAGATCTTGGTTAGGACTAAAACATGATGTTTCTCTTTTTTTTTTTTTTTCTTTTTCTACATAGTGTCTCTGAGATATGGCCACATCAAGCTGTCCTTAGCTTGCATCTTTCATACTGTCCACTCCCAGTAAATTATATCCTATCCTATTTGTTCAGAATGAAGCCATAAAAAAACATTTCTCATTCTTCCTGTTTGCTTACCTCATTATAGCTCCTCTTGGAGATATATCTCTTTTACACCAAACATAAGTGGCAGGTTGAGGGCCTTGAAAATGAAGACAGATTTTTTTCACCATACCTGTTATATTTCATTTATTAAGATGCCAGCCTTGCCCTCATTTAATTCTCATATAATCAGCTGCATGTCTTTTTTATTTTCTTTTTCTTAGCTGGCCTTAAATGGCCAGGGGATGTGAAGCAATGCTCTTGTGAGTATCCATGAAATAATGGATATCCCTCAAGACCCATCTTAAAATTTTAAAATCTATTTTTTTTATACATTGGCCATGGTTAGAGAGCTAGTATGCTGAAACAGTGCCTACCACATGAGCAATACTGTCTCACTGCTTCCTCCCAACAGCAGAGGTACTATGTCTACCTGGGCAAAATGCACTGCTGTGCAGAGACACCTAAGTTGGCTCTGGCTGAATTAATTCAGAGAGTAGAAACACTGTGTAACCAGCTAATTAGGTCTTCTCAGAACTGGCTGAGAAGCAGAGCTAAATTACTTAAGATAAGTGTAACAGTTTTACATCTGGCTGGTACCAAAGGTATTTCTGGCACAATACCATGCCAGGCAAACCTACACACAGGGCTTGTATGGAGTTTTTTTGTTGATACCTATTTCAGTTTTGATGCTACAGCACCAACTCTTCTCCTTACTATGTATATATATATTCGCAAACTGTTCATCATGCAGAAGGTACGTGTGCCTGGCTGAACCTGAAGACAGCCTGCTGCTGGATATGATATCTCCCTCTAATGCCTTTAATGTTGGAGATTCAGAAATAAGCCTTCTATTTTTTCGTGCTACAGATATTAATGTTTAATTTTATACTAGAAAATGTTGACCTCTGTTCATGTGAAAATAAGGCTACAGGACCAGCTCTCCAGCAGCTCTTAAAACTCCTGTAACATGTGATACCTGAGAGAAGTATTATGAGGTCTGTCAGGTTTTCCAGGCTATGAATGAAATCTGCATTTTTGCAATTTAAAAAAGACAGCTTGCGCTATGTGCCTGACAGTAATGGCTCCATCCCAGGGCATCTTGGATGTAGTTACAGATCAAACTGGCAATTTCTAGCCCCATGCTTTTTCCGCATTTGTCTGAAATTTTCCAAAATGAGACCTATTTTGAGATCAGAGGTGCAGTGGCAAAGCTGCACTTTTCCTCAGATCCTCAGATCTCTCCCTCCGCTTCCCCCACCGGCTCATAAAAGGTGCCAGCTTTTTTTTTTTTTTTTTTTTTTTTTGAGGCACGTAGTGCTATGCATACTCTGAATAGAGAAATTATCAGACTTTGGAAGGGGATTTTGCTCATGCAATAACAATCATAACCAAATTCTCACAGCAAGCTCAACACAATACTGATTACTTCTCTGAAGGAAGCAAGAACTAAACCTGCCCTACCCAGTCAGAAGAGATTCTGCAGCATGACCGATCTCAAAACCCAGAAACATTGGGTGTTATCTAAAGAATATTATCTCCAGCAGGGTCTTCTTCTCCTTAAAACTTATTCATGAACTTTGATTTCATAAGACATGTTGTAGTGTTTTCTTTAAGTCACTGTTTAACTGTACAATAGATTCTTTTTAATAAATCTGCTTGCTGGACTATTTATAGAATAAGAATACATATGTGACTAGTTAATTAAAAAGGTGAATAATTTGGACTATATTTTAAAGTATTTTTCCAGATTCATACATGAAGATTTAAACCAGAGCTGTAATGAAAACTTGTTTCCAAACTAGCTACTGTGGGTGGGTACGTGACTGTAAATAAAACAGTGTAAAGTTTCAACCATGACTTCTGTCTTAGATGTTACTGGGTACCCGATAAAATCAAGCAAGATAACAGTTCAGCTATCTGAGTAAGCAGTGGGTGAGAACACACAGTTCAAGAACACACTTTCAAAGCAAAGTGGTAGAGATTTTTGGAGATGTTTGTCTTTTCTGTTCCCTGAGATTATTATTCAGCCCACACAACCAGCAGTGTGTTCTCTGGAAACAGAGAGCAACTTAGAGTAACATCCCAACATGTGCAAGACATTTTGTTCATCATGCTCTAGAGAAAACTTTCAAGACAAATAGGGAGCCAGCTATGGGTGGTCTTCAAAACTTGAAGAGGAATGTGTTAGAGTAGCACAGCCCTGGAAAACATACCTATAAGGGTTAACATATGCATTTACATCTGTACTATAGGTTCAGCATGAGAGTGTGATAGTGACATCCAACCATGTATGCTGGAGGGCAGTAAGTACAGCATGTTGTAAAAACAAACTTCATTCTCATTTCAAACAGCCAGCACACCAAGTTCAATGTCAATCTGCATTTTTCTCAGGCAAATTTGGAAAGAAGAAATTACAGATATTTTCAGCCAAACAGCATACTAGCAAAACTTTGCCAGTTCTTACAGACTTTAGGTAGCCCAAGGTAAGATAGGAAATGTTCTTTGCCGTTACAATAGCAATGAGTAAAAAGGAATGGACTGTAAGTGTCAAAAGCTGTAACACAATGTGACTCGCATCTGTCAGTTGTGCTTATTTCCCTTTAAATTGTAATTCTTCGTGTCACATTGTTGAACAAATCCAAATCTGGGTACCTAGTGTACTAAAAGGTCATTAAAATATAAAATTATGACAAATGCAGCATGGAGTAGATTTCCGCAACTCATAAGATCAATCTCTCTGACCTTCACAAGAAAAAAAAAAAATCCATCTTTTAAGACTTAAGGTTAAAGAGTTCATGCCAAAGTTATTTCACATATCTGTTTTTGATTGTTGCAGAAGATGCACTTTACAACTGCTCTCCTAAAATCAATATTGCTGACCTTTCAGACTGTGAACCCTGTCTAATCAAAGAAGCAGCCTTCTAAATTTATTTTTTTTTATTTGTACTGCTTTATGTGGATGCTGTCCATAATCTGTGAAGTGACAGATTAATGTTTTTAGTCCTGATATAGTTGTATATAAAATGCCAGCATAATGATAATTTCACCGTGAGATATCTGCTGCACTATTAGCAGCCCTCTATAGGATTGAAGAAAACCTGAAACATTTGCGCTAGTGCTGATCACAGATTCCAGACTAAAAATAACTACCTCAGTCTGGGCCATTTAACAAACCACATTTTCCAACTAAAATAACAGTGTCTGCATTTGTTAGGTTTTAACACCCATTCTAGGAACCCTATACAAAATAAACATGAGGTCAGGTAACCTAAGGACAAAGTAAAATTTGTGGGACAAAGATTCCAAAGTAAATAGTGTGATTTGAAAATATGAAAAGCCCTTTTTTTATTTCTCAAATGCAGTTAAATTCCGCTTCTCAGCAGAATCCCATTAAAGTTCAAAACTGACCAGCAGATAACTTTAACACAGGGCAGCTGCAGTCCCGGTGCTAATTAACAGCCTCAGTCACTTTCATGAAACCCCACGGGCTCCTGATTTATGTGCCTGTACTGTAAAGCCTCTAACCCGATTCCTATAGCCAAAATAAAATATGGTCTGTGCAGCAAACTGAAATCTCCCTGGAGTCACAGAGCAATGCCATGTTTCAGTCGAAGACGTCAGGATTCCTGTGTTAGTAACACCACACTGAGGGGCTGGTAATGGAGATGTGCTTGCGCATATGCCGCTGTCATTAGATCACCCATTTGTTTGTACACAGATCTCAGACTTCCAAGCTTAGGCTAATTTTAGCTGGACTCAGATGATCCTGCCAGACTCGCTATCCCTTGCTTTGCTAATTATTGCTCAGCACTCTGCTCCAGCTGACTTACCTTTTTCACTGTCTGTGAATTACTGCCAGGGAGGAAGCAGTGAGTGTTGCTTGGGGAGACCTCCTTGTATCTTCCTTGCTGTGTTTTAGTCAGTTTGTTGGGTGCAATCCCATTAACGACCGCTGAAAGGATGCTGCTGGTCATGAGAGGAGTCAGGGTCTGGCAGAACAGACAGATCGCCACCACTAAGGCCAGAAGGAAAGGACGAGGGCGACAAAGCCTGCGGCACCTGGGGACTTGCCCACAAACCATGGCCTTTTTGCCGTCCTCACTTCACCCTTTGCCACATTGCAGATGCAGTCCCAGTAGCCACGTCTTGCCAGGGTAGCAAAAGTCAAAGGCACACTTTACCCAAACCTAGTGAGAGTTTTCCCCATTTCTGCTGCTGAGCGCTTTTCCTGGTGCCTGGCAAGAAGTCACGGGTTCCAGAGGAGCAGAGGCTTGGGAAGTACCCTCCCATGGGGGTACGGGAACAACCTGTGAAAAAACAAGAAGTGAGCAGCGGCAAACAGCGGCGTGCCATGGGGCATTCTGTAAGGAGCTGTAGCGAGCTCATCCACACCACGCTCTCGGGAGAACAGACCTGCCGGCAGACAGGTGAGGAGCAGAAATCTTCACCCCCTTTGCAGAAGGAACTACTCAGCCAGACAATAGTATCCAAGAAAGCAAGAGGTTAAAGCTTAACATGTCCTGTCCACAGCTGAAAAGAGTAAGAGAGTGTACCAACTTCGTGAACAATCGTTTGCTGTTTTTTTCTCTCTTGCATTCTCAATTCCCACTTTGTTTTTACAGTTTCCTTCATTCCAGTCCTTTTAAATTGCCTCCTTCCTGTCAGCATGCACAGCTTTCTAAAAGTGATCATTTATCTGAAAACTGACAGACTATGAAGATTTTCGTTTGCATTTGTTTTGTCCAGATAGTGAGTTCAAAGTTAGGTTTACTTACTTGGTTCTTATCCTGTTAGAAGTTTTCCGTTCTCCTCTAATGGGCTGCTGATTAAAACCACTTGGAAAAACCCTGGCTCATGATCCCAGCTCGTCTCACACGCTCAGAAGGCAGGCACACGCACATACACACGCCATCTGAAGCCAGTTGGACCACAGATTTCATATAAATAAAGGCTGGACTGCTCAGAGGGTGGGGCTAAAGTAGTTCTGCTCTGAGCAGGCACGGGGTTTGGAGACGCAGCCTGAGATCTGAATGGGGAACAAGAGGTGTCCTTGCTCACACTGCATGCCTCGAAGCCACCATCACTGCAATTTTTAGAAAACTGCTATTACAGCAATCAGGCTAATTGAAACAATATTAATATCTTGCAGGCAGTAGAAATCTGAGCAGCACCTGCAATATTTTTATCCAGATTAACAAAAATGTTGTAAAAGGAAGCAGATTTACTTGGACATAAGCGTCACTGACAAAGCAGTTGTCAGTAATTTTCCGTAGTAGATATAATATCTCATAGCAGTGTATAAATAAAACGTCTAACTGATGTCAAAGAGGGAAAGAAAGGACGGCGGACAAAAATACTCCAATGAAAGCACTTAGTATCTAAGCACAGAAGGTCTTAGTTACTACTTCCCCCTGCTGACACAGGACAGGGACAAGACAGATGGGAACAGTTGAGGAACTCGGTTATCTTTATAGACCTAAACTTCTCATATAATCAAGTTCTTTTAGCTAAAAATGTCTGTATACAAGTCATCTATTTTATCCTCCATCCTTAGTTATTTTTGAAAAGAAAGAGTTCTTCCTACACTGCCTCATATATAAGAAATGAGCGTTGTTACGATAACTTTGAGCCAATCTACACAATTCAACAGCAGCAGCATTAGTAAGTTAGAGGCCTATATACAGCAATGAAGATTATATATTTGTTTGAAGTGTTGGTGTTTATTCAGCTTTCAAATCCTTTTTTTGTTTTCCATACTAAACCCATCAATTTGCACATACAGAAAAATGCCATAGAAGTCATGCAACACCTCGCACAGAACCTCAACTGTCACATGCACTGCATTTTAATTTTCTGTCTGGGGCTGTAGTTGTCTAAATTAGACTCCTGGGTTATCCTGAGCAGGAAAGGAGTACAAAACTTGCCTGTACCCTCCCATGATAGATGCTTGCCATCCAGACAGAAACTCCCATCTCTGCTCATGTTGCTCATGCTCCCTCCTTCCCAGCATTCCAGCTCACATCCTTGGGCCCTGCTCCAGCCAGTCTGTGCTGCAAAGCCTCTGGCGAGCCAACAAATCTGGCTAGTGGATGTCGGAAAACCATGGGTTCCCTGCAGCTAGCTTCAGGGTAGGTCTATGCCATACAATGGGGAGGGGTACCCAGGGAGCTGGTACATTCAAAGGAGGATTGCAGACACTACAGCTAGCCTGGGAGCCACAGTAACCCCATCAGCAGAGGAGGAGAGCGTAGTAGAATTGCTTTATTGTTTTAAGAGATTGTCCCGTGGTTTTTGGCATGTCCTGATTTCTGGGCCCACAACCACCAGCTGTGTGGGTGGCATTTGCATGGTTGTCAACTTCCCACAAATTCTTAGTGAGGGGATTTTAGTCAGAGCTTTACGTGCTATTGCTAAAAGACTTGATTAAAACCAGTTTATAAAGATTTGGATTAATGGTTGCTTCATGATGTGGAGATCGTACCCCCTTGCTAGAGTCCCACACTAGAACAAAGTAATCCTTTCTGTCCTCACCCCCTGCTACCTCAGTTATCTTCAGCACAGCAAGTAACCATGCTCTCCCTCCAGCCCAACATCATTTTCCCCTTTCAAGCTCATAAGCGGGGTCTTCATCCTCACATTTTCCCCAGTGTCTCAGAGCCAATTCATTGTTCCTGCAGCTCCAAGATCACTTATGGGCCCCAAGTCTTCAGGACAAGCTGACAACTTTTACTCATTTTCTGTACCAAGACCAATACTGCAAAAACAGAGGTGAAGGGATATCATCCAGGGCAGGCAGATCGCTGCCTCCTATATACTCCTGGGGATCAGCCTTCTGTTCATCTGCTTTTCCCAGATGTTCCAAGGAGCGAGCTGGCTTTTTTCCTATGTTTTGTGGCTTCTTGTCATGACAATAGCATGTAATGCACATTTCTTTAGCTGTAAATACTTTCTCAGTCACAGCTGGAGTGCAATGAACATGATTCCTGTCATCTTTTGAATCAGGATTCCACCACATCTCTGGGCTTACATATCTACTGACTTATCTGGTCACATTCTGACACTTCAGAAATTAAGCCAAGACTATTGCAAACAGGGACTAATTCCCCTGGCATTAACTAGTCACTTACAAAAAGGATATAAGTAGATAAAGAGTCAGGCCTCCTGGGTCCCAAACTCATGAGTCTTCAGTGCATAATGTTCAAATAACCACAGAACACAATTACCTGGAAGATCAGAAATATCCAGCTAAGTATTTATACTTGCAGGTATATATACATATTTCAGAAATCTTAGCAGAAAGCTGCAAATCTCCTCTTTCTGCATACAAAACAAATCTAGTATTCGTTTCCTATTTGGGATTCCTAGGCCTGTTCCTTCCAGTGGCTGCTCCCACTGCGTGGATTAAGGGCTCTCTAGCCTGCTTACCTCTCCCTACTCCTTCTACTCACTCAGGGCTGCTTTCCTGGATGCTCCCTACAGCAGCCAGCTGCTGCACTGCTCTGCGTGAGGCAAGGTCCTGCAGGGATTGCTTCTGCCAAAACCAACCAGCCATGCCTGTCAAGAGTGATCTCCAGTGCTTGCAGCCAGAATCCCAGTTCCACCTGCATCATCTGGAATAGACTGTAAATGTTTAAAGATACCCTGACACAGAAAAGGTGAGAGGAAAGTCACAAGACTTGCTAAAAATTGCCAGGGACTAGGATTTGAAAGGACTTAGCCAATATGCCATGCAGGCATGTAATGTGCACCATTCATCATCTCACTGGGGTTTTAAGCAATCTAGCTCATATTCACACAGCTTCCATTTTACACAAGTCTCTGTGTTTGTTCAGCGGTGAAAGCTAGTGACCACTGAAGAATGATTTCCATGGTCTAAGTAGTGACCTGGACAGATATTTGCCAGGAGCCAACCAAGAAGAAAATATTAGGCACAGAAATTTAGCAGGAATTTAAGGCCAGCTGAATAGATCCATTTTATGCATGCTTAACTTCACTCAGAGATCTAACATGAATCGTTCTGCAACTCTGAATAAAGTTAAGTCCAGATATAAGTGCTTGTAAGATGAGGACTTGATATAATAAAAACCATTTTGCATCAATAATTTCACTATATCGAGGCTGCCAAGAAGAAAATATGTTTAAAAACCTATTCACAATTGCTCTTTCCTAGAGCAAGTTTCAAATTACGAAGTATAGCATCCTAGCAACTATTTCAGTGATAAACGAGCTCACATGAAAAATAGGCTCAGACAGATCATTTCTAAATGAACTGATAGTTAGGTCCTTGTAATCATGTCTGTCATCTTCACAGTGCAAACCTATATGCAATTTTCATTGTTTATGGTCAACTCTTTAATTTCTTTTTTATTTTCTAGCATACTAAAAACTATGCCAAGGGCCATAAATTCTCAGTAACTTCAAATATTGGATAAAATCTTCATGAACAATAGGCATTAATAGCACTGTAAATATTCAAGCAAAACATCTAGTTAAACTGTGCTGGAGAAAGCCTGCTCAGCCGCACCCTCCACGATTTTTTACTTCACTCTGAATTCAATCCAGATTGCAACTAGATTTGCAGCATCTTCAATCCTGTGTGTGGTCCCGTTATAAGTAGCGAATGGGGAAGACTGGCACAGAGTGAAGAAAATAGGAGAAATACATTTCATTACTGCTCTGCACATTGGAAGATTTGATACTATTGAAGTTTAAATTAATCCCAGCATAGTAAAAACCCAGACTCTCTCCCCTTTTCCCATTCATAGAACGCTGTAAGCCTTAATGATATTGTGATTTTGTTCCACAGAGCACTCCAGAGAGCAAAGATTCACATCTTAATCTGCTTTGGCTCAGCTCTCTGACCTTGACTCTCAGTGAAGGCAGGCTAGCAGAAAAGATTCTGCAAATCTTTGGAAAGCAAAACAGTTGATGTTAACGGGAGAAAAGTTTTGGGGGAGACCCTCCTTTTGGTTTTACTTCTCATTATTTTTTGATTTATTTAATATTTTGTCTTTATATAAGAGGCAATAAATGATCTGGACTGCATGAACAGCACATTTACTTCTCTTATCATAGGATTTACAGTCCATATATATGTATAGTCAATATATAGTCCATTTTAGATCCTTTGTAAATTTTACCAGTGTGTTAAGAGCTGTGATTGCTGGATGTTTTGGCCCAATAAAGATGCTGTTAGGCCTGCAGTTCCATGGGCAGATCAGCCAGACTAATAATTCTCATTTCTAGTAATGGAAAGGGGAAGGTCTTGCTTGCTCCCCGCTCCCCTGCCTTTAGCATCTGCTCCTTACCTCTGCTCCTGCTCTTTCCCTTCCTCTCTTTCTACCTTGTGGTGGTGCTCGTTAGATCCTTTCATGAGAAAAAACGGCGCAGCTGGGTTGGTTTTCTGCCAGGTGAGTCAGCTGAATCGACTGAGAGGTCCAATGAGCCCTAGTGCTGGTACAAGTTAAACAGCGGGAGAACACGAGTGAGAGAGGATGTGAACGGAGGAAGGGAACAGGACCTTTTAGGCAGTAGCAAAGCTTGATACTCAGCTCACCAGACTACCGAACCTACCCCAGCTTTCCTAAAGTTTTAGGTAGGATCTGGGCCAACCGAGTTACTTGTCCAGAGGCATCTCTTTGTATCTCAGCTATGTTCTTCACTACTATCTTTTGGCAGAAGGGTGACAATGAAACACAGGTATCTATTTATTTATATATGTTAATAATACAGAAAGTTGCTTGACATGAGGGTAAAGGAAAGCAGCTGAAGACCAATGTCTTATGGAGATACTGGTTCCTACTTAAAAGGTGAATTTGCGTGTCGGGAGGAAAAAATAGATCAGTAAATTCTTTGCTTCTTCCTGTCTACACTTATTCACTGACTCTTGACATAATCCCCTTGCAGCAGTTATTCTGAGATTACACAGAGATTTATGGATTTTGTAGCCAGTTTGATTGCTCAGACTCATTGGTTACTGCTGAGAGCTGAATAAGAATCAGTGATAATCAAGTAATGCCCAGATAAATGTCGTGTTCTTGCAGCATATCTTCAGGTATGCAGAACAGGAACAAATTGAAATATCTTATGACCTCTGACAGCATTTGTGTTCCTTTTTATTTTAAGTAAATATTTTATTTTGTCATGGTCCACATCTCTTCTCTGGCATCTTGCTGGTCCCTGTCTTCTTCACGCCTCAGGTGAGAACATTTGAACTTCCACTCTCAGGTCTTCCTTTTTCTTCTTACAAACTTTTTCTAATGACAGCTCTGTCTTCTCTCAAAATCATTTGCTTTTAACACAGTGAATAATCTCTTCTTCTAGGTGATCTAGATCCTTCTTATTGTCTTTTTTTCAGTTACGTTCTCTGGATTTATTACCTGAAAGGTGTTTGCACAAATACTTTTCTGCTTTCTCACGCACTTCTGCAAGCAGAGCTGTTCACTGCCTTGTACCTGCAGAAGGGCTCTGAATGCGCTTTATGTGCTGGATAGTAGTATTTTTCTTGCAGTTCTTCCTAGCTGCTTATATTCAGGTGAAAGTATGTTGAAATGACCAATGGGAGTGGCAAGAAACCAAGAATACCAGTGTCATTGACCCCATCCTAGCCACTCGATGCCTGCTCAAATGATGTTCGCGATGGAGGGTATCTGTATTGCTCACCAACTGTTCCATGTACAGGGACATCCTCCCCATGCCCGGCCCTTCCCCTCCATCCCCAGCACCAGGTCAGAAAAGCTTCCACGAGAAGGAGGCAGGGTGGAGAGGGACAACTATTGGTAAGAACACCGGTTTTGAGGCTACTGCAAAGAGGAAGGAGTGATCACTCAGCCAGGCCTCCAGGGTGACAGTAGGACATGTCCTAAATAGCTCCCTATACAGTGGGAATGTGTGAAGCTTGCAAGCCAGTCACGGAGTTGCTGGAACGAGAGCAACAAATGTGAAGGAAAGGCCCAGTCTGTAAGGGTGTTTAGCAGGGGGAAGAGAAGCATTTACAAACCCTTTTATTTCTAACATTTAGCATTCTGCATTTTCTCTGGGTTTTTTGGGGTTCTTTTTGTTTAAGTTAATTGTTCTTGTTTCTGTTCCAATAAACCCCAAATATAGAATTGAAATTTCATAGTCCCCCAGGTCCTGTCACAAGGTCTCTCCTCTTCTTTTGTGTAAACTAAATTATTTCATTGCCATGTTCCCTTTTCACTTTAGCCTGGCCTCACTATGTAGGTAGCCAAGACTAGTAGAGCGTTTATTTTTTTTCCTCCTTTTGTTCTACGGCACAAGTGGACCCAAAACAGTCCAGAAAATGAGGAAAGCCAAGGTTACCAGAAAATTCATTAGAGTCATCCTCAAGCACCAGTTTTTTTATACAGTTGCCCTCAAGTTCAGGAGCAAGCTCTGTTTCAAATAAACCAACTTTCAGAAGCTGAAAAAGAAAAATACAACTAGACTCCTCATTCCATAAACGCTCATCTTCCAATTCACTCTCTAAATTCCTTAAGCCATATTTTCTTCTGTCCCATTACCTTTGGCTGCCTTTCTTCCTCTTCACTGCTCCTGTGATCAAGAACATCCTCTCTTCCTTTAGCAGAGTGGTTGCTTTGCTGAGACCACTCACAGACTTTTAAATGACTACCCCAGTGTCTCCGAGGTTCAGCAGTCCCCTGATGCTCTTTGGCATCAGGGAAACAAATGGAAGTCTCCTACAAACAAGAAAATATTGTTTAGTGTTACCTCTATTGTATGCATATAAAGCAAGGGTGCAATGCTCTCGGGTACCTACAGCTGTCTCTGTGTTGTCCTCTAGATGATTTAGTCTGCGCTGACGGTGTGCCTGCCATAATTGGCAAACAAGCTCTATAATTTTGGATCAAGTTTTCCAGGTGCCAATCATTTCAGACATTTTGATCATTGAATTTTGGTTAGCCCCAGTACAGTAAATATCCATGCAAATGTACAAGTTAAACCACATCGTTGCCTCCACTGACTTCAGTGGATGAGATCATACATGTGGGTGTTTTAGGCACAAGAGAACAAGAACTTGATTTTTTTTGTATCAAATGTCTTTGTACTGACGGGTATTTGTTTAACAGAGTTCCTCTGTTAGCAACGAGAGTTCTAAGACAACCACATCACACAGAAAGGTAGACTAAATGCTCACCTGTGCCTCTCAAGGCACCCATACATCTAACCAGCCTCATCAAGACCAGCCATTATTATATATACTAGAGTACATAACAGTTTATTCCAGTTTGTTGCATTCTTGTGGTGCTGCCAGAATATACAATAAGCCAGTACAGAAATGTGTCACCTGGGGCACTTCACATATTGTGCACGTATATAAGAAATTATTGTACAAGCAAATAGAGTATGTGGAGGTGCAAGACATGCTGTTTTGTTGCTCTTACGGACAAGCAGAAAAAGATAATGGTATACTTCTGAACTTATCAATCTGATTATAACTATACAGTTTCTCTCACGAGTCCAGCTGCCGTGGCATGATTACAGCAGAACAAGATAACAGCAACCACTGTGGCACAGAAGTTGCTTTAGAAATACCCTTAAGTACATTACATCTTTTAAGCACTGACTTTTGACAACCTAGACCACGTGGTATTTGTAAAAGTAAAACTGAAAATTAAGTTTAACCACTTTTACAGCTAACAAAAGCAAAGCGGCCAGAATACATAACCTGAAGGAGGCCGCACAGAAAGTCCCCATTGCAGCTGGCACGCGGACTGATGAGTTCTTTGTGTCCTGCCCCACGCGGAGTCGCTACGCCACCTCTGAGCTCTGGTCTGTTGGACTGCACAGCTTGCTCAAAACACGCCTGATGGCTATTGCATTGGGCTGGGAGGAAGTGGCCTGAAAGCCGAAACTGAGGGAGGGACGTCATGCTGAACCGCTGTGATACGGCTGGGAGGAAGCTGAACACCATTCTGTCAGTGGGTGATCTTAACCATTTTGATTAAACGGGTCATGTGTAAGACTAGCATTCCAGGCAAGGGGCTGTTGAAAAAGCAAGGTTTAAGAAAGATATTTCTGAGGTCTGAGAGATCTAAAATGTTTTGCTGTCATTTTCTACACTTCACACCTAATTGGAATTGTCCAGAGGGGCTGAAAAGTGAATAGAAGCCTTTTTGTTCATTGTCTGACTACTGGGTTGTTTGGGGTTGTCTCTTTTGTGGGTTGTTTTGTTATATTTTTTCATTATGGAGGTATATTCTATTGTTGAAGATTATCTTAAGTTTTACTGAATCTTTCTATGTTTGGTTGTGAAATAATCAACTATAAGAACATCTTGATTTCAAGAAGTTAGCCTCTATGTTAGTGTTATGTATGGGTTGCTGTGTTACTTGTTATCTGAGGCTGTGTTACTTGAAGTCCCTATTCTCTGGACCCTCTAGACCATAACCAGAGCCCCTAGGTTCTATTATATATAGGATGAGTTATTTGACAACCTGGCAAGGTAGATATCTAGCTGGCCAACTTGGCAACAAAACTTACTTTTAAGGTGTCCTGAAGTGAACTGCCTTCATTATAATACTGAAAAACACACCCACAGGTCAAGAAGACCCTTGCCCAGGTGAAGACCCTTCCCCTGCGCACGCGTAGTAACAGAAGAGAATGACACGACAGATATTATAATTATATGTAAATCACTAACCAATCATTGCAACTGGGAGTGTACTACCTTGTAATTTTTGTGTGGAAATGTAACGGTGATCTCGACATAGGTGTGCTTGATTTGTGGAAATTCCACCTGGCACCCGGTGCCGCAATAAAGAATGCCTGCTTTCTAAAACTCCAAATTGAGTCTTAGAGAGTTCTTCATCTGCCGACTTACGGTAACACTATGACTAGAGGCAGATGTAGATGTTCTTAGGATTTGATTTTGCAAAAATTAAAATATAACCAAAATATAACCAAACCAGAATCCCTCTGAAATACAGTATGAAGTAGCTGAATAATATCTTATTAATAATTTTAAATCAATCACTTTTTGCATATAACTATGTTTTGATGCACTTTTAAAACTAAAGCGTACTGAAGAGACTATTTGTTTTGGAAAGTAAAGTAAAACCAGGTAGTGCCAACACAGAAAATTAATAAAATGTATAGAAGGCTGATAGCTAATTTACTTGTTTTAAAATAGACTTTAGAAAGAGAATTACAGAGAGTATTTGGGGTGGATTTAAAATCATGCCATCATTAGCCAAATATGAAATCAGGTTACAGTTTTATAATGCGTTGATGTAATTACAAACAATATCTTTAGATGTTTCCTTCCTTTCATGAGTTTAAATATTACTGCTTAAGATTTAAAGAGTAGGGAAAAGGAAAACTTACTTAGAATCTTTTCTATTAAAAGGCTTGTCAGCCTCCATAAAGAGACATTCCCAGTACATTCCTTTCACCCTCTTGACAGAAGTCTTTAAGTAAATAGCTGTAGGTGAGTGTTTGGAAAGAACTTTCAAAATGAAAAGTACTTTAGAGTTGGTAAATCTTGAACTTTAATGGAGATACTAACCAAAACACCTTAAAGTTGGATTTTTTTTCTCTTTTTCGTTTTTGAGAATCATCTTTAGTTTTCTTGTCCTGGGCTATAACTTCACTGAGATGTTTTCCCAGTGCATATTTTAGATTGTGTCTATGTCTTACAAGAGCAACCAACGATGTTATAGAAGAGGTGGGCAAAACTGTGACGCTCTCAAAGGTAATCGTTACTTCCGAAATCAGGACTTCTGTGTGCAAAAGCATGCTTTAAGTCAGTGTCTAAGAAAATTTCTACTCTGGATTAAAATGATTAACCCATAATTTTAATTTTTGAGGGTAATTTTAAAAGAACTCCTAGCATAACTGCTGCTTATTCCTCAGTTCCTTAGCCATTCCAAGTGTTACTAGGCTATGAGGAAGATCCCTGGGAAATGTATGGTATATCTTCCTAAATTAAAATAAGGGGTTGGTAAATACTACTGACTGTAGAACCATCACATTTTCCAGACCTGACTAAGGAACACGTCTTTGTTGTCAGTTCATTCAACTATTGACTAATCCATCCATCTATAGAATGTGCTTTCTTTAAAAGCCTGAGATTAATTTAGCCCCAAATAACACGACAGAGAAATTAAACACATTTTTAAATAATTTAAGTCAAGAATACCATATCCAGATGCATTCATCACAGCAGAAACACTCTAACTTGTCACCTTTTCAAGCAAACCACATAATGGAACATTTATTAAAACAATCTTTAAATATGATGAGCACTTATTTTTACCCACACACAGAAACAGTGTAATTTCAGTCTCACCAGAATAAAAGAAAACAGAGCTGTAAAAAACATTTCCTGTACCAACACAGGGAAAAATATTCCTGTACTTCTGACAGGAAAGGATTCCCTAATTCCATAGCACTTCCCTGACTGACCCCTTCCAGCACTTAACTACACTCATGCTTGCAAAGTTTATCCAAACATCTATCCCACATGACTTTTCATGAAAAGAAGTAGTAAAACTTGCTTTGAAGTCACAGGGCCACACTTTCGCAGATGGAAACAATATAAAATTATCTTCGCATTGCTCCCCTATTTTTCTTTCACTAATTCTCATGTGTGCAAATACAGTATAACTGTTACTTATTCTTCTGTAAAGAAAGGCTTAGTATAACCCTAATTAGGAAAACCAAGTTAACTGTCAACCTAATAAATAAATCTGTGTTCAGCAACAAAAGTATACTTAGGGTTCCCCCAAATTTTGTTATTTTTATGAGAAGTATACAAATTGTAGCTGAACAACTGCATCTCCTTTATTTTGTTTAAGAATCCCCTCTTTATACTCTTAAACTTCAGTGAAACTTTTCTTAATTGGCAGTAGCCAGTTTCATAAATGTGGGCATACAGATTTGACTCAATGTATATGGCATTGCTGAATAAATATTTACAAAGGAACAGAGCAGTCACAACACTCAGAAATTTTCATAATATAAGGTACACTGTACAAGTATAAGCACTTCAAAAATGTTAAAACAGCTGTGGATCCTAACATTGTTTGTCATTTTCTAGTGCATTAGGTAGATTTCTTCTACAGCCATGAGGCAAGTATTTCTCTACTCTGGTTGTAGTATGCTAGGGGTTTTTTTCAATACCTTCAGGGTTATTTTTTTTCAGTAGACAAAGAGAATACAGTTAGCAAACAGTTAAAGTCATGTTTATAATAAAGACTTTATATGAAATAATGTAGGAAACTATTATTATTATAAAGTATAAGGTGTGATGTATGCAAGCACAAGTCTGTAGGTAATCATGCAACTTGTTGACAACTTTTGCATGCTCAGATAGCTCCTAAATACAAGATATATCTCAAAGAAAAAGCTGTTGCTTGTCTTCATAGAATATCATATGAGTATAAAAGCAAGATATGGATTTGAAAGTGCTAGAGGAATATTACTGTAGCTTGGTATAGATGTGATGAAGAGTGATGTTCTTGTTTTAGTTACATTATTCTCAGAGTATTTTAGGCAATCCTGGGAAGAGTAGCAAAACTGCAGAGACAGTGTTCATACAGCGTGGCCTAACCTGAGTTATTCATGTATACCCCTAAGAGAGTGTAAAAAGTCAGACCTTTATCCCTCTTGCAATCCTGCTGCTCAGAGATTTTTAGTGCAAGTGCAAAACTGAACCCTCTGCTGTCAAGGTGAAGGCCACCTGGGTCCTCCTTCTGTCACCTGTCACTTCTATTGAACAAGAAAAGTGCACGGTCCAGACATTCCAGCAGGATGAGGTGGGAGGTGAAAAAACTTGCCAAGAAAAGCCAGCTTGCAGTGGAAAGTACCCCCCTGGCGAGGGGGAACAGAAAGGGGAAAACAAACCTCAGAATTTCTCATCTTTACTGCGCGTGGTTGAACAACATTTTGCAAAGTTCAATAAAGAAGACAAGAATGCAAATTATTCTGTGCTATTCAGCGAGACAACCTAGCAGGATTTTCAGAGCAGGAAGCATAAATGTATTTCCTCTTTCATTTCAGACCTAGAATAAATAAAACCTACAGCTGAGAAAAAAACGTTACTTCTTCACAACGCAAACAGACAACACAGTTTACAAGGCAAAGACCACTTTTTGTACTGTTATGGTGTTTAGCACATTGCTTCTCAGTTTGTGGTACTACAAATACCTCCTCATCCTAAAAATTCACCCAAATGCTAGAGCATTGAGATGAAACTAAAACCAGCTGTACTGCATAGTGCCAAAGGGTGACCTAACCTAGCATCTCGTATCAAACAGCGTTCAGTGGTGTATGCCAGAGGATTGCAGGACTGTCACAGGCATCCAGGAACACTTCCCTAGTCACAAACCCTCTTAATTTCTAGTGATCAGTCTTTAGTGAGTTTTTGATCCAGATGTGTTACTGCTGCATTTTATGCCTCCGTGGGCTTTGCTTCCACTAACGTCCCAGTCACTTTTTACACCCACGTAAGCTATATGGCCAGTTGTACAATTTATGCATGCCATGTGTGAAAAAATGCTGCTTTTTTTTCATTTTGGACCGGCTACCTCCCTACTACTTCTTCTATCAAAAGACACACCTTTTCCACAGCACTCCTGAACGTACAGATCCCTGTTACACCCTTACTGAGCCTCCTCTTTCCCAGCCAGAAGAGTCCCAGGCAATTCAGCTGCTTCTCAGATGTGTTGTCATTACACGGCTTTGACTACTTTGATCCTCCTCTTTGAGCCTTTCCTAGTTTTGCTACGTTTTTGCAGCAGAGCAGACCAGAATTTTACACTACGTTAAGACCTAACTGCACCGTCAATTTACACAGTGTGAAACTGTTTTGTTGTATTCTTTATCGCCTACCGAGTCATTCTTAGCACTTGCCTGACCCACTGCTGAGCAATGAGCTGATGTTTCCATAGAATTACCTAGATAACTCCAAAATCACTTTCCTACATAGCAATAGCTACTTCAGAGGCCCCAGCTGCAGGTAAATTAAAAATTAAGTATTATTTTATATATAATTTTATACTTACATTATTTTAGCAAATGTTGAATTACATCTTCCATTTTATCAGACACTCAGTATCGTGAGATTGTTCTGCTACTTTTAACACTTTCCATTTTTGTTATTTTTGAGAACTCGATGTAAGTGCAAACATTATGTTACTATTTACCCCTCTTTAACTGATGTGTTACATACCTGCTGAGCAGCAGAGTCCTGTTGGACTCCTTTAGCAGCCTCTCCGTGTTGGGAATATTGGTAATTTATTCCTTTACTCTTTATTACTCTATTTCGCAAACAGCCATGTAACATTAAGGGACCTCCACTCTTCAACCAGCGCATCACTGTTTTTTTAAAGCAACTTTAATGAAAGACCCTGTCTAAACACCTTTATGTAGACTACATCAACCTGGCCTCCGTCTACTCAGTGAAGCTTCCAAGAACTCTACTGACCATGAGGCGAGGACTCTGCCAATATGTAACTACTCACACTACTCACTGCTTTTATACTGTAGTGACCCACTGAGCCTTAAGCTTCTCTCACAGGCTTCCTGTTTAGAAGAAAACAGAACAAAAGCACGTACAGGTTTTATTGTTCTACGTCTTTGACTTAGGTATTGCATTTTTTCCCGCATTTTTCATGTTTGTCCATTTCTCTTTTCTTAACTTAGACACAAAATACTAAAGTAGACAAAGGTAAGTTTTTGCCTTGTAAGAGTTCTCTTAACTAGCTCCTCCATGAAAAAATAATTTATATTGTCCAATGAAACAGTGAACCAATGCTCACACTAAAAAATGAAATTTTTATTTGAATTTGCAGTCTCTGCACCATCTTACGTATGATTACCACCAGAGTGAGGGATTTTGCTATATATGGTCTTAATTCTCAATTCTTAATTCTCAATTCTCAAATCAGGTTCGAGACCAAGGCACCTGAAGGTGCAGAAGTCCATGGGACCTGACGAGATGCATCCACAGGTCCTGAAGGAACTGGTGGATGAAGCTGCTAAGCCACTATCCATCGTATTTGAGAAGCCGTGGCAGTCCAGTGAAGTTCCCACTGACTGGAAAAGGGGAAACATAACCCCCATTTTTAAAAAGGGAAAAAAGGAAGAGCTGGGGAACTACAGGCCAGTCAGTCTCACCTCTGTGCCTGGCAAGATCGTGGAACAGATCCTCCTGGAAGCTGTGGCACATGGAAAATAAGGAGGTTATTGGTGACAGCCATCATGGCTTCACTAAGGGCAAATCGTGCCTGATGAATTTGGTGGCCTTCTATGACAGGGTTACAGCGTTGGTGGATAAGGGAAGAGCAACTGGTGTCATCTACCTGGGCTTGTGCAAAGCATTTGACACTGTCCTGCACGACATCCTTGTCTCTGAATTGGAGAGACATGGATTTGATGGATGGACCACTTGGTGGATAAGGAATTGGCTAGATGGTCGCACTCAGTGGCTCAATGTCCAGGTGGAAACCAGTGACGAGTGGCATTCCTCAGGGGTTGGTATTGGGACCGGCGCTGTTTAACATCTTTGTCGGCGACATGGACAGTGGGATCGAGTGCACCCTCAGCAAGTTTGCCAACTACACCAAGCTGTGTGGTGCGGTCGACGCGCTGGAGGGAAGGGATGCCATCCAGAGGGACCTTGACAGGCTTGAGAGGTGGGCCCATGCAAACCTCATGAGGTTCAACAAGGCCAAGGGCAAGGTCCTGCACCTGGGTCGGGGCAATCCCAAGCACAAATACAAGCTGGGCAGAGAATGGATTGAGAACAGCCGTGAGGAGAAGGACTTGGGGGTGTTGGTTGATGAGAAGCTCAACATGACCCAGCAATGTGCGCTCGCAGCCCAGAAAGCCAACAGTATCCTGGGCTGCATCAAAAGAAGCGTGGCCAGCAGGTCGAGGGAGGGGATTCTGCCCCTCTACTCCGCTCTGGTGAGACCCCACCTGGAGTCCTGCGTCCAGCTCTGGGGCCCCCAACATAAGGACATGGACCTGCTGCAGTAAGTCCAGAGGAGGGCCACAAAGATGATCAGGGGGCTGGAGCACCTCTCCTGTGAAGACAGGCCGAGACAGTTGGGGTTGTTCAGCCTAGAGAAGAGAAGGCTCCGGGGAGACCTTATTGCAGCCTTCCAGTACCTGAAGGGGGCCTACAGGAGAGATGGGGAGGGAGTCTTTATCAGGGAGTATAGCGATAGGACGAAGGGTAACAGCCTTAAACTGAAAGAGGGTAGATTTAGGTTAGATATAGGGAAGAAATTCTTCACTATGAGGGCGGTGAGGCACTGGAACAGGTTGCCCAGAGAAGCTGTGATGCCCCATCCCTGGAAGTGTTCAAGGCCAGGTTGGCTGGGGCTTTGAGCAACCTGGTGTAGTGGAAGGTGTCCCTGCCCATGGCGGGGAGGTGGAAGTAGATGATCTTTAAAGTCCTTTCCAACCCAAACCATTCTGTGATTCTGTGACTGACTGACTTAGCCCTAGAGACTGAGACATTCAGTCCAAGGGGAGTCTAGATTACCTGTTGCTTATTTGACTTCAATTCATAGCATGGCACCAGCTTCCAACAGAACAAATAGTTTGTTATCTCTGTGGTCTCAACAGCCTCACTTAAAACCAGATATTCTAGTCCTCAAGTGTTTTTTTAGACTGAGATTTCCACAGAAATACATACATAGTGGGTTCAGTTCCCAGTTTTAATGGAACCTTAGTTACACTGCTCTTTGCTGTTTATTTTCACCAATTTCTATTCTAGTCTTTTACCAAAGTCTATTTATCACCCATAATCACATTTTCCTTCTTATGCATCTACTTTTACCCAGTTTATGAATTTAAAATGCCTACTTTTTTCATTTTTAAATAAATGTTGTGACAGAAGCCTGGTTTCATTTTCATTTAGATAAAACCTGCATTTTCTGCACATACTCCTATTACTAATGAGCCTAACTCTTTATATTTCCTTGACACTGTTTGCATAGTCATGCACTGAAACACTGCTTCTCTCCCTCTTTTCTCCTCTCCCTCTTTTCTCCTCCTCTGCGTGGGTTTGGAAAGCTACCACGGTCATGATCTTCCAGCCTGACAGCCCAAAGAGCAACCCAGTGCTAAAGTAAAATCTTCATTCCAAAGGGAAACTGTATTTTTTTAGCAGTGGAAGGAAGGAGGAAGAAGAAAAAGGGAGTAATAATCTTGTTTCTGTTCGGTGCTGCTGCACGAAAAGAGCCTTACAGAAACAACAAAAGGAAATTGTCAGTGAAAGGAAATCTACAAACTATGTCCAAAATAAGCAAGTGGGGAAAAAAATATAGAAAATCTTTCCATTATATTCATGGTCAAGGGTCTAATTTAAAGATCAGTTTTCTGATCCTGTGCTACTACATGTACAGCTCGCAGACCCAACCACTCATGGGCCTGCATTTAGGCTTCCTAACATGATCCTCCCTGTTACCCTAGGGATTCTACAGCAGGACGAACAATTTCTCCCTTGCTTCTTTCCTGAACCGTGTGTTGGTTTTTACATGAAAACCACTGTCCAGGAAGGAGTACGGCAGCTGCAAGACACATTTACCATGGTTTTCTTCTACTCTTCCTATTTCCATCCGTGCCATGCAAATAGGAAGGCAATCCTGCCTGTGGATACATGGTAGGGATTTTTTTTCTTAACCACATGGAAAACAGAACTTTCGTGCCCATTTAAGCAGGTGCCACTGACCGGTCTGGAGGCAGAGACATCAAAGCAAATGGTATTTCGGCATTTGCCTATATATGCATTCGTTATCCACCCACCAGAGAAATGTCCTCCTGTACAACGATCCTTCACATGGGTCATGTAAAGCAATTTCTTATGCAAACTTAGCTACACTCTTCTGAAACCACTTCAGGGACGAGCCTTTTTTTGACAAATGTACAGAAAACATTGATCTGCGGAGTTGAGGTTGTTTTATTTTAACACCTAATACAATTCAAATTTAAAGGATTACTTGCACAAAAAAATAAACACATTTGGTATAAAAATTTATCATCACTTTAACACCTTTTTTTCCTCTTATGGCCTGCGCCTTCTCCGGAGCAGAAACATATAAAGACTAATGGCACAAGTTTGTTTTATTCTACAGCATTTTTTTTGTTTTTACATACTCAAGTACCCTAGAGGACAACAGCCCGCTGTATACAAGAACCATTTTCTTCAGCCTGCTGAATTAAGTTTCATAAAGAACCAAAGCTATAAAGGCATTTTAAAAACCATTGTCTCTTTTTTTTTTTTTTTCAGAAGCACTGACTTTTTGCACCATTTATATACATAGTGTTACATAACAGCTCTGGAGTACAGTACATGCAGCAGAATATATCTGTTGAATATAAAACATACATTTAAAATCTTGACTTATCGGAATTTTTTGAAGATTGAGTAATTGTAGAATGCCCACTGCTTAGAGAAAATGGTTTGATAGTACAAATGTCTGCATATGTTGGCCACTGGAACAATCCAAGGCTCACTGGAATAGTATCTGTAGCACATCAATGTGCATAAATAATTCACTTACAATATTAAAACACGACTAGCAAAATCAATAGTTCAAGATCTTATGACTGCTATGTTAACCCTTAAGTGGTTGCAAGGAAGTGTGGTGGGGGTTCCTCCCCCACCCAAGTCCTCTATAAAACCTTTAGTATGTAATTTGTTTTCCAGATGAAGAAACTTATTTATGTCTACTGCCTCTTCTCTTCATTGCAGCCGTACACTGTGGACAGTACCATTTACCTTTCGGTGCTTCTGTCAGTCCAACACATCCATAGTGGAACCACTCAATAGGGCACTATAAAAACCAGAGTTAAAGAGAGGGTTTGGGATTTTGTTTTTTTTCGAAACACCTATCACAAATAGAATTCTATGAAAATGAAGCATGAGTAAAAAGCATAGATTCTGCGTTTCACACAAACTCACGGGACAAAACAAGAAGAGAGGAGGATCTCGGTCCCTAACATACACTCAATAGACTAAGGAAAGTGATAAAAATTCTAGGTGTCATATTTGGACTCACATAACAGAGCAAAAGAAGTATGTTGTGCTTCCAAATACTTAGTTTGACAACACTAAGTGACATACAAGTAATCTTATCGCTCACTTCTGTTTAAATGTAGTATCTCAGTAAGTACATGATGACATTCAACTGTTCTTTTAAATTTTTTTTTATTTGAAGGGGACAACTGATATTAGTAGTGACATAGGCTAAAAGTTCCCAGAAATAAAGGGCATTTCAAAGATATCAAACCTTCCCAGTAAAGAGTGAAGCCTTCTAAAAGAACCTGACTGTGGGGACAGATGACGACAAGTTTCCTGAAGAACAGTTCAACTCATATGCACGTTGCTCTAAAAAACTCTACTCTAAAACCAACTCTAAAGAAAAGTAACTCCTGCAAGCAATAGTTACATGCACAAGCGTCTCATGAACCTTTTGAACTTTGTTACTTACATCTTGGTTATCACAGCCTACCATTTCACCATAGGACACCTAGTAAATTAAAAAAACAAACCCTTATTAATAATTATTTTACTAATTAAAAGCAATCACATTTTCAAAGGGCTAAAGTTCAAGTTTCTTCCTCTGAGGAATTTTTCCATTAACAGCAGCAACAATATTTTGATTTTTCTTTTGCGCAACCCAAAGAACATGTTCACAGCAAGTTGATTTTCAAGTATTTTTTATGCAAATAAAAGATACTTCTGCATACTTCAGGTTGGATGAGAAAGTTCAGCATTCAAAACCTGAACGAAGCACGTCTTGGTCTAAATAACAGGGCTCAGTATATTATCAGCCCAGTTTTCAGGATTATATTGATGCCTGGCACTTCCCTTGTATACATGACAATTTCAAGCACTTTATTTGAAACAATCCAATACTTTCAGGAGAATTACAGAATTCTATAAACTCTAAAAAAAGCCAACACTCTTAAAAATGTTTAAAATAAGAACAAGCATTTTTAAATAAAAGTTTCTCATGTTGTCATTCAGTCTCTCAAGTTTCCAGATAGCTTTAAGAAAACTAGTTTTTTGTTGTTGGTTTTTTCGGTTTTGTTTTTGTGGGGGGTTAGTTTGTTCTTTTAAAGGAAAGTAGGAGAGACCAGGCAAATTCCTTACTAACTTAAAATTTTAACTAAATTCATTGTGAACCTGTTCAGTTTTTAATTTAATTATTCCTGAAGTCTTCATTAAAAGATTTAAAACTCTGCAGGTACGTCACATCACTGGAAAACTTGCTTGTTTTTAGCTTCAGCAGTTGAGTTCATTATTCGTATCACCAGTAAGTAAATAAAAACAGATCAGAATTTCAAGACTGCAAATAGAATGCTTTTAAATTAGCAATCAGAGAAGGGAGTTCAACTACAGCAAAACAGCAGCTCTAGTTATATTTCAGGTTGGAAGCCATCCTTACCTGATTACAAATGCAGTAACGTGGCTCATTTGGATCATAGGTCCAGTCAACCTGGCTATTAGAATCAGACTCTGGTATTACTGCTGTTTGCTGGGACAGTTCTTGTGCCAGTGCAGATGAAGAAGAACATGATGACAGAGACGAAGAAGAGGAAGAGGATGAAGACTGCTGACTTGAGGATTTGTTGTTGTTTCTTAAAAAACAAAAAAAAAGCGTATCATAATTTACATTCATTTCCTGCCAAGTGAAAGGATCACACAACAAGTACTTTTTTCCGCTCTGAAATACCGCAGTATGTAAATCCCAAAACATCATTCAACAATTTCAAGAACCGAAATGGACACACTGAATGCTCTTTGGAAAAGGAAACAAGTCTTACCAGCTTACCAATAGCAAGGCAAGCTATTCTAATCAATGGAATTTAACAGCTTTAAACTGCCAAATGGCTTTAATCAATGTTTTTCTTCACAAAATTTTCCATCAACAGCCTTGGTGTAAAGTCCCCATAAAAATTATGTTACCAATAAAACAGGAATTTGCATATAAATAATGTCATACGTCATGTAGAATAGATAGCTGTGTTTTGAAGATGACTGATTCTGTTAATCTCCACTCAAGCATCACCAATCACTCCACAGGAACAGTGCTAGAATACAAATTCTATGCTTTTGCTTATAGGTCAGATCTGACACCCAAGATATCCATAGATGAAAAATGCTTCTAAGATAAAATTATTAACAGAGCTGTGAACAAACACAAATTTATATGAAGAAAGCCACGCAAGTCAGTTTAAAAGGACAGGCATTCTGAGACAAACCCTTTTCAAGTAAAACTTGTGATTGCTGTCACAATGTGTCATGACACTGTGTTGTTTAAAATGGTTTTAAATGTCATTTTAATCAGAAATAAAATTCATTCTGTTTCCTGTCCTAGAAGGCCAGCCATCAGAAAGTGTTGTGATTATTTGTGAAATGGCACGAAGCAGATCTCCAGATTATTTCAAAACCATCTACAAAAGCATAGTAATTCCCAACATTTGCTGTTAAGCCAAACCTTCTCTCCAGAACACAGAAAAATGAGGGAAGAAACTAGACTATATCACAGATGAAAAAGCAAATCAAGACATTTATTTAAAACCTTGGAGTGAGTTTGCTTCAAGGAAAAAAAAGTGAGACGACAAAAGAAGAAAGCCCTGAACAAAAAAAGGCCAGCAGGCAATAACTACCTTCTGCTGATCCCCCTTCCTAGATATTAAATATGAAGTATTTCTAATATGGCCCACGACCTTTAAAAGAAAGCTTAGCTGTCTTAAAAGCTATAATTGCAGTCAACAAGTAAGAAAACCTACTTGCTTTTTCTGCCACTTCGTGAATCTGTGGTTGATGAACTTAATGTCTGTGTTAATGTAGATGCCAGAGCTGATGATGAATATCCAGTTGAATCTCTGGATAACGAAAATTCTCTTCCAAGCTGAAAATCATTGTTCTTAAATGCTTCATAGCTGGCTTTTAGACTGGATGTTCGTCTTCCTTCCTTCATCTAAAAGGAATACTGGTATTGTATCAGATTACACAGTAGAGCTCTTACAGAAGAGATACTCGGCTGCTAACTGCTAATTATTTGCACAAGTTCATTAGTTACCCTGTTAACAAAATGATGTATAGTAAGTGGTAAAAAGGTGTAAGAATATCCCACATGAAAACTAGAAAACAAGCTGTCCCTTTATACAAGTTTTACAGGATGAAACTGTAGCATATAAACAAAAATGATAATACGAGAACAATCATGTCAGCTGAAAGTGAACATGGGAATTCAGATTTAAAAAAAAAAAAAAAAAATCACTAGTCTTTCTTCTTAAGCAACAGTAGATGGCAGAACAACAAGAATGTTTTGACATTACCTGCGCTGTGGCTTGCACTGCTTGAGCTGCTGCCATGGTAATTGCACCGGCCCCGGATCCTGAAGATAATGAGCCCAGGTTATATGATGCCAATGGTTGAGAAGAGTTTGTATTGTATGCATTGTTTGAAGAGGATGATGAATTACTGTTTCGACACCCTTGATGAACAGAACACATTTATGAAATTCAAAATGAAACTAAATTCCTTTGCATTTTAAGAAGAGTTATATATGACAACCAGTGAAAGAGTAGGAACTCCGTTTATGCATCAGAGCAGTCTGATCATTTGGAAAAAAGTTTAAAAGGTCATTTGAGAGAACCAGTATTGGCTTAAGAAAAAAAAAGTTTGTTCTCCACCTATCCTCATGTGCAAGGAATCCTTTTAGAAAGGCAGTCCTCACTATCATATTCAGCTATCAAACAGATGCAGCTGCTATGTCTATATAAACCCAATCTCCATTGAAATTATGCTGACTACTGTAACCATCAAGAGAGTAAGAATTTGACCGTACACCTATACTGTTTCTGAAGTAAAACTTTTAACAACCTTAATTCTAAAAACCACAAATCACAGTTTTAATGCAACACAGATTTCCATGGCCATCTACAGACTGACAGCTTCTCAAACATAGTTACATTTTACTTGCCACTTCATGTGAAGTTCCTTCAAAAGAAAAGTAAAATGGGTGTGAGGGAGACTACTTAAAATTGATGAACACCACTAAATTCCAAAACGTAAGGTAGTTTACTTACTATAACCTCTCACAATCTTTTATTTTCAGAAAAGAAACTCATGAAACACCCTAATTTTGAAAATGGGCAGAAAGTTGTGGGGGTTTTTTTTATTCACTACTCAAAAAGACTTCTCACCTCTTTTGAAATAGACAACACATGAAAGAATTTTATTTCATTGTAACCGAATGCTACGTCAGTCCACCCCTTAAAACAGAAAGTGTGAAAATTCTTTTCCCCTTACTTTGGTAAATGTTGCATGCGTTTCTTTTTCCCAAAATAACATTGCATTGATCTCTTATATTTCTACTACTGGCTGAATGAAACTGTACTGTTATCTTCTTCCAAGCAGTGTAAATAAAAAGCAACAGCCAACATGCAGCTGTTACATGACAACAAAGCCGATGCGCTTCATGGACAACACAGATGAGTAACAATGCCTGCAATTTCTCATGTTTCAAATGACTGAAAATCCCAGAGGAAAGGGTATGAGCCTCTGATTTCAAAAGACAGTAACTCACAAATATAATTGGGTTTCTCTTCTTCCGATTAAAAAAAGCAATAAAATGCAAGACATTTAAGATTACCTGGTGTATTTTCTTTAGAAGCATCTGAAGTCAGGGTAGATAGAAGAGCTTCAGATTTAAACTTCTTTTCAGGAACATGATCTGTTGTACTGTGGTGAGAAGATGGATTGTGTTTCCTTTCTAAATGAAACAAATGAAGGAACTTAAATGCAAAAACCTTTTCAGCTTGAAAGTCAAACTATAACTAGAGATAATAAAACAGCACTTCGAACTAATTCCCACCAGCAAAACCTTATTATTTCAATCTTGCACTTCTTCTGAATAGACATTATTATCATTGCATTATGCCTTCTCCCCCCCCAGTGTTTGGAGAAAAAGAAAAAAGTTCTGAACATTTTTTTTCCTAATACTACTCAACAAAAAATAAGGAAACATAAAAAGTGGACATGTTTTTGAGTCTCAAATACTTACTCTCTACTGGAGTGTGAGAATGGGCGTGATGGTTATTCACAGGCTGTGATGGTGTATCCAGCTCCAGAGACCCTAAGAGGGAGGTAAAAAGGATAGGAAAATTTCAGTCATCATTGGCATGTTTTTGACTTCTAGATACTAAATGAATCTTTATAATATTAACCAAATCACTATGTAGTTATATTTATTTTAATCAGAAGGATTTTTGCTAGAGTTGAAACCCTTCCTGTAGTACAACCAGAAGCCAGTGAGAAGAACAGTTTTAAAATAAAAATTAGTGACTGCTGCTGTTCAGCTGTTGAAATCAAGCAGTTAAAATCAAGGCCAGCAAGGAGAACAAACAACATTGCCCTCAACAAGCCACTTATTCAAATGAGTTGCACACAAGCCAGTGATGGTTGGAGAATGCTACACCAGGAAGTACTGACAATCTACACCAATATGAATTTAAAAGAAAACTGTAACAGGTAAACTGTATTAACGAGGCATCTTGTCCCACTGAGTCCATCTTGTCACATCGAGTCAAAACACACAAGCACTAGCAACGTCTTTCAAGATAATCTAACATTCAGCAGGTGGGGGGGCACAAATGCAAGTCTATGTCTAAGAACAACATTTCTTGTAATAGGAGGCTAAAGGATCGCAGCATAGGAGAGACTTTGATCGTCAATTTCCATTAGAACAATATACAACAGTTTGTGTATCAATCTTTGGCAAAAAGATTTTGAACAAGCTGCAATACCTACCAACTTACATTTATACAGAAGACAATTCAAGAAAGGAATTCACATTCATTTTTTAAAATCTGCAGCTTCAACATTTCTTTCCCTCTTTTTCAGTGCTTTCAAAAAGTACATGAGTGTATTACAGAAGTTTAGAGACAATTATTCTAGAAGAGGTTCAAAGCATAAGGAGATATTTTGGCTGAGCTAACATTAATCACATTATGAACTAGTCCAAAGGCTGCCCTCTGGCGGAACCTCAACAATATGTATTTACTCTGAAAGCTAAAAATGTTAAGAGGCTTCTACTTTTCACTTTATTAAAAAAAACCAAAACAAACCCCAAAACCCCAAACCTTAAAGATGCAGCATGTGGCCCGGTACATTTCTATTTTGAGTTCTTGAAATTCTACCTACCTACCTCACCAAACACATGGCTCGACCGAAGGCAGTATCACATCTTAAAACTGCAGCTGGGATTCCAACTAAAATAAGCTAGTCCTTTTCTGTAGTTGCTAGTTCATCAAAAGCACTTACTTTGCAGTTTTCTTTTTGTGCCTGTTATTTGTAATAGCAATTACAAATAAAATATCCAAAAACTCCCAGCTTTTATGACAAAGCCACACGAAGTTCAAAGAAAGAATATTTATTCCTAATCTCCTCAAGTGATTTAGGCTACTTTTCACTGTCCTTCGATATGAAGGGCAGCCACTGCCTCTTAGCTCCATAATCACAGTAGTTAAATCAACTTTGAAATTTATCATAATCGCATTTGAACTTGATGTCTAAATGCTGATGCGTACAGAAAGGTCAGATTCTTCTATACCAGGTTGGCCAAAAAGCTGTCCCATTATTTTTTTTTTTCCACATTCTGAATACTAGCATTGCTGTATTTGTTAAGCATGCAGGTTTCTTACCCAAAATGCTTCTCCCTCACTACCCCATTACAAAACAACCATCCTCTCCCCTTTAAAAAAAGAAAATCACCAAGTACCTAGTTTTACTTGACATTCCACACCTATAACTAAAATAATGACCCTCCTCAATTTGGTGGCAATCAATTCAAGTAAGAAATGGTACGCTTTCAACTGGGTAAGTGGCAAGCTTAGGCTGAAGTACTTGTCTGAATATCTACAGTCATTAAAAACAGGTTTAAGGAATTCTGTACCTTACTGTAGCAATTCACTAGTGCAACAGTTGTGTGGAAAAAAATCTATTCTAATTACTTAGTTGTATTTTGACTTCACTGGTAAAAATGGAGGTTGAAACTAAAATTTGAGAATTGCTGACCGATGAAAAGTATGCGGGTCAAAACACAATTTTGGAACAAGTGGAAATACTGCAGGCCACTAACAAATTTATGATAATTTAATTTTGCAAATTGACAGAAATTCTGTCAGGTTCTTAAAGAAAATCGTGCATACTTACTTCTCTCTAATATTTCTGTAATTCCAGCATTATCTGCTTCAAGTTCCATTTTAAATTTAGCGAGTTCCTGGTCCAATTTTCTCAAATGACGGTCTACCTGTTTTTGAGACAAAGCAACAATAAATAGCATCCAGTTCTGGAACATGAATGTCTACACCCGTATTCTCAGGCTTGCTAAATATTTCCCTTCCAGCAATTCTCTGTCATGCAGCACTAAGCACATATAAAACCACACAGAAGCATAACTTCTCGGTCACCTACATTTCCCTAACTCAGCAGAGATACTAGAATTAACACCAAAATAGTCCTGTTGCTCCTAAGCTGTGCAGTCAATCACAGGGTACAATAAGGCTGCATAATGGCTCAGCAGCTAGAAATCCTCCTCTTACTTTAGGCAATGTTCCAAGATGCAATGTTAAGTGTTTCTTTTGAGAAAAAAGATTAAAAGGACTTGGGGGTGTTGTGGGTATGGGTATAGAAAGGGGAAGAGAAAGAACAGTACATGACATGCACTTTAGAAGAGGTTGGGCTGCATGGGGAAATTGCAAGTTTACTGAATTGCAATTTGTATGCCACTATACACATGGGTAAGCTTAAGTATTGAGTAGAAGGGTCTCTAAACTGAAAATGTAAAGAGTCCTGTGCGTTTGAGTAAAGTATGACGTGCTCTTGGGTATTGAAAATTACCTTAAAAAAAATTAAACTTAATATCATGGAAAGAAACACTACGTTCCAAAGCTTTCCTCATCTGGAGTCATACAGCACAATACTGTACCTATCTCTAAACTATTAAAAATTGAACAGGTTACCAGCTAACCAAAAGAGAGGGCGTAAGTTCCAACTTTTGGAACTAACTTTTGGTTAGTTGAAGTGGAACTAAAGCAGACAAGAAATACTTGGTTTGTGTCTACTATATTTTAGTGCAGTCTGACTCGCAGGTTCTGTTCTCTGAGAAAACGTAAAATAAATATACTTAAAATTCAAAATCCACATGCTATAAGGACAAGTAACTTGCTCGTGGTCTCTTTTCAGAAAAAAATAACTCAGACAAAATCAACATGCATGAAAACCTCAGGATTTCTAAATTATTTCTGCACGTTCTGTATTTAAGTGATACTACCCAAAGCAAAAAAAATCTTAAAAGTCAATAAAATATTAAATGTTTCTTTCACCAGCAAAAATATCTTTATGTAGCTGACATAACAGTATGGGTAGCACAGTTGTAGTGCTTATCAAAATGTTTAGAACTCCTTTGGGCATAAATTTAGGTAATTCACCACAAGCCTTCTGTCTACTTACCAAATCATATATTTGATTAGCCAGTTGCACTTTTTCATCTGCATCTTCCAGAGCCTTATAATAATCCTGTTATAAAGAAATTTTTTTTTTTAATTATGAATGTAACTGAATTAATTTCAGTCATTTTAAACTATTGTTATCCAGCACAAAATGTAAGTTAAAAGGAGAAATTCAAGTCAGTTTTCAGAAGGACTGTGAAACTCTACTGTAAACAACAACCAGCTAAACTTTAGATGAGAGATGTATTACACATCAATTTATTGTTTGTGCCTTAGAAAAAGCCAAACTACAAGATGTGGACACTTCCTCCTACAGTGATATTTAGATTTCTGCAAGAAATGCTACAAGAATAGAAACAGTCTTGGATTTATTTTATATTACACAGCATAAGGTTATGGACTCAAAATGAGATGATGCCTTTTACTTTGTGTGGAACTTTAGGACCACTGCAGATGCTACTACCCTTCAAAATGATGCTAAATGGTACTGTGAGGGGAGGCCTTTCCAGCACTGTAGTTAAATAGAGATAATGATGTATATATTTTATAGTTTAAATTATTTTAAAACACATGTATATAACTCATGTTATTACTCTAGAATTAAACAGGTTTAAGTGCCTTTTTAGTCTCAATTTCCACTGAAGAGTATCTTGCTTAGGCAAAAACTACTCGGAATTTTGGTCCAACTAAAGTCAAAAGCAAATTTTTCATTTACTCTAGTGAAATCAGAGCTTTGACGACTTCTTTTTTTAAATATAGAAATCTATTTGTATTAATTAAGGAAAAAAAACCCCTTGGCCAAATAAGTACTACTTGGCTGAAGTAGCAAGCGTAGGAGACTAGAAAGGAGTTTCTTCTGACAAAATGATGGACTACCTTGCTAACAATACCACCACCAATGCCCGAGTGTTGAAGGATAAAACAAAACAAATCCATCTTCTTATTCCTCCCTCCCTAAAGCTACATATACCATATGTATAACATACACAAGGACATAGGCAGAATCACAGGAAATGCTGAAGCTAAGCTTGAAAAATATCCTCTAAAAGAAAGCCAATTAACTTATGCAGCGTCATGTCACACAAGCAGAAACAAAAAGTCTGAGCTGAAAATTTAGTACCTGGTTTCCTCACCATTTCAGGATCATAATTTTTAAAATGCTACCAAATACTGGGCAAAACTTGAGAGAAATACTTCATCAAAGAAACCTTTCAGTCATTTTTCTCCTCCTAGGTAGTTCTATCCATCTCTGTGAAAGCCCAAGGGAAGTCACAGTTCTGAACGCTTAAGTCTCCATCAATCACAAGCTATTTTTTCCTAAGGTTATCTTCGTTTGCAAAAGAAAAATGTGACCCACTCCTGTGATATCCTTACTTTTTTGATTGATGTCATTTGTTCTTCTCTCCATTCAGGTTTGTTTTTCTTTGCGTTCATAAAAAATTCATTTACCCTCTGCTCAAGCTGATCCATTGCATCTGTAGCACAGGAAAAGATTAAGATAAATGTTACCTTCTCATGTATACAAACATTATGAAATAAGGTGGATTTTTTTTCTTAAACAAAGTTGACAGGACTGAGGTGCAAACTATTAGAGAGGAAAAAAAACAACAAAAAAAACAAAACAACCAAGTGACAGTGGACAGAGGAGGGAAATATTTACCTTAATTTCCAAGAAGCAGAATTGCATTCTGGTAGGATTCTCAGCAAGGTTCTTGTGCTCTCCAGCATGGGACAGGCAGGACTCCAAGTTCTAAAGGTTTTTTGTCCCTAAGAGCAGTGGTAGTGACTTAAAGCACGACCCAAACTCCTCACCCAGGGCTCTAGACTGCTGACTTTGGAACATTCCAGCCAGTTACAAACTGAGCAGGAAACAAAATGTTCTCCTAAGAGAAATAGTCAAATACAAAACCAAATAATTGAAAAAATTAGTGCCTCAAAAAGGTAGAGCAACTGAAGAGTCAAGTCACCGCCTTTAAGTCAAGGCCCTCTCCACTGTATGCTAGGAAGGGTGAGAGCAAATTGAAAGCACTCACAAAGTTACTCCCCCCACCCCCAAAGGGTAGCACTAAGGGGTAAATGCACTGATGAAATACTATTTGGACAGGATTCTCACTTACATGAAGTTGAGAAATACTGTAAGGGAAAAATTAAAGCCACCAATTCTCTAACATTAACTATCATAAGAAATGAAAATGTCAACTACAAGTTATTTGTTTCATTGTTTATTGAGACAGGAACAGGGATTCCCTTCCCTTTCCCTCCACCCTCCTTCAAAAAAAAAAAAAAAAAGCACTGAGTTTACTATTTCAACGGCTGGACACTTGTGCATGCAACAGCTTGCATATTTCCAAAAACACGCAGCTGCGTCAGTCAAACTAGCTTTGACAGCCTTGCTAGTCGCCGGATAGATAATAGTACTGAAAATTTTTTCACAGCACTCTCAGCGATACTGTCCAGATAGCAGTTTCAAATTAAACGTGACAATGCACCAACTACCTACAGACTTCAGGCTCTGGGTGTAAAACACTTAAGATACTTTCCAGAAACCACCATTAAAACTGGATCACATGATGGCCATCATCTCTTACCCCCCAAAAAAGTGAATTAACTAGTTTAAGGAACTCATGAATCCCCAAGTATGATTAACTCATCAAATCCAATGGAGCCCAAAGGTTTTCTCACTCTGTGAAAATTCACAACTAGAACTGTTCACGTAAATAACCAAAAATCATTCATACTAAATGATCAAAAACATTCATTGATTTTCCCTATGCTGGGAACGTCCAGCATCAAAACCAACAGGAACCTAACAACTGACCGGACAGAGCGCCCAAACAGTTGTGACACAGGCTCACATCAACTTCATTTAGACCCAGACAAACAAAGCAGTCTAACAGTTTTGGTGTATAACAGGTTAAAGATGGGAGAATCTGTACAATGAGCATTTTCCACTTGCACTATGTTATTCAGGGAGAAGATTAAGAAGCCTGAGCAGCAAGCAAGCAGCACACACTTTATGTGGAGGCTTCTAAAAGCTTTGGTTTTTGACCAAATTACTATAGTTTGGTCCATAAAGCCAACAGACAAAATGTTCTATCTCCTATTCCCAGAGTGCAAACAGCTAGGTGATAATTATTCTAATGGCTCCATAGACATGAAAAGAAAAAAAAAAATCTTCCCTCTTTACTTTTTATTGAGGACACGTATCAGTCTGTGTGAAACTGCATACGGGAAAACTTCCACAGAAACTTGGTCTCTCCTGAAAGGGCAGAAATGGCAAAGGGGAATGCAGGTCAGATCTATTAAATTGTATGAAAAGTTCTCTCTGGTACACTCAAGTCCCCACACCTTTTCTCCCCCCCACCTTTTTAATCCAACTGTGATACTATATTCTGAGATACTAATTTCTTAGATCAGATTTCCCAATAAAGTTGCCAGAAATTCTACTAGAAGAGAGGCCTTTTTCCAGAGCTTGACATTTTACCACGGAGGCCTGATAATCCATGATTTGAACTTAAATAGAGAAACACATTTTATGCTCCATGTGGAGCTCAGTTAAGGCTCAAGAGTCAAGTCACAACTCACACGGTCTTCACTTTTCCCACAGCAGCCTTATCAGGACATACAGTAGGTACAGCTGTTTATTATTTCTTCCAACAACAAACAGCAGCACCTGCCGCATTAGAAGTCCATGTGGTCCAAATAGGGCAGAATATAAAGTCAACATTGACTCTAAAACACAGCAGCACAGTTATTTCTGAATTAAAACTCATGTAGGTTTCTGGGACAGCATCACTCATCACAGTACTGTTTTCAAGTACTTCAGAGACACTGAATCTTCACAGCAAGTCACTATGTCACAGCACAAGAACAACCTCCAAGTTTGCATGTAGTATTCAGCGGGCAGTTTGGCAACTGATGTTGAAGAGATGCTAGTCCAGAAGTTTTGTAAATGTGTTTGGATGCTTTGTCACTCATTGTGCAAGAATTACAGAAGTACCAAGGTCCGAGAGAATTTTTCTCTGGGCCTAAGGTTGGTCTTAGTATACAATATTCAGTGTTATTTGCTACTTCCACTAATACTATATAGAGAGTTATTTGCCACTTCCAGTTAAAGAAGAGGAAATGACACTACTGCAACCTTGGCTCAGTTCTGATACACACTTCAAAAACACTCCTAGCTTCTTTGCCTCCCTGCTACATAGAAGTGAAATTTGTGAACTTACTCAGAAGTACCTATGTCAGTGAGCTGCTCACTCCCTCTCCTGGTGCTCCCTAGTGATAGTTACTTCAGAGGTGTTATCTCCCATAAGGAGCCGTTGCTCTGTTCCCACAGCTTTAAGCACTGAACCCAAGACAGCACTTAGCCCATAGTATACAAAAAAGTCCTATAGCCAGTTCAACATGTGTCATAAAGGCTGTTAAACAGACCTTCTGGGTCCATTAAAGTAAATATCCAAGGGAAGGCCTGAGACCTCACTTCCAAGTACTATAGGTTAAACTATTGTTTTTAAGAACTGTGCTCCCACATAGTATTTTGTATTCCTGTATGGCATTCACTTGTTATTTCAACCCTTGCCCTTTCTCTCACTCTTCTTTACAATAGTCTGACCCTTCTGTATGGATGATTCCTCTCATCTTTTGTGCAGTAAGTTTCATTAACTGCATCACAGTTATAGATGAACATATTAATTGTGTGTTAAATGACAGCAACACCTAACTGGGTGTTACGGGACACCTAAGTCCCAGATGAGATTGCATTAGAAAAGATGAAAAGGCAATGCATCCTGAAAACAGCATAGGGCAGTGGATTATATCAGGATATAAGCAGGGATATACAAAGCAATCTACAAAGAAACCTAAACCAAACTGTGTATTTGGTTACGTGTCAGCTAGGGCACAAGAGGCTAAGCAAAAAAGCGCCTTCACATATGCTATTACGAGGGGAGCTGGCTGGAATGTTTCAGAGACAGCATGCCGCTACCTGCTGAAGGAGTGGGACATAACTCATGTTCCAAACCACCATCACTGCTCTTAGGGATCAAAAATCTAAAGAGTTTGGGACGTGCCACCGAAAATGCCTTTGGGAGCAGCACAAGCCCAGGAGCGACGCTCCTGTAAGGTCCTACATGGGCCGAGACTCAACCGCGGGCCACGGGCGGGGGCCGGGGCGGGCCCGGAGCGGGGTGGGGGGGCTCGGCGGGGCCGCGGCTCGGCGCCGCTCGCTGACACGGCGCCAGGCGAGCGCGCCCCGCCCCTCGCTGCGTCCCGGCGGCTCCCCGCACGGCGGCGGGCCTCCGCAGCGCCGCCTCCCGCAGCCGCACCAGCGCCCGCCGCCCCGCGCCCGCACCGCCGGCCCGCAGGAGACGACGCCAGGCGCCCGGTGCCGACGAGACGCGCCCGGCCCCGCGCCGCGGCCCCCGCCGCACCGGAGCGGCGCTGCCCGAGAGCCGGGCGCAGGGTGGGGAAAGGGCGCGAACGCCCCGGGCCAGCGCGCGGGTCGGCGGCGGGGAGCGGAGCGGAGCCGCCCACACAGGTCGGAGCGCCCCGGCGGCGGAGCCGCCGCTTCGCCCCCTCCTTCCCTCCTCCGCCTCCCCCTCCCTCCTCCCCACACCGCGGGCCCGCGCCCTGCGGCGGGGCGCGGCGCGGCGACCGAGCCGCCGCCCGCGGCCGCCCCCCGCTGGCGGGGCGGGGCGCGGGGCGGCTGGGCGGGCGCTGGGGCGCGGGGAGGGGAGGGGGCGGGCAGAGGCGGAGGGGGCGGGACTCACGTACTCTGCACCTGCAGGTCCATCTCGCGCATCTCGGTGAACCTGTCGCGCAGATCCATGGGAAGCTGCTCGATCACTGCGGGGACACGGAGGGGCGGGGGAGCGGGGAGAGAAGGGAGGGAGCCAGTCAGTCAGTCACTCACCGCCGTGGGGGAGGGGGGCGCCGCCTCTTCGCCGCGGCTCCCCCCCGGCTCCCCTCCACCGGCCGTGCCCGGCCGCCCGGCACCCGCGTCCCGCACACACTCACTCTCCAGATAGTCCTCCAGATACAGCATGGCGGCGGCCGGGCCAGCGCCAAGGGGCTTCTCGCTAACGGGGGCTCGTCCCTTCCAATATGGCGCCGCCGCCAACAACACCAGCAGCTCGACTCAGCGAAAACAACATTGGCGGCTGACGGCGCTCGCTCCGGCCGCGCCGCAATTGGCTGCCCGCGCCGCTGACGCATACCGTGGCTCGCGCTCTCCCCCGCGGCTTCACGGGAAATGTAGTCTGTGCGCGGCGAGGCGGCGGGAAACTACATGTGCCGCCGTGCACTGCGGCGGCCGCGCCTCCCTCCGGGCGTTCCGCTGAGGCTGAGGCGGCCGCGGGGCGCCCGGGCGCCGTCCCTCCTTCCCGCCCCCCCTCCCCCCCCCCCCGCCGGTGCTTCCCGGCCCTTGTCGTTTCGGCCAGCGCGGGGTCCTGGAGGCATACCCGCCTTGCAGGAGACCTGCCGGTTTTCTCCGGGAGCCCCCTCTCAGCGCCCGCTTTGCCAGGCAAAGTTCGGATGTGCGGCTGCCGGCCCTCCGGAGGGTCGCCGGGAGCCGAGCGCGGCGCCGTGAGTCTGGCGAAGAGGAGGGAAAAACTTGCAGCTTTTCGATCAGACTTTATGCTTTTGTTCGCGTATCCGTTATTTTAAATGCTCACAGCTGGTAATAGTGCATAAAAAGCATAAGAAATGGCAAGAGTAATGAAATTAATTTCTGTGTCTTCTCACGAATGACCCGAGGTGAAAAAAGCTGCTCTGTTCGGCGTACATCGGTAACACGGGTGGTAGCGACGTTACAGGCACACGAGAGCATCAACTTCTGCGGGCCTTAGATTTGCTGTTCAGAGGAGAAAAAAATAATTAGCAGGTAGTAGTGGCTGCAGTCCAGTTACAATACTTATTATTGTAATTTATTTTTAAATGTTTGGGGCTGAGGTTTTTCACACAGTTTCAATCCCCCAAATAGTTTATTTCATCACTGTTTTATCACTATCTAATATTTACTGCTCTAATCATGGACTGATGATTTTCTCCAGTTTTGTTTTTTGACCGGGGGAAGGAATTTTTACAGCTTGCGTGATGTCAGGTGTAGGTACAGGAGCATAAGAATTGCGGTAGCAGGACAGGCTAGCTTTTCGCCATGCTTTTTATCTCCTTTTCATGTTCTCATCTGTGCCATATGCATCCAAACAAGGAAAGAAAATGTATGCTTAAGCCAAGTCTGAGTAAAAACCTGCGTGGGATGTGTTTGCGTGTCGGGATCGATGGAAAATAGCATTCTCTTCTCATGTTTTAAGTTCATATATTGTGAGTAGTTAGCTAAGGATGACTGAATTTTGGGAAGCGAAGCATAAATTTTGCATGTAGCCTTTATGAAGACTGATGTTAGCTATGTCTCGAGTACATAGGGTATAGCTAAGCATTTTTTCTAATTCCTGTGTCATTACAGATGGGAAAAAAGGTGTAACAATAACTATCAATTTCACGAAAAAAGTGCTGTGCTAAAGCGGTCGCTTTCCATACTCACTCCATCATTAGCCATGCAGTCTGTACTGCCAAAGCAAAAGTATCAACTCGTTTCATACATACCAATGAACTTTTTCTAGCTGGTCATTAAGCTCCGTTACTATCCACCAGAAGCCTTAGTTGAAAGAATCTGTATACTATTGCTCATACAGATCACTCTTTACTGTACAACTTCTGACACATTGGTGTAGGAATGACAATATTTTTGAAGTTTTGTGTGAGAAATTGCTTGGCCCTATTTTGTTATGTAGAAGACAAGATTGACCCTTCCTAGGAATATAAATGCCTGCGCTTTTATTGAAGTGAAAGGGTTTGATGCAGCAAGAGGACTTAGCCCATTCAAAAGCACAGCAAAGTAATGACATCCTATATTCATTAGGAGAAAAGCTAGGTGAATTTAGGGAAATCTGAATTGATGGGGTCACTTTCTTTTATGCTCAGTGGTGGCTTTAATGTTTTTTAAAGACAAAAAATTTTCGTGGACATGTTTGGGAGCACATTTCATGCAGCAGAAGTTTAAGAGAACAACATTGTACACAAATACCGTGCAAAGGCTCCACTGTTAGAACCACAACTGAAACACAATCATACAGTAAGTTCTTACCATTTGCTTCATGACCAAAATCCTAGGACAACCAGGACATTGGGACCTTGTGACTTCTCCGATGCTCCAGTTTTCATGCCTGAGTTTGCCACATTCTCATTTTCGCAAGCTTGGGAACAGCCAGCAAAATCCTCACTGAGGGCTATTGCGCAAGGCTATTTCCATCTAGTTCCTTTGTGTTGTGGTGCCCAGATGAAGCAAGCCAAGAAACGCAGCTCTTGGGGCTGTGTCTCAGTCGTTCCCTTTCGTAATAGCATGTGCACTGTCTACATCAGTGGAAAGAGAAAATGAAACTCAGGCATGCCAACAGGCCGCTGTCGTCAAGTGCCCCCCTTTATGTTTCATGGTTTATTGGAACATGTGAGAGGCTTTTATGAAAATAGTAACCTGCTTCAAAAATTGTTCATTGTAGTGCTTTACAGCAGGGGATGGGAGGGGATTATGTACTAGAATACAAATGAAAATACAGTTCAACTTTGTTCGGTATCTATTGAAAAGCAAACAGGAACTTATTTATCTACCTGTAGTCTTCTTCAGTATTTTTTTTTTAGACAGGTAGAGAAACTGTCACATTTTTCCTTTCTGCCGATGTTAATTCATATTGTATAGTCAAATGAGTAGCCACACCAACTTCAGTGGGATTGTGTGTGTAAGTGCTGCTTATCATGACATACTGATGGAACTGAGCTTAAACTGACATTTAAGAAGTGATTATCCACTCAGGCCACAAAAAAAGAAACTATTTTTACAATGGAAAACTTCCTGTTGTGTATAAACGTGAAGAATTAACTCTATTGATTAACTCAACTTTTAGAACAGCCTAATTAGAACAGCTCCTGATAAGGAAAAGTGGATTAATGACAGTGTTTATTGGGATGCAAATAGAGTGAAAAAAAACTAAACACCAACCGTGAACTCAAGGTAAAAAGAAATTCAGTTTGTGAATTCCAGTCGACATTGCTCAGAAAACTTCCTTCCAGCAACGGAACTGCTTAGCAGAGAGAAAGGAAGGGAGGCCACAGGAGCTGCTGTTTTCTCCTGTTGGTACAACGTTATTAATGTTGATGGCATTTCTCTAGCAAATGTTTCACATAAATCATGTATCATCACTTGTGACAGAATGATGGCATAAAGGAATATTACAGTTGCCCTGTGATCTACCTTAAGCTAATTGCTTGCATATGTTTCATTAGTTTTCAACTGACAGGAAGAAAACTGATTAAAAACATGGACTTATGTTCTGATGTACACTTCTCAGATGGGGTTAAGACTTTTAAGTCTTCTCCCTCTCTTCTGTCCCTACCCATTCCAGATCTCTGTAATGTCCTTTTTCTATTATTCTGATTTCTCCTATCTCTTCCCACATGCAGGGTTGTTTGCCACATCTCTAACTCCATCCTTTCCATCTTTGTATCAATCCGTTGGTCCTTCCCTTTCCTTGTTCCTTCCAGATCCACTCTGTCTTCTAAACTGTATGATTTCTGGGGCTTTCTGTACCCATTTAGGACTCTCACAGTTGCATATTTTCTTCAGTACTCTGATTTTTAACTCTTGTCTAATACAGTGTTTCCAGACCTATAGTCCTTACGTTTTGTTTCTTTGTTTTCAAGAAGGACATGTTTCTAATGCTTTGATTTGAAAAAATCAGGGAAGACATACCTAGCCCATCCCTAGATTGACGCTACTGCTGGTAGGTTCCTGTGCTTCGATTTCTCATAAGGGAGCCTCACTGCCCGTTGCACACAAAGATTGCTGACATACGGAGTGCAGAAAGCAAAACCTGTCTGTTACTGAGGGCTAGCCTGCTCTCACAGAAGAACTTTAAGACACAGTGACAGCTAAGCGGCACCAGGCAGTGGTGCCTACGTACAACCACAAGCCTGGGTAGCTCCCTAGCTACTAGAAATAAGCATTTTGCTTTTCTTTGGCACCTGCCACTGCTGCACTACAGCAGTCCTCTCTGGCGGGCCAGAATCCATTCATCACGGTGCACTGCTGCGAGCATGTGTTGTCGGGTGCGGCATTCCTAGCAGTTTTGTCTGCCAGTGTCAGCATCAGGTCTGCTGGTCTCCTCACGTGCTTTCAACTGTTTTATTATAATTCCTCCTCACTTCCTGTTTGTTGCCTGCTATTTTTCTGCTGTTGCTGCTGTTTTTCCATTCTTTCCAGTCCTCCCAGTCTCACAGTCCAGCTGTCCCTCCCAGCTGCCATGGACCCCACCATCTCCCATATTCTACCCTTTCTGCTGCTGCAAGGGCATCGCCCACAGCCTCATTCTCCCTCTGCAGGAAATAACTATCATTCCTGCTGTACTACACACCATGGCTATTGGAAGACATTAGTTAAATAACTAAATTGTCTTGAGACTGAGCACCATGTAAGGGTTACAGCATGATCGTATTTGTTCTGGGCAATCAACTTGATGTAATGGGAAACTCAATCCAAAGCCAGATCCTAGGAAAAAGCTGGGTGAGACTATCAAATACATAATGTTACCCTTGTCTAGTGCAGCACTGCGCAGAAACTTCACACTTCCATGAAATGATCCTCAAAAGGGCAAATTTGGCCTAGAAGTCTTGTGGCTGGATGGTAATCTATCTGAGAAATCACCTTCCTTTTCTACTTATTACAAACTCTTTCAAATTCTGAGATTCACATTCCTATTTCTGGAAACAAATCCATGACCCCAGATAATTAATTTGCTTTAACAGTCAACAGGAAAATGGAACTGCCATTTATCTTTCAGCTTGACTTTGTGTACAGACTCAGGCAATTACATCTTCATCTTTCAGTTAATTTTATCTGCTACAGACTCAGTTAAATTTACTTGCAGATTTCAGTTATTTCCTGAAAGTCTGCAGGATATGAGCAATTGCTCTTTATATATTAATCACTGAAATGTTTTATCCTGACTTCCTAAGGAAATAAAGCTTATATGAGCAATCCATATGTTTGTGTGCACACTTCTTTATCTGTCCTTTCACTCTGCCCTGTCTCTATCGAATTAATTGACTAATTTCAACCTATCTGAAAGAAAATATGTTCTTTTAGAGATGAATTGTGTACTCCTTAAATGCTGTGTTGTCCCTAATAGTTTTGTTTTTTTTTTCTTCCTTTCACCGACAAAAAGGTAGCAATATGAACCTTCCACCTATTAGACTGAAGGAAATCCACACACGAGAGCAATGAGTGCCCCAACCATGCAAAAAGCTTCAGTTGGTGAACATAACTTATTAGGCGCTGTTGTAAGCCACAAATGCACAAGGAACCAACTCAAGCACTTTTGCTGCTCATAGAACGTCTGGTTTTGTTCGCTTGATTTTTCTTAAAATCCTGAATGCTGGGTCACATGGCATGCATGGGAATAAAGTTTGACAATAATTATTTTAATGATTATTTAAACACTTCTAGTAAAAGTTTAAGTTTCAAATGGCTTTCGCTGATTATCTGTAATGAAGGAGGTTTCTTGCCTTTTTATAATTGTCAGATGCACAATCATAGTTTTTTCCATAAGGTCAGTGCATTCTTGTGGCTGGAAGAGGTCCGTATCTGCTTGCTTTCCACCAAGAAATGCTGTAAATGGCTGCTATGCCATCAGTGGCCCAGAAGAATGAGGGATATGACACAATCTATCCCCTGTGCTGCTCAGAAGACGTGTCCTCTGAGAATTGAGGTCTACAGATGGAGCAGGTAAAAAAATAAAAAGCTGAAAGTTAGAAGGTGACAATGCAGTTGTATTACCCTCCACCCAAATTCATGCTCTCGTAGCCCCCTTTGTCCCTGGCGCAAATTCAAAGAAGTTGAAAGTGGCAGCCAGGGAAGGAAATACTCTGAGAAATTTGTCAAAATAGTGACATTATGATTGAAGGAGCACAGCTGCCACAGGAGAGGATGCAGACTTTGAGGGCAGGCATGAATCTTCACTGCTCTTGGGCATATACTGTCAGATATGTGAGGATAACCCAGAAATCACTTTCTCCTTCATGATCATTAAGCAAGAGCTGTGCAGAGATTAGGGCACCCGAGAAACTGAAGTCAGACTCAGAGGAGTTGCAGGAGAGGACAGACCCTTGTGACAGAATGCAAATACCGTAACTTCTTACCAAAGGAGAGAAGATCTACTGGAATTTAGCACAATACATGGGTGTGTCTTTGCTGTGATAATGTTAGGCAAAACTTGGGGAAAAAAAGGAAGAACAACTGACTTTCCTGAAATTTTATTACTGGATGTACTCAAGATGGTAATAACATTGTAGCTGTGATGCTCTAGAGATACAATCAAGTGATCTTTCTGGGGAAGCTAATTTACATGATAATTATTTTATTAGAAATGTATACAATTGATGAAAATACAGACAATTTGGAGAGCACATAAGCTCCTCTCCAACTGTCCTATTTTCATTTTTTGTGTGATGTTTTTAACTTTTACAAATATTTCACATGATCTAGACATACCTGTTTTATATATCCTTGGTCAAATTTGCATCACAATGAAAAATATATCTGCTTAGCTTACAAATGAACTAATATTATTCCCTACTGACTTGCATCAGATTACTTTAAGGTTATTATTGTTTATAATTTTTGTTCTGAAACACAAATTCATGGTCCCACATGTGGTGAGCCCTGTCATGTTATTTACTACAGAAATAAAGAATGAAAAGTGGCCACCGGCTAAGTTAATACCTAATTTCTTTTTCATTTCATGCATTGGTGGAGTAACCTCACTGTATTTTTCGATGACTTCTAAAGGTTTGCATTCAACACACACCATAATGATGTAACAAATTACCTAATGTTTGCATAAATGCAAAAATCCTTAATGTAAGCATGCCCAAGGTTATTTGAAATTGCATTGCTGAAACAGAACAGGCAGTAAGTCCCACTGCAGTCCATTTTAGAAGGATTGTAAACTTCAAGTTTTCAGACATGTCCACAATTCTCATGTATTTCAAGGCCAATTCTTTCAAAAAAAATATCTAAATCTTAAGTGTGCAATATTCTTTTATTTTAGTGCACGTGGAGAATTTGCCTGTTAGACATCCGTCTTGTGTCAGTATCGTACTTCAGCAAAATACAAAGAGAGTCACATAGTCACTTTGGACTTAATTGGCATAATATTCGTTGGCATTCATTGCAATGAACAGCGTATTTCCAGTGTAGCAAGTGGTAGGAGTGCCACTTCAAAAACAGCTTTTCTACCATAAGCAGGAGATCTTACTCACAAAAGAATTAATTTTGGTGAAGAGGTTCTAACTGAGAGATTTTCCAGCTCTCATTTTCATGCATGTTGGTTGCAGAGCTGTCTGGTCTTTTACATTTGCATATGTTTTGCCCATTACATTTGTTGGTATCACAGAAGTTATAAGAATTAAGGGCTTTACCAGAAGAGAGAGCTACTTCATGGGAGGCTACAAGATGAATTTACAGCATGTCAGCAACTCTGAGCTAATGTGGCAGGGGAACATATTTTTATTACAAAAAAAAAATCCTTATTTTTAATTAACTGTCAATAATTTATAAGGAAAGTAATAAAATTACTGCATTTTTTACTCCAATTCAATTTGAAGAGAAAAAGTAAGTATTTTTTCCCCTTTAACTAGAAGTCCTGTATTCCACTTAGTTACAATCTCAGATCTCCTCTGCTCTTCTCTGTCTCTGCCCTTAAAGATTAATGAAAAACACTTGGAAGTGCAGCTGACTGGGAACTCTTCAATGAAACAATTCTTTAGCTGGAAAATACTCATTCACTATACACTAAGGCACTTGCAAGAACCTAGGTGCTTCAACAGGACTTTTAATGAAATGCAAAACTCAAAGAGAGCGAGAGGTATAATAGGTAATAGCCTTGTGATTGTGAAACTCCCTTGGGAGATAAGCAGCAAATTCAGGAGTCTCTTCTGCCTTATTTAGGTGTTGGGCCTGAGATTTTTTCTTCTTGATCGTAACTTAAGTCTCCTGGCTGCTAGGTGTGAGAGAAACCGCTATAGAGCTGGTCCAACGATTATTCTGTCTGTCTGGGATGTTGGGTACTCAGCTTCATGGCTTTGTTGCAGAGAATTTAAACAAAATGTACAAATAAAAAAGTCGTAATCCATCTCTAGCTTAGGCAAACCACTGCAGAGTGGATTTCCTGGTGGTTGGAGTGGATTTCTGGGACAGGGAGGAATGGCAGCCCTGCAGACTGAACCTGAATCTTGCACATCCTAGGTAAATTCCTCTCACTGCCAGACTATTATCTGTGCATCCATAAAATTGAAAGGGGTTAGTGTCATTTAATAAAGAAAAAGAACATTTAAGAAACCTTAAAAAGTTTTACAGGATCAAAAAAAAAATTTCCTGGTCTAACCTGATATTGAGCATCTTTCGTCAATAGGGGACAGATTTAATAAAAAATATTTATGATTATACATGATTATAAACTCACATTATTTCAGTTCGACTGTGATTGTATTTATATCCTGATATCATTAAGAATGACTTCTGTTAGCAGTGAAATCTGGTACTCTATGATTGACAATGTTCTGTATATAGAAAGGGAGAGTCTCACTTGAAAAATTTGACAGAAAACTTGAAGAACTTTATATACCTTCCAAGACAGTGTTTTATAAATTTTTGAGAAAAATCCAATGGCCCCTAAATTCTTTGCACAAGGTATAATCTTAAAACTATCAGGTAACACAATGTTGTAATTTTATAACAACACATAGCTGCTAAGTAACATAGTAACACATAAGTATTTGGTAAAAATAGAAATAGGTCTTAATTCTTTCTCATCATGGATGTCAACTTTTTTTTGCTATTTAGGCTATTTTTCCATTTTGAGGCTAGACATAAATTCAGATTACAAATGTTTGCTTCTAAAGAATATTTACTGGAAGAAGAAAAGCCTAAAATAGTATGTCTTAGCAGGTCTCTTTTTTTGCAAACAGGATTAACACAAATGGTGCTGCCAGATGATGATTAATGGTTCTAAAAACTATAGATCTGCATTATGTAATGCATCTCATATCCTTGAAATGAGGACTGTAATTTGTCATTGTTTAGAGCTAAAATTACAACAGGTAATTTACAAGAATAGATTGTAGTGTTTTATAATTGCATTTTTTTAATTCATATGGTCTTATATTAGATCTCAGAGCAACGCATTCATTTTCTGTGTAGTGACGTGCAATGGCTGGATAATCAATTATACATTTGTTTAGCTAAAATGACCTCTATCATATTTCTCATACAGTATGGTACCCTGTAAGTAGCACCACAGAATAAAACCACACTCCTCCCACCAAGAAGCACTCATTTTCTACTTTTATTTCCTCATCCATACTCAACGCCGTGACTGGCAGGGTTTGCAGCTCACCCTTGGGGTTGGAGCCCATTCTGCCTGCTCATGGGAATTACCTTCTGGTCTCTTGTCAGCATGCCCTTACGGGGTGCTGCTTTCTCAGGGGCCCTCCCTGGCACCCCTCCTTGCCCCTGCTGCATCCCCCTGTTTTAGACAATGAATGAATTCTCTGACTGGCCTTGGCTCATATCAGGGATATGGCTCATTGTATGCTGCAGAGTTCATTAAAAGGCACGCGATATTTCACGTTCAAAGAATTTCTCTCTCTGAACCTCTCTGTACTCTTTCACAGAATTACAGAAAATTTATGTAGAAGATGCCAGACAGAAAATCCTGATTCATGGCATTTTTTTATGGGAATGCACTAAGAATCCAATGTTTTGGCTTGTGATATGGTCTAATGTGCCCTAATCATTCGAATGGGAAATTCCATTAAATCAGTGACTTACGGTTCTGGAATTGCTCAGTGACCTCAAGTGCTGGAGGACAGATGTAGCTTGCCTTCTTTATTTACGGGTGCTGGCTCATAAATGTATCTTGCTAGCTTGGACAACAGAGACAGCTCCCTTGTGGGCCACTTAGTTGAACTTGACTGAAGAATGTCTGCCCCTGGAAAGAAAAATATTTGGTTTCCAACAGAGAACTGGAAGTTTCTGTGCCAAACAGGACAGTGTTTGGAACAAGCTAGAACAGAATGGAGAGAAGATTAAATTATCATGCTAGGACTGAAAGTTATTATATAGATAAGTAAAAACATAATACACCTATGCAGGTATCTGCCTACTATGAATGTTCTTCCTTTTCTATTTTCAAGCAGTGTTAACTGCATAAAGCTAATGTGTAGTCAGTCCTTGGTACTTGCTTTCAAAAATATAGGCACATTTTGTTAAATGTGTAGCATAGGCAGCAAGTGATATGGCCACATCAAGCTGTTAAAAAGAAGACAAGTGCAGGTCAGATACGTCTTCAGAGACTTTACAGGGCCCTGCAAAATTAGTAGTAGCCAGAGCTAAATGCCTTTGTATCTAGCATCACATACAATTAAAGTATAGTCCGGAGGTGCTCTGTGTCTGCTCAGAGATGTAAAAATTTATTCACTATTAAGAATCAATATATTATACAGATTTTTAGTTCAGAACCAGCATATTTGAATCAAGGAGAAATATTGTCATCTGGTGAAGATTTCAGCTTTCATCACACACTCAGATTTGAATTTTGATCACCCCCTTCCAAACACACATCCACTCTAGATATCTACATGTGTATGTGTGTGAATGCGTATGTATGCATACCTGTGTTATTTTGGCAATGGTGCTCAGATCTTGTTCATAATACTATTTTCCGTTATCTGTCCTTGCATATCTCATTTCAGTTGACACAATATATACTTATAGATTCAGAATTTGAAAGGGATAGGAAAAGAAAAGAATGCATATTTTCGGTAAAGGCATCTGTGTGGTTTTGTGTAAGATTTTTATAAGACCAAATTGAAAGAGGACAAAGAACATCATAAAGGTAAACCTATAGAATTTAATGGAATGTTATAACTTTGTTATATTTTTTTATTTATCTTACAGATTTCATTAGGAAGTAATAGTCTCATTATAGAATCTTGTAAGATAATGTCAAAAATAAAAAGGACACATATTCAGATAAATTCTGTAAGTTGTAATTTCTGTAGAATCCTGCCAGCCTCCTCACCTCTGGTGAGTTCTAAAGGGTTTTCTGTAGAGACTCTATTATTCAGTCTGTTCACAGGAAGGCTGAAAGCCTGGATACAGCTGGACGATACACGTGCCTTATTCAGTGAATTACTAGTAGCTATCATTTGCTGCCTTGCCACAGCAGTAACAAAATAGTAACGGAGAGCAGAACTCCCATATCGGGTAACACACATGCGCCAGCTGTCCCTTTAACCCACTGCTCTCCTCCTTCCTCGTAAACCCCCTTTTTTTTTTTGTCTTTAAATATTACATGTTTTTCACTTACGAATAATACTTTGTTTACAATGTTACATCTTAAGTACCCAGTGATTTAATGGAAAATTCTGTGTTTGTAATGGAAATAAAATACTCACTTCACACTGATAAAAGAATCACAGAAGTTTGCCCTTCCTGTTAGTATTTGCGTAACTTTAAGAAATATCTTTGCATCATGTACACAGGTGCCATGTGATGCAGGAGTTACCATGGAAACAACACTATTGAATGGCAAAATCAGGCTTCAGAATAGCTTTATCTTAATCACCTTCAATTTTTCCATATGTTCCAAGTATTTTTCTCTGTTCAACATGGAGTGAACGTGAAACATAACAAATCTGTGGGTTGAAGAATGATATGCTTCACTTGCACAACTTTTCAGACATTGCCGTCCTGTTTTAGTAATAAATTCCTTTTGTTCCTATTATGACTTGTATAAAAAAGACAAGTAATGGACAAACCATATATGTGCTTTATCTACATATCTTCAGAAGATATTGTAAGGCAGACATCTCCCAATGGAGACTTTAATACTTTAAGCACTCCATAAGTAATGGTGATCCCATAAAAGGTCCATCACTGGTGTCACACTGTGTTTTATGGAATAAAGAAGAATGGTTAGTTTGAGAGGGGACCCGAGATGCAGAGGGGACCCACAAAACCTGTGGATACTGGTCAACTGAGCACAGCCACTATTCTATCATATTAAGACCTCTACCAAACAACGCTCCTTCTTTGAATATAAATTTCATCATATGAAAGAGCTTTTATTTGATTCTTTGTATTATAAGATGTTCTTGAAGGAAACAGAAAATGTACTTGATGTAATGCTGTACATAATATATGTATAATATATACATATATATATATAAAATATAATATATATGCTCGAGGGTAGGAAGGCTCTGCAGAGGGACCTGGACAGGCTGGATCGATGGGCCCAGGCCAATTGTATGAGGTTCAACAAGGCCAAGTGCCGGGTCCTGCACTTGGGCCACAACAACCCCATGCAGCGCTACAGGCTTGGGGAAGAGTGGCTGGAAAGCTGCCTGGCGGAAAAGGACCTGGGGGTGCTGGTCGACAGCCGGCTGAACATGAGCCGGCAGTGTGCCCAGGCGGCCAAGAAGGCCAATGGCATCCTGGCCTGTATCAGAAATAGTGTGGCCAACAGGAGTAGGGAAGTGATCGTGCCCCTGTACTCGGCACTGGTGAGGCCGCACCTCGAATACTGTGTTCAGTTTTGGGCCCCTCACTACAAGAAGGACGTCGAGGGGCTGGAGCGTGTCCAGAGAAGGGCAACGAGGCTGGTGAGGGGTCTGGAGAACAAGTCTTATGAGGAGCGGCTGAGGGAACTGGGGTTGTTTAGCCTGGAGAAAAGGGGGCTGAGGGGAGACCTCATCGCTCTCTACAACTACCTGACAGGAGGTTGTAGCGAGGTGGGTGTCGGTCTCTTCTCCCAAGTAACTAGCGATAGGACAAGAGGAAATGGCCTCAAGTTGCACCAGGGGAGGTTTAGATTGGACACGAGGAAAAATTTCTTTACTGAAAGAGTGGTGAAACATTGGAACAGGCTGCCCAGGGAAGTGGTTGAGTCCCCATCCCTGGAGGTATTTAAAAGACGAGTAGATGAGGCACTTAGGGACATGGTTTAGTGGGTGGTGGTGTTGGGTCGACGGTTGGACTCGATGATCTTAGAGGTCTTTTCCAACCTCAATGATTCTATGATTCTATGATTCTATAAAGAACTCTTTTCTAAGAACAGTGATGACTGGGCAAACGTGTCAAATGTACTTATATAACATAATTCAGATCAATACTTTTTTTATCTTATCATTCAAGCTTATTGACTATCTAACAGAACTAATAAAACATTCTCAAACCTTTATGCTCTCAGATTTAGAAAAGAATAACAATGGTGAAAAAATATGTCAACGTTTAAGAGTACAACATATAGTTGCTAAGTATATACGTTATATTTAAGTCTGACAATAGCATGAAAAAACACCAACACAACTGTAAGTATACAGATACATATTTAAACTATGATCATGTCACACGTAACTCCATCTTTGTCGTTCAGCCCCCTAAACTTCTGTTTTCTTATTTGGGCAGAGGGGGAGGTTCCTTTTTCCTGTGTAGCTAAGTAAAGTACATTCTTAACACATCATATGTGATGATATGAAAAATCCTGCTCAGTCCCAGCTGCAATGAATCATCTCATGATTTCAGAGAAGGAAGGAACCACTGTGGACTGCGAACGGGCGGATACAGAAAGGGAGGAATTTTCAAAAGATGGATTTCACTTACATCAGCTGGTAGAAGCAAAGTTTTACTGAGGAATGCTTATAAGAAAATGAAGGAATTAATTAGACGACCTGCTGAAAACTAAAGACAGAGCACATGAGAAATGTCAGTATGAGAAATAAAGGAAGAATGGAAAAGCTTACAGTGAGGACCTCCAAGTAGCCATAAGATTTGTCTAGCAGAATTCAGGCTGCACAAAATAAAAGGAAATTGCTGTTCAAAATGATCTATGTCTGGAAGATGGGGGGAAGAAAGAGAAAGATTAAGGGTAAGAAAGAGAAGAGAGGGAATAGGGCAGATGAGTAATGCAAGAAGTAGAAATGAGAGAAGACTGTGAAGGAGAGAAGACTGCAAAGTCATGGTCACTCATGAAATGCCAACATACAGCCAGTAAGCATGTAGGAAACAATGGTGGCTGGTCAAAAATAGTTTGGATGGTGATCTAGCCGGCTCAGCGTTTAATGAAGAGAAAGCTAAACTAAATGGACATTTTGGTAAGAAGAGCCACCACTTCAGAAAAGAAAATCAGAAAAAATATGTCAAAGCTAGAAGGAAGGAAGAGGTCAAATGAGTGGTCAAAATCAGAAATGCAGTTTCCTTCATACTTAAGGAATTAAAACGTCTTATTCTAGTCTGGAAATTGTACTTCCACCCAGTCACTTCCCTTTACCTCTGGTCTCAAAATTTGTTGCCAGTGCAGCTTTCCTCCCTCAAGAAAATATTCTGTCCTTCTCTTGGCTTCTTTAAAAGTCAAACATAACATCTGGCATTAGATTTTGACAGGGGTATGGACTCGTTAGTCGATATGGCTGTATAAATAAAAAGGATAAAATGCACGAAAATTTGTCATTGTAGTTCGTTATTAGTTAGGACAGGGATTTTATAGGCTATAGAGAATTTTTTATGAAATCACAGTTGAACCTTCTGCAGTGAAATCTGCCATCCCAAGTACCAGAAGCTGGTGAAGGAGGAAAGCATGCCCTTGCTGCCCAGTAGCTGTGTGCAGTGAGAGGCTGTGGCTAGCCCTAATCATTTTAGCATCGATACCAAGAAGTTGTTGTCATGATGTGACACAGACAAAAGTTCTTTTCGCTCATCTCCCAGATCCAGTAGCTCCTTACAAATGTAAGATGTCCGCAAAAGTGTCCCCAGAAGAATGTTTATTAGTATTTTAGTTTAACCGGGTTTGTGTACAAAATACTGCTGTGTATATAATTTGTTCTGCTTCCATTTTTGAAGTTTTATGGGATTGAATTAAATGTTTTTCAATAATTATGAGGCATAAATACCGGTCTGGGTATTTAGCTGCTGTTAAGCCTGAAAAAGAATTCTAACTTGGAAACAAGATTGACCTCTTTTTCATTCATTAAAAAAAAAAAGGAAATCACAGTCTAAAAAGGTTACTCGAGGCAGGTCTCATTTATAAAAGTAGCAGCAATATAGACATATATTACATAAAAGCCAAAGCAATTAATATCTGTACAACAAAGTGCATAAAGCAGTAGTCCATACACAATGAGAACTATGGCTATTAAACTAGCCTATTAATCTATAAAGCAAACTTTGTAATCAGTCCAGCAATTTTTCAGTCTCAAATAAGCCATTTGATGGGAGTCTAATTAGATTTGTGTTGCAGTTCTGGAAATACCATTGTGTGCACTTTTTCTACTGCTTTATAGGCCATAACAAGTTGTTCCCAGGACACTTAACAGACAAGTCACATTTTCATCATTCAGTGGAGCCTTGAGTACATTTAGGACACGTCCTGCAGAGCTGTTCATTGTAGTGGTTCAAGGACACCTGGTGCTGTGGAACAAATGCTTTATTTACAAATATAGATTTAACGAGTTTCTGATGTGCTGTAAGATATCCTTTGATCCTGAAAAAGAAGAGCTGATACATACTAGTGTGATGCAAACAGAGAAGACGATTTAAACTAAGGCATGTCAGAGCTATCAAAAGCATCCCAATGCTGTAGTACTGAAGGAAGAGCTCTTTGATAAACAATCCATCAGAACTGCAATGTCATTTTAACACCTTCCATGGAAAATCATGGATAAATAACAGTAGCTAAGTGTCCAAGTCACTGATGTGATAGATCAGAGCAGACAATTCTCTAATAATGGTGTTTCAGTGTTGGATAAAATTGAGCTTTATGGCATTTGGGTTCCTACTGTGTTTTTCAGAATCGCTTGCGAAGTCTGTTTATAATCACTCTGGCATTGCTAGGATGTTATACTAAAGTTGTATAGCATTTCTGCACCCCTGTTTGTGACCAGTTTGTCTTACCTGGTTGATTTTGTAGCTGTGTTCAACCACGTCAGTGCCAATGGGTAGTGGCTGAAGAACTGATGATCTCCAGCACCACTGAGTGGCAGTCCAGTTCTGCATCCTTATGTTTGCATTGCAAATCCAGCACCCCACCTCCCCAAGGTGTTTACTCTATGGGAGTAATGCATCAACATTTCAATAACACATTGTTTACATGACGAGCAGCCAATTCACCCACTTGAAAAGTGGGCTACATTCATGAAAGGTATTATAAAGAGACTCTATGGTGGAATTTTAACAAATAAATGCCATACATTCTCATCTGCCAACTTAAAATTCAAAATACTTGAGAATTACTTGTGAAAATAATGAGGTTTTGTGTTCAGAGGAAGCTGTACAATGATTCTGCTGTATATATTTATGAAGTATTGCTGTTTGTCTTGCAGCAAGCGTATAGAGGCTCCAAGGAAAAATCAGAGCCTATGCTGAGTACTACCGACAAAAAACTAGCACAGAGATGGCTCAGATTTAGGGCACAAGCAACCTACTTCAGATAATATACAGGAAATACAAAAATAATGGTGAGGAAGTCACAGTCATCCTCTGTCCCATGAAAGATCATTTCTGATTCTGACTTTAATGAAAGCTAGTTACTTGCTGACTCTCGCGATAGTAGCCTATTTTCTCACATGAAGAATCCTTCATATTGCAGAAATGGGAGACTGATTACAATGCGAAGGAAAAATATGGTAGTAACACTGGTCTCGCTCATCATTCTGGGGAGAAAAACAGTTTTGGCTTAGATACTTAAATATGTTCACTTCTTCCGCACATAAGTTCAAAGCAATTAAAACCTGCCACTTGACAATTCCAGATACTCAGTAAAATAAATGATGCTTTGAGAGGCACCCTTCTCATAAAGACTTTCCATGCCTTTTATATTTTTTCTGTTTAGATAAATATCTTGGCAGGCATGTACCTTTGTCCAATACAGAACTAATTATCACGTCAGAGTTAAAAAATCATAGTAAAAATCTGTGTCTTCTAACATGGAAAAAGAACTTTATTAGAATGAAGAAAATAGCAGCCAGACAACTCACTTTTCTTTCCTTCTCTGAAGAGCTTCAGTCTAAAGCGTATTCACTCCACACTTCCTGCCAGGCTTTATAATAATAGCAAAGTAATATATAGTTCAGATGTCTTCATATCCCTTGTTTTCTTCTTCAAGCCTCAGCGTCCCTCCATCATTCTCCAGATTTTTACATGCTCTTTTAACTTACCTGTTCTTAAAGTCTTTGAATTTCCACTCATCTCTGTCATTTCTGCTTTCTCCTGAATCTCACTCAAGCCTCCGATGACAGTTTCAGCAGCAATTTTCATGGGAACTGTGAGCCAGCCAGGGGGCTTTCAGGTCTAAGGAGAAGAGAACACCATTTGTGCTAAGGCATCTCACGCATCGTAGCTCCAGGCTTTGCCATCAGAAGACCTTAGTGTAAGTGATCCAGACACAGCTGTTACCTCAGACACTTCTTTATATGGCTCCTGGATGACAATCTCAATGCAGAGAAGAATCTGGACAAGGGACGGAAACTTAGGAGGAAAAACGGGTTAGCCGCAGAGGATATTTAGAAGAGGAGAAAGAAAAAAGTAGAGATAAAAAGAAGGATGAGGAGAAAAAGGAAGAAGGTGAAACAAATGGGAAGAAAGAGAATACTTCTCCCCTCCCTTTAAGGCCACAAAGAAATTGATATTGCTTAAGTGCTCTTCTAGTGCTTTACAACACCAGATTTTGCTTCATCGCCTCTAGTGAGTTCTCTGCTAATTCTTAATCAGAGTTGAGCTCTGATTGTCACACGTTTCAGACCTGGGACCTCGATTACAGAAGATAATCCCATAAGGGTATGTGTAATTAGACAGAACAACAGGGTGTGACAGCAACTCTGTACCGCAGAGCAACTATGTGCAGAGCAGCACATTGACCTTAGCTAGCAAGGGAGTATTTTCTGAAAAGCTATGTCATATTCACCCTAACCTCCCCAAAGAAAGACTGCCCTAAGAGATAATTTATCAAACAGTGAAAAATAAGGAAGTGTCAGAGTTAAAGATGTCTGTGAATCTCTAATCCCTTATTAAATTATGATGCCGACTTTAGTTATACAATCACGCGCATTTTCCCCTTGACCCTTGCTTCATTATGTGCAAAGAATGAGCTTTTCAGTATATTCTTTTAGCTTCATTCAACGTGTGGTCTATTTACTTTCCTCTATTGAGTCTCAGCTGTGAGGACAGCCATACATTTCCCGCTCGCCTGTTCTGTGGCTCTCATAGCACATATGTGTTTCACAAACATTCCTCTCCACAACACTTGCCCTGAAAGAAAGGAGTTTCATCATCTCCACCTTACAGCTGGGAAACTCAGGCTGTACGATGCAAGTATCTGAGAATTCAGGCTGATTATCTGAGTAGTTCACAATGGGTAACATTTCATATTTTCAAAGGGCAGTTCCCAGTAGCTTCAGATACAGTTGTGAATGTTTAAACATTTCTGCAAATCAGCCTGTGAGATCTCAAGCTGGACAATGAAAACAGAGAACAAAATAACCGCCTGGGAAAAATGTGATTAAAGGAACTTGCCACACAGGAACTCTGCAGTGGAGACTGACTCCAGTTCTCCAAAGCAGCTACTGTCTAGTGATGAGATCTCCCTTGTATTTCCCTACGGCACCAGGGCTTTATGATAAGAAGTGTCATGCAACCTTGATAACTAGCAGTGCTACTGGCACATCACAGATACTAAAATGTGCTCTTTGCTCGTGTAAAATCCCCTATTGTGCCTGAAAAGGAAGTGCGGGCTGTAATAAACAGGACTGGAGATCACTCTGCCTTTCCTTGTTTCTGGAGCAGTTACAAAAGCTGAACGCCTCCTCATGGGATTTAACTAGAAGAGAATGTCTAGCAAAAACTCCGTGACTCCCATTATAACATCAGGCACCATATACTGAAGAACAGCCACCAGAAAACAATAGAGCAGATTTTTCAAATTGTCTTTTAGTGCAGGCAAGATCTTTCTGTTGAACTGAAATCCATACTTATAGAATCATAGAATCATAGAATCATAGAATCATTGAGGTTGGAAAAGACCTCTAAGATCATCGAGTCCAACCATCAACCAAACACCACCATGCCCACTAAACCATGTCCCTAAGCGCCTCATCTACACGTCTTTTAAATACCTCCAGGGATGGGGACTCCACCACTTCCCTGGGCAGCCTGTTCCAATGTTTCACCACTCTTTCAGTAAAGAAATTTTTCCTCGTGTCCAATCTAAACCTCCCCTGGTGCAACTTGAGGCCATTTCCTCTCGTCCTATTGCTTGTTACTTCGGAGAAAAGACCAACACCCACCTCGCTACAACCTCCTGTCAGGTAGTTGTAGAGAGCGATGAGGTCTCCCCTCAGCCTCCTTTTCTCCAGGCTGAACAACCCCAGTTCCCTCAGCCACTCCTCATAAGACTTGTTCTCCAGACCCCTCACCAGCCTCGTTGCCTCGTTATGGATAAGAAGACAAGGAAGAACAGACACTGGGAAGTGCCCTAGGATAAACAGCAAAGAAATTCATTCTATGGCAGGGATAAAACAATCCAACTCTATATTTTTCAGGTCCTCTAGCTGGACTCATATTGAGAGTCACTTTAAAGAGCACTGCTCTTTTAAATCCATAAAGTATTCTTTTTCCTGAGGTCTGTGACACATGGCTCACTGACCACATGACATTTTCTTGCTTGCTTCTAAGAAATTCACAGTTATACTGTCTGCTTAAACACTTTTAGCGATTACCTCTGATAGCAACCTTCCATCTCTCACTGACTGTGCATATTTTCTGGAATGGATGGGATTTCCAGACTGTCCTAACAGGGAGTGAACTGCTAATGAGTTGATGTGCACCCCTACTAAGGATTCTCATCTCCTGGCTTGTGTAGCACATGTCAAGACTGTTGACCTAGAAATCACAGAGCCAGATTCATCTGTTTCTGGTTATAGGACGCATCGTTTTTGTTATTCCTAACATATTAATTTTGATATCAAGGACATTTTTCCAGCTGATTTTGGTTCTCACATCATTTGCTTGACATGCAGATTTTTATGCATTTTTATGCTCTTTTTAAAAAAATAAATAAGGACTGAAAAATGTGAGCTGTTCTTTTTCACTTAGCATTAAGAGCAAATTTGAATCTTCTCATTTTTCATTTTTCCAGCTGCTATATGGTATATTATCCTCATATTTTTAATGTGTATTATTGTTTCGCTCCATTCTTTTTCTTGTTCCAGACACCCTGATTTTGAAGAATCCATGCTCTTCTGTACTTATATCCATATTCATCTTCACAGAGAAACACTGAAACACATCGTGATGGATGTTCTAACTCTTTGGTTGCTTGCTCAAAATGTACTGTGTACGAATTATATATTGTGTGTTTTGCTAAGAAGAGTTTTGCTGGCTGTGAAGAGGAAGGCTGTTTGCCTTGTTGCTGCTGCTGCTGCTGCTGTCCTCTAGTTAAGGAAGAAAGAGGAGATTGCTCCCCAGCCAAAGGGTGACCCAGAGGAGCTTCTAGAGGGACACCAACAGCCAGGACAGGAGACAAAGAGGAAAGAGGTAGAAACATAGGCTTAGAGGGTAACTCAGGTTGGAAGGGATCAGCTGTGAGGTCAGACCACATTGCTCAGGGATTTATCCATCTTGGGCTCAAATTAAGAGACTGTTGATGGGAGAGGATAACAGATCTGCAGCAAAGCCTCTGAAACGATGGAGAAAAGCAAAATTGTCACAGAGTCCCAGAAAAAAAATCTGCTGAGGTGTTATTTCAATTCAGGGAGCCATGGAAAGTTGCTGAACTAGAAAGCAGGGAAGCTCATTTGCAAGAGCCCATTAAGCCAGAGTGTTTTCAAGGCTATGATTTTAATCTCTTAATCTTCTGTATTTTATTTATTTCAAGTGCTACCTTATATACATTATATTTATTTCAAGTGCTACCTATAGCAATAGGACGAGAGGAAATGGCCTCAAGTTGCACCAGGGGAGGTTTAGATTGGACATGAGGAAAAATTTCTTTACTGAAAGAGTGGTGAAACATTGGAACAGGCTGCCCAGGGAAGTGGTTGAGTCACCATCCCTGGAAGTATTTAAAAGACATGTAGATGAGGCGCTTAGGGACATGGTTTAGTGGACATGGTGGTGTTGGGTTGATGGTTGGACTCGATGATCTTAGAGGTCTTTTCCAACCTTAATGATTCTGTGATTCCAGACTGTTGTTTTCATGTTCCAGTAAACCAAGCTTTAGCAACTGGAAGAAGTTGGTGTCTTTTGATGTCTTTATTTCAAAAGAAAGAAGGGCACTTTTACCTCATGGTCTTGAGCAATGCCAGGTCCTGTTACAAACATGCATTTACCAGACAGGTTATTCCTGAGCCAACTAGTACACCTTCAATTTTATAGATGGATATTTGTGTATCTGAGAATTCTGTTCTTAAACAAACCTCCATCCTGCCCTTGACACCAATGCTGTCATTAGGGAGGGATATTCATTGGGCAGACAGTCATAATCAGTGCTGAGGACGAGGCAAGAACCAGGCTTAAAAGCAAGGCAAACCAGACCCTGGAGAAGTTAAGAAGGGTAGCAAGCAAAGAGCAGAAAAAGGGAAACATGGACAGAAGGGCTCTAGAGTAAATGGCTCAAGGAGCAAAGGGAAGGAAACTAAGCAAGTCTGAGTCTAGGCTAAGGAGCAGACACACCTGGAGCAGAGCTGAGAAAGAGCTACGCTAAGCAGACAGGACCAAAGTACAGCATACCATTACAATCAAGTAACACACTGAGAAAGCAAGACCAAGTGGTGAGATGCCTACCTGAGACACTGACAAGCCACCAGCTGGCTTCAGAAATCCAGCCTCAGAGGTCAGCGTTGGCACAGTTAGTCACACAAATTACTCATTGCAGACAGATGCCGGTTACAGAACTTGCCTGCCCAGGCAATACCTGGCAGGGGCTTGCAATTAAAAAGCTATGTATAAAAAGGAATGACTTAAGTATCCTCGAAACTTTACAAATATGGCAAAAACGAAAGGGATCACAGAATTTTCACATCTAACAGACAGTGTGGCTGGAACAAATATATTAAAATTAACTCATTAAGAATTGCCCTGGTGCTATCAAAGACATTTCTAGCTTAGACTAAAATCTTGTAAATAAATCTGTACATGAACAATTTGCTCATCGGAGTAGGCCAAGTTGAGTAGATACCACACAGAATTAAAACGGATATATGCCAGAGCACATCCACATGTATGTTCCTCTGTTCAGTACTCATCTGAGTAATTTTAAATGTTATGGCAGCATATAAAAGGACATCACTTTAACTCATTGCTTTTTCAGTGATAAAGTTTCCTGCCATTTAGTATCCGGCGATTATCACTTACAAATTTACACGCATGCCTAATGCTATTCCACTTGATCAGGCTACTCATGTAGTTTAAATTAAAGAAACTTGCAGCTATGTGCTGGATGGGTGTCTTTAATATCCACTCCTCTTTAGTCAGGTTTCCTGATGAAGAAGGGCTTATGAGATCATACTGTAGTATTCATGCAGACATATGTCTGTCAATCCACACTCTTCTAATAGCTTTTGAACCTGTTGGTCAATTTCAAGCACATTTGACAAAGAGGAGCTAGCTTACAGATATTAAGTTTCTGTACATCAAATTAAAATAGGCAGCTAAGCAGAGGAGAGATTATTGGAGTTATTGGTATTTCCATCCCCCTCCTCTGCCATTGATGGAAAGGCTGTGTCATGAACACTTTATTTAAGTGTACAGAATTCATACTAGAAAGCTATTGAGGATGCCCTGTCACAGGAAAAAAAGCTTCACAATTTGTATTTTATCAGACATTGAAGAATCCATGCAGACAATACCAATCCGCAAGGCTTCCATAGTTTCCGTGCTTGTAAGTCTCTGTGCTGCACATTAAAGAAGCATTACTTAACAGAAAACTCTTGTTTCAAAAAATTATAAATATTAAGAGCTTCACCATCAGACTTCTGTTTGTAAAAAAATATTCTTGTCTTGCCCTAAATAAAATCTGAAGTATTTAGTTTGAAGGAAAACAAAAAAACATGTACTGAAGCAGCATAGTAGCTTCCATGATTTTTTTTTTGGGTGATCAGCTAATACTTCCAGTTTAGTTACTGTTTTGAATGCATGGGAACTTTCTGTGTATTTCTTTCCCAGTGTTGACATCACGGAAATTTCACAAAGTTTGACAGCCTGGTAGAAAGCAGTATTCCAAAGGGACCTTCCTCTGGGCCCTATAGCATTTGGCACACATTCATAAATAGGACCTGTTTTCTTTAGGTTTTGAGCAAAATCTCTTCTGGACAAATGATGATGTAGCTAACAGCAAAACGACAGAAAAATTCTTTAACCAACTAGGGGATCGTCTTTCTGTTTGTGATGGAGTTATTGTAACAGAATTTTAAAAAAATTAGTCTGAGAGCATCTTATGACCAAAGACCTCAAAGAATGGAAACTCAGAGACATAAAAGCTTGAAGTGTCATTTTTAGTAGGATTTTTAACAAGAGGTCTAAGGGACTGGTTTTCTTTTTCTTTTCCTCAAATTCCTTATGCACTAGGAATAGTTCAGCTCTAAGCCAAAAAATATCTGAAGCAAGTAAGAGGACTTCTCATTTGCTATTTTAGGCATGATTAAAGAAAAATCACCGAGTGTAAGATAATTGAATATTTTTGTAGTGCATTTTTTATAAAACCTTGCTCAGGTAATTTGTTCTCTCCCAAGGAACAATCAAGAACACAAATACAACCTCAATTATTTTTAATTTGGTTTATAACAGACTGTATTGTCCTCAGCCAAGGCTGGAGCTCAGTTGTAAACTGACACTATTTTTGTAAACTGGCATGGGTTCACTGAAAATACCGTACCTGTTCAAGATCTGTCTCGCTGACTGTGTTCATGTGAAGTCTTCAGTAATAAGAGGAATGAATGGTATGTAAACAGCACAATGAATGTACAATGTCACCTTTTAACAGTATCTGTCTTAGCTCAGTTTGCCTTATTTAGGTATGGAATCAGCAATATTCACTGAAGATTAGAAATGTGGCATACTACACTTCCTGGAGGGGCTCTTGATTTCAGAAAAGAGGATCAAAATAGCGGTTAAAGCTTAGCAAATTTCAAGGAAGAAAAATCTTCATGCACCGCATTTCTGCACCATTCTTGAGTACTTTCAACTTTACTAACATTTTCACTTCTATAAATTTGGCATAAAATCCCTGTTGCGTGGGATTTTATGTCCATCCATGTCCATTTTACTTTCTTTTTAAGGAGGGATAAATACACCTGAATGGTCGGTCTGCCCCGATTCATTACTAATGGCATGAAGTCGTGCAAATTAAAGCTGAAGTGAGATCCCACCAACAGCCTCAGTGATAAGCATTTGAATATCCGGAGTTTGTGTGTTTTTTCAAGTCACTGTTTCTAGTGCTTCAAGAAACAGATTTTTCTTTGGCCTCACAAGAGCTATATTTCATGCATTACATCCTTTTTCCTCTTTCTCAGCTTTCACTAGCAGTTGTTAAAACAGTCTTTATATAACACGTTCCTCTTCTAGTTAAGAAACATTTTTCAGTGTATTGTCTTCTAATTTTTGTGATGGTGGCACTGCAACACCTTTAAATGTAGCAATGGAAAAATCTTTGCTAATCTGCATATAACCCTATATTTTAAACTATAAATTTTCCTTTTAAAATATGGAGAGATATATACAATGAGGCAATACAGACATCAGTAGGAATTTACCACCCTAATCACCAGATGCACACATACGTTAACAGGTTTCAGAGGCAGGGTGACTTTTTCAGCTTAGTTGTGGCATCTGTAAGTACTATGCACAGTATGGGGCAAATCAGTGGCCGTTTTGCCTAAATAATAACTGCAGATTTTGCCCGTCTCTGAAATAATTTATCTCCAATATGGATGCACCTCTAAAATTTGCTGATTAGTGGTGGGGAACGGGTGCCAGGCTGTTAATGACCAGATTTGGGTTTGATGTCAGCAGGGTTTAATTTCCAATGCAACAGCGCTGAAACCTTGCGAAATGCCTGTGAAATCTTGCAAAAAACCCCATATTTTGTGAGGTATTTGCCACTCTGGGCCAGCATGCCACAACGGGGGGGGGGAGAGTGTCGTGTATTTCTTCTTGTCTGAGCCCATTGCTTAACGTCTCCCCTGAAGGAAAAAAACGAACTAACTCCCAAGCCTCGCCATAAATGGGGTTTTGAGCGTGAGTGTCTGTCAGCGGGGAATGCATTTGTGGGGATGCCCCCTCCCGGCTTTACCCCAGAGGCAGAGAGCCAAAACCACCCAGACGGGCGCAGCTCCCCTGAAAGAAACCCGCCGTCTTTCCCACCGAAATTCCGGCATGCCCCGAGCTGTCATTTCCACTCAGCCTCGCAGGTACGTGTCCATCGTCAGCAGGCTTTAGAAACACCGCCGCTTCCCTGCTCCCGTCCGTCAGTGGGACAGGCCCCGCAGGGCCTTCCTCACCCCGCGGGGCCCTGACGGGGCGGGAAGCGCGGCGGCGGCGCTAGGACCCGGCGGGCGGCGGGCGCGGGCGGCGGCGCATGCGCGGCCGTGTCGGTGCAGCTGGCCGCCGCCGGGCACGGCGGAGCGCTGCGGGCGGGGGCGGAGGGGGTCGGGGGCAGCCGCCGGGACCTTCCCCTCACCGCCCCGCCGGAGGCAGCGCCCGCACCGCCGGGCATGGGCGCCGCGGCTTCGCGCTGCGCTGCCTCGTCTCGTCCAGATGAGTCCTCGCCGGAGCAAGTGAGTGAGGGGGGCGCCCGGGCGGTAAGTGGCCGCTGTCCCCCGGCCGCCCTCCCCGGGGCAGCGCGTCCCTACCGGGCGGGGAGGGACCCGGCGCCTTCGGGCCGTGCCGTGCCTCCGCTGCCCTCAGTCCCGCTCTGCTGCTGGGACAGCCGGCGGCTTCTCCTCTTTCCACGGTTTTATTATTTTTATTAAAAAAACTTGCTCGTCAGTATCTCCGGGAGCGGCGGGCGGGGCGGGAGGAGAGGGAGGCTGCCGGGGGTGGGCGACCGGTGGGCGCTGCGGGGGTCCCCGCGGGGCTCGGCCGCTCCCGCCCGGGCGCGGCCGGTCCAGGGCCGCCCCGCGGCTCGGCTCGGCTCTGCCGCCTCCACCTGCGCGCTGGTTCCCCGGCAAGGGGGACTCGCCCGGCCCCTCTCCGCCTCTTCCCCTGCAGGGCGCTGGCGGCCCGGCCTCGGGAGGGAGGATGTGGTGAGAGGATGGGGCTGTCTCCCGCGGGGGCTCGCCATGGCCAGGGAGGACTCGGTGAAGTGCCTGCGCTGCCTGCTCTACGCCCTCAACCTCCTCTTCTGGGTGAGTGGAGCGACGCGGGCCGGGCCGGGTTGGGCTCCCGCTGCCGCCCGAGCAGGTGGCGACCTGGCGGCGCGGGTGTCGGGGAGGGCGCCGGGGGCCCGGCAGGCACGGCCGCCCCTAACCGCGGGGCTCCCCGCACTTGGCGAAGGGGTAGAAGTTGCCCGCCTTGGTGTACGCCCCATGCCAGGCAGTTCCCGTAAGGGAATACCGATCACTTAAAAAAAAAAAAAAAGCCTTTGGAAACTTAAGAGTAAAATTAGAGTAAAATTAGATTTGGTATTAACCTAGTGTTATAAATACACGTGTGAATTTGTGCACCTATAATATGTAGAGAGGGAAATATTCACGGGTGCTGTGGCTTCCTGACTGGATGAGTTTCAGAGCATCCCGTGACCCAAGCTGAACTCCAAGCTCTCACAGGTATCTGAGCAGTCAGCTGCTCTGCGAAGGCCTTGCCCAGAGTCTTTTTTGTGCGTTCAGTGGCCAGATCCTAACTGGCAGGCAAGGCCTGGGGTGATTTCTTTCTTTTGTTTTCAGCATTTCAGTCAAAGCTGTATTTATAGCAGCAGGGTTTCTCGCTCTCCAGCATAAGTGGGTGTGATCAACACTTGCTCCTAAACTTGCACAGCTCTGGACAAACAGCATGATGGAGATTGCTTACAGTCCTCACTCACTTGCACCAAGTGAAATCTGCTTTGTCTGTATAGTTGAGATTTGTGCTGGATAAGTGTAAGAGAACAAAAGGGCAAAAGGCGTGACATCCCACAACTGTTCACAATGGCTGACTCCTGAGGTGCTGTAGACTTGAACGATGCAGGGATAATTCATGGGCTGGGACCAAGCTTAGTTTATAATGGAATTGAGATGAAGTCCCATGATTACTGAAAATTAAGTGGAGATCGGAATATGAATGAGAGAGAAAACTGTCAAACAACATTTGGTACAGAATGGTACTTCTTGTATAGTGCAAGTGATCTGAAAAGCTGTTGAAAGTATGTAGCTTTGTATATTGTGTTTAATAGAGGTGAAAAATGAGTTATTTCTGTAGTGCTTTTAGGGATAAAGTCCTTTAATAGGAGGTGAGGAAATCTTTCTTTTTTAAAAAAAGGATGTGTAATTGTTTTTCATATCATACATGGGTTTTCATTGGATACTGTACAAAATCTGAAAACCTATATTTTCTTTTGATTAAGATGAAGGTTGCCTGGGTTCAGCTGACCTGAGTTCAACTTTGGATTTTTACACATATGCTGTTGAGTGAATGAACATCCACGTGGTTGAAAACATCCTGTCCTGCCGTTGGCCTGTTCGCTACTTTCCTCTGGTTTCCATGACTCCTGCCTTAAGCTGTCCTCATCAGTTCCCATTCACACCTTAACTCACTGCTGTCTTTGTCACCTAAACTTACTCTGCTCTTTTCCCTTTCCCACCATGCCCATTGTCTGCTGTGTCCCATCAGATTTGTTATCTTTTTATAGTTGAAGCAGCCATTTAGGTGGTAGCCAGGTTACACGTGAGGTTATACCCCCACACTGTGTCAGTCAATCTGTTGTGTGGTGATGGGGGCCTTGGTGCTGGAGCAGAGTGCTTCATTTCTCAGTCCTGAGATGCTTTCTTTGTGAGGAAAGCCTGCCCTTATCTTTGGAGGGGACTAGTGCGTTGTGTTGCAGTTCCTTTTTAGGGAGATCAAGGTCTCACCTGGGAGACTTAAATATGTCTGCCCTCTTTGCTCAGATTTTAAGTTCCTTTCCATGTCAGATTGCTCCTTTCAGCTTTTCATTGGTTTGTTCATGTGTTTTTCTGTTGTGGCCCTCAGGTGTAGGGCTACACAGCACCTTTGAGCTTGGCAGTGGAACAGCACTAACTACATCTGTAATGCAGTGCTGTTAACTTTGTCCATTCTTAATTCATGTCTAGATTTGGTTTAAAGCATTCATGGCTAAAATAATTTCTCATTCTTTAGATTTTGTTGCCCTTTAAATAATGACGTCTGGGATCACCCTTAACTAGAAAATGTGGTGGTGGTTTGTTTTGTTTTTTTTTTTCCTTCCTAGTCATATAGGAAAAAGGATCTTTTGAGTCTGTTGTGGTATGACAAGTCCTAGGGAAGAAAATGGTAACTTCTCATGCTTGTCTCCAAAATAGAAAAAATGTCTGTAATTAATCTTCCTAGCTGAGGCCAGAACACTGGAAATTACACCCCAGCAGCTAAGTGAAATCTGTATAGTGCTGAAGCATGCGAATATGTAATTAAATAATAAATGCCAGGATAGCAGATGACTTGCACCACAGATGTTGCAAAGAATTAAAGCTGTCTTCCATAATATATATAAAATTAAAGGTGGTGGAATTCAGATGAAAAATTGGCCAGTCCATTTGGAATTCTCTGCATTTTACAAAGCAGATGAATACAATGGTTTCGTTCAAAGCAAATAAACAAATAAGCAAAAAACTCCGAGTCTGCCAGAAATGTGTGGTAAGAAATAGGATGCGTGGTGGGTGGGTAGTTAAATGTATTGCAGTTACATCAGACTTTTTTGGAGTGTGTAAAAACCTCTTTTCTGCTTCCTCTCTGGTTCTGTTCAGATGTGTATTTAACAGCTAAATACAAATCTGCTACAAGCTGCTTGTTGTAGTGAAATCTGCCATATCTCCTCCTCTGTCAGAGCTTGAATTTTCTCCTGCTGGGCTCAGTGGGAGTTTTGCCACTGGATTTTCTGAGTGTCAAAGCATGACCCACAGGGCAGAGTTTTCTTGTGAAAAGTTCCCCTGGCAGCAGGTGCGTACGCACTGGTGTGGGGATGGGGGCTGTGATTTCCCCTTGCCGCTGCTCTTCCTTCCATTTGGAAAGCTTTAGCTTGCCTGTTGCTTATGTTAGCGCTTACTGTGATAAATACCAGCCCAGGTTATGGGCTGGATGTCAGGAAGTTTAGAGTAGATCAGCCCTTGAAAATGTGCAGCCGTGTTCCTCCTGTGTCCTGAGCATGGCGGGATCTGTCCCAGTGGGTAAGGATGAGAGCGATGCATGATTCCAGGGTCTGTACAGACCTCCCAATTTGGGATGCATACGTGTGATTCTCTTCAAGCCTGATCTTAGAGGGTTTTATGCTTTCTCTTGCTTCCTTCCTTCCCAAGGGCTGTTGCCTCCAAACGTCTTCAAGCCTACTGATAATGTGCCCAGTTGCTGTGTCAGTTATCAGTGTTTGGCTGAAAACAGTGAAGATGTGCGTGTTGACTTTTTAAAATCATTGATTTGGTTTGATTGAGGGTCCTGGCTGGAATAGGGTGACATTCTCTCCTTGTTTCACTGTGGTCGTGTGCAGTGGTAGGTGTGACCACACGTTGTGCCAAAAGGATTGCTTTCTCCTCCAAGCTGGGGGATTGAAGCTTTTGAAGGCCTGACAAAAAATGTGCAAGAGCCAGTAGCCACTGTCTGGTATGATCGGATTGTTGACCTCTTAGAAGGGAACATCTAAAGTAAGCTTCAAGCGTGTCATGTGTGCAACTGTCCCAGTGTGTGTATGATGGGACTCCAGCATTTGTCATGGGCAGCCTGGTGAGGGTGGACTAGTGCATGTGAAGGTCCTTAAGAAGATGTTACGCATGACAGAACTGGCTAATCTGACCATCAACCTTGCTGAAAAACTTAAGATGTGGATGGTTGCTGCAACACACTGGCGTCTTCGTAATTTGGTTGCTGTCGGAACCTACAGAAGCAGAGAAGTGAGAGAACTTTATCAGTCACTCTGCCGTCCTTGTAGCTTTTCCAGAGCATTGCTCGTAAGTGTACAGCTGCATGCTGTCTATTTGGAAAGAAAGGCACTTTTTTTACTGGGCTCAGCTGATGAGCTGTGATGTGAAATGGTAGACAGGGCGACGTACCTGTGTGTATGTGAGAGAGGCAGGCAATGTTGTTTGTTATGCTTTTTGTCATTTTTGGCCTGAAGGCTGCTTAGCTGTAAATAATTCATAAGCAATCAACTGGAAGCCCCAAGGCTCTGCTTTAGTGGTTCATCCTGTTTTGATAATGGACCACTAAAGGTACTGCCTTTACTGCTCCAGAAAAACACTGGGTTTGTGGATGTGAATGGATTGGTACTTCTGGAGCTGCAGTTTGCAGCAGATCTTGAAAGGTGTTTTCTTCTGAGGTGGGAATAAATCTGTTGTCAGTGCTCTAATTGTTGTTGATTAAGTGATTGCCTGTGGTAATAGCCCTGATGGTACCCTTCTGGAAGCTGTTTCCAAGGTCAATTGAATCATGCATCTGACTGCAGGATGTCTCTCTCAGAGCAATGGGAGTTGCAGTTTCAGGACCTCCTTGGTCTGCCAAATTCATAAGGGTGTTTTTGACAGTGCCCTGGACAAGGAATATCCTTCAGACTAAATCCTGCAGTTAACATTTGGTTTCATTCTTCTGCCATCCTCATGTATAAATGAGCATCACTTCTTAAAGTAATTTATGAGACTGAGAGACCCAACTTGAATTCTGCAGGTTTCTCATCTTACACTCCATAACACTGCTATTTGCAGCACATTACATTCTGGACAGCCTAATAAACAGGGGACCTCAAAAAATGCATGATTTGGTGTTTTGTAGTCAAGACTTAGTGCTTAACTAAGCAGATTATCATAGTGGTGCTTGAGAGAAGACATGCTCCTACTGCTTTCCTAATTTTCTGTTCTTAGTTCTGGTCTTCATTGTCTCTAGATAGCGTGTGTCAGGACTTGGCGAAATTTAGTTTTGATAGTTTTACAAACATATTTTATCCAGTTTATGAGACTACAGGGTCTGTCCTTCTGGTGGGTCTTTTCTGTATCAGTAAGCTCCTGACACTGTTCCAGCTCAGTAGCAGTCAGGGATGTAACATGAGCATCTTCATTCATTTTGAGCACTGTATAACTTGTCCTCACAGAAATCCTTTTCACCACATTTTGCAATGTTGCCATTGTTCTTCTATATTTTGCTGTGGTCTCTTTCCCGCTTAAACCACCTTTGCAAGCGTTTATGCTAGGGAGACCTTCAGTCGCAGAACATGGCCAGCCTGTAATAATGGCACAGGCATAACACAGGAGGTTATCCAAGGGCAGTGGCCCCTGGGAGTGGTGATAGTAGATGCAAGTAAAAGCAGCACAATTTTTTTTTTTGTCAATTTTCTCATTTAAAAAAAAAAAGCAAAATATAGCTAACATGCAGGAAAAAGTCTGTATAGACTTTCTGTCTTGAGAAAACTGCCAGCTTTTTTTTTTTCTTTTTCTGATGAGCATGTGAGGTGGAAAGGAGGAGCAGCTGCTGTTGTGTTGCTTGTAATTGAGAATGACTGTACTATAGTGGCGTGGGTAAATCAAGGTTGTAAGTTGCAGATGACTGTGTCATAGGTGGTAAGGATCTCTTCACCTATGATTAATAGTGTCACTGGATGTTTGAGCCAAGCCACCAATGTTTCCACATCCTTCACCTTGTGAGGTTTTTCTGCCTGGGGATATGCTGTTTCTGTTGAGCAGTGCCTAAGCTTTCCTTCACATACATAGCAGTACCATCTAATTTAGACTATGTGGTTGCAGCCAATAAACCCTCCTGGCAGGTAGTAGAAATTGTTTTGCATCTATCTTGAATTTGTGCTTGTGAACAAAAAAAATCACATAAAATGAAAGAGGAGCGAGCTTCTAGTTCGTTTTCCTTTTGTTTTGTATACTTTGCACATTGAAATCTTCTAGTTTTGGCTATGTGTACCACCTGAGAATTTAGAGCAAGGGAATAATAGTGTTGTGCAAGGAAGCACTAAGGGTGGTTGGAAGCAGTGGTATTGTGTTTCCTTCTTTTTCCAACCTCAAATGTGTGTGTTGAATCTTGTAAATTTTTTTGCTTCGTATTTGAAATCTACTGTGACATGAGAAAGAAATCAGTCTGTCCTCCCTTCCCTGGAACGAGATTCTGCATAGAGGTTGTGTTTCTGCTGCTTTCCAACTTCCACTCACATCAGTGGGATTTGTAGATACTTGGAATGAATAGAGTTAGGGTCAAGTTTTTAGGAAATTTAAGTGACTAATAATATCCATTGAAATGAATGCTGCCTGGCTGGGTACTTATAGCAGTGTAAACATGGGGTTCATTCTAGGCTAATATACTCTGATTTTAGAGTCTGCAGCATAGATGTGCATAATTGAAACCTGATTTTCTTAGCATTCTTGTGTAAAGAAAATACCTAAAAGCCATGCAAGAATAACTCCAGCTTCTGTGGGAATATGGTATCTTTTAAAGGGATGCGTTCAGCAGAGCAAGCTATAGGAGGAGTTTTAAAGGACCAGAAATACTTTTAATTCTGGTCTTTGAGAAATCTTTTACTTTTTGGTGTCTTTAGGCTGCATTATTTATATAACATCATTACATTACCAGACCATGTCCTACCAAAGTAGAGTTCAGCCATAAGTCAACTTAGTATCTACTTTTATATAACCCTTTATCCCATGTATATCTTCGTAGGTGACATGGCTCACCCTGCATGGCATGTCAACAGTGAATTGGTAGACAAGTCTCTGCAAAATGGTCCTGAAACAGAGAGTGGCTCGATGTGATGATGGAAAGGAAAAAATTAACCCCACCCTAATATTAGAAATGATGTTAATATGCTTCTTAATTGGCATTCAGAAATCAATGAAATCACAGACATTTTTTGGGTAATCCTCACGATTAATTGTGTGGAGCTCATTGCATCTACCTTGAGGATGAAGTCACAAACCCACGCTGACTAGATTTGAGCCAATAGCTCAAGGGGAACTGCTCATACCAGTAAGCCATGATCTCTGGCAGAACTGGGAAGGTCCATCTGGCTTGTAGGTACTTGCATTTTTTTTCTTTAAGTTCGCACCTCTTTCTGTAGAAGATAGCTACCCAGTTATTCACAAATTGTCAGGCACTGCTTCTGTACCTTGAAGATTTTCCATAATCTCAAGAGTCTGTGGTAGACACTAGGCAAGGGTCATAGGAATAATACCAATTTTTTAATCTCTTGTAGCTGTTTCCCAAGGTATAGGGGACAGTTTAATTTTGTGCATTTATGAATGTGCATGTGTGTGATTTAATTAAAAATGCAGGCTTATTTTAGTAATCTTCATGTGCTCATGGGTATTCATGTGTAAAACAGGAAAGTTAAGTGGTGTACCCACAACCAGCTGATATGTAGGTCCTGTGGATGATAGGAAATGCATACTCTCTTCTCATATCAGTCTTTCAGTTATATACCCTGGATTTAAAAATAATTTGCCTGCCATCTGTGAGGTTGACTCTACTGTCCATGAACAAAAACAAGCTCTTACAGAAACAAAATTAAGAGTATATTGTGTATAAGTGAAGGCGTATCACCTTGATGGTGGTGTGTGGCTTGTGATGTGGATCTGGACACGAGCTCTGTGCATGGCTGCAAATTACCCACGATCAGCAGCACATGCCTCTGCTTCCCCAAAGGCAAAAGGTCTCTTGACAGTGGCATGCTTACTTTTGAGGGAAAAGTGGCACAAATCGTGTCCTAACAAGAAATACAGTGACTACCTTAGTCACAGAGAGAACGGATGCAGAAATATATGCACTTTCTCATCCCTCTTTGCTTTTAACGTACCCTCATGTACCCAGCCCAGAAGTTGATACGTGGGTCTGACACTCAGAAGAACCAGCCGATAGATGAACTGTACCTTGACCTGTTTGCATATTTGGGCTCTTACTTGTTCTTTATGCTGTGCTGCTGTAGGAACCTTGCACAGTCAACTGCTGGAAAACTTGCTTGCTTCCCCCAGGAGGGTGACCCGTTAGCAGCCTGTCACTGCTCTGGCAGTTGCCTTATTGCAAAGTGTGCAAGTTCCTGCCCATGCCAAACATGGAGCAGGTTGTTAACTCGCTGTTGCAGCTGTGCAAGCAAACCCAGATTCAGAGTGCAAATAAGTACATGCTTCAGCTGTTTGCAAGTGGAAGGAGACCAAAGCAAAACCCTTTGTAGGAACCTTAGCTAAAACTAAATGTTGTCATGTCCGTAGAATAAAAGGTGCATTAGTGGGGAATAAGGGGAATTTCCTTTTTTATAGGCCACTCTTTTTTCTGTAAACATTTAAGTGCTTTTGCCAGGTAATACAGAAAAACAAGACCTCTTGTCCCGCTCTCCCTTGCCCTTATGCCCCTCCCTCCCAAAAAAATGTAGTTGTCTGTTTGTCCAGGGATCTGAGTCATCTGTGTTTGTTCAATGATCTGAATATTGAACCTAATTGTGAAAATCCTGTGAAAGCATTGCAACATGCTCTGTTCATGACCTTGTAGTGATTTCTGCTCCCTGCTTCCCCCTGCCCCCCCCCCCCCTTTGGTAAGTCACACCTCAGGTTACCCAAATCAATTTTAACTGGAAAATTTTCTCCAGGTTTATTTCTTTACTAAAATCAAAGGACATATTTTGATGAATGTTGTCATGTCTTGGAAGTATTTCCTTGGAGCTGGAAACCTTGTTCTGCAAAGTGAGTTGCTCTGTAGTGCTGGTAGTCAGCATTTTGTACGGGTACCAGAGCGTTGGCTGAAGTTGTTTATCCCATCTGTTTGAATTAAAAGAAACGTGTGATTTTTAATGTGAAAGATATTTTAAATCTTTCTTCCCATATAATAATGAAAAACCCCCACCCTTCTCTCAAATTTGAGCAAAGCAACTTTTGTTGTTAAAAAATTAAGGTGTTAGAGGGTTTGAATGAAAAAAGTGACAAGAGAATGAAAACAGGTGTGTAACTAGCTACAGCAATTGGTCTTGCTTCCTCAAAGACAGAAACTCATGTTCATTTATTAATTGAAAACACAGATTTATTTTCCAGTTTAGGTATGGCCTCAAAGGCATTGTGAGTAGTACTGTTACAGTAAGGGCTTAAAATATATACTTAGTGAATAAAAGATGATTTGATGTTTTCATTTTGATGCGTAATTTATGTAAAAGAGTTCCAAAGACAATTTAAACTATGCTTGAAATGACCACTCCTAATAGTTTGAGTCCATTGTTGGATATTGTAATTCAGTTGTCTGAGAAAGCTCTAATAGCTTTAAAACCTTTGTGTCATAAATTAGTTTGGAATTTTAATATATTGTTGTGTGATCTGCATATTGCTCCTATATAAAAATATGATTTATTACCTTTGTTTAATCAGGGTGAAAATATATTTAAAATAGAGTATGACAGCAGGCAGTTTTGTAAACTCTTCAGTGTTGTGTTGATGGCTATATAACATACTGTGATGGTTCAGAATGAAACCCATAGTGACTTGTGCAGCCAGCTGTAACAAATAAACATGTTTTACTGCTTACTGTCATGTTTACAGCACAGCAGACTGGCTGTCATCAGAGAAGCCTGGATGAAAACTTTTTGGTGAAATGATGTAACTGCTAATGTGGTGAGAATTATCTTGGTAGTTTTATTTCTCATAAACCTGTGTCCTTTCATCTGATTGCTTGATACAGATTTCTAACCATATTTTACATCTAAATTAATTACAAAACAGTGGCTGAAGTAGGGGCTGCCAGTTTTTTAAGGCCACCTTTTTTCCATCCTTCAAATGAACCAACAAAAACTGTAATCAGGACCTTGCCCCTGCCCATGACAACTTGAAAATCGCGTGGCAGTGAATTGCAGTGATGTGACTGCTGTTCTTTGCTGGTAGGTTTGGATGCACACCAAGGTTTTTGGGGAGGTTGTTACTGTTCCTGCCTACTGAGCCCATGGGCTGAGTTGTATTGCTGGTGTTAGTTAATTCCTGTGCTGCTGGCTGAAGATCTGCCTCTGCTGTAGGTAAATGGTGGGTGCCTGGAGCCTCCTTGATGTCAGCTGGCATTTGAGGATGCGTAGCACTTTATAGCGCAGCACATACGCATGTTGAGTCATAAGCAGGAGGCTGTGGAGGTCGGGTGCGCGTGTCTTGTGATTCCCCTGTGGCTATGGAGCAGGTGAGCACGTCGATTGATGGGTGTGAGTTAGTGCTTGATAATCTTTTGTCACTAAACTAAACATCGGTCATTACGCAGGGCAGTCTGGTGTTGCAAACACATCTTTCATCTTGCAGGGTGCTCCTGCCCAGAGGCTCACTTCTGCTGATCAGAAGGGATATGACTTTTTTCCCAGCAATTCCCTTTGCTAGCAAAGAGCTACCAAGCACTTGCCGGGTTATGTGCTGTAAAATATACCTTTTGTAATCAACCTATTGCTGAATTGCTCTTTTGAATTATCACGGTTTGCTCTTCCATGGGCCTCTCTGTTCAAGAGGAGCTTCTTGAGTATTTGCCTGTTCTCTTTCTGAGCCACGTCATTATGCTGCCCCGGTTTGACAGTGTTTACTGACTTTCATGGATGTGAATCCAGTGTGTCACAGCATTTCAGGTCATTCGGAGTAATAATTCACTTTGGACTTTCTTCAAAATAAGGTGCCAAAGGTGCCTCCCAAGGAATTTGTCTGGTTGGCAGGAGGGTGTTGCACAGGTAATCTGTGTGTAACATCTGTGTAGCAGCGGGGTAGGGTGTTGTGTGTGTACGTTTTTAGAGTAATGCTGAGCTAGTTCTTGTGTTGATACCATACGTGCATTGTAAGCGTAGCAGAAGTCAGTAACACCTGAAGGAGTTAATGGTGGTGAGATCATTCAGGGCACAGGGTAGGTGAGTGGGTGAGCTGTAGCTCTCACAGGGGTTGCAGAGGGAATTGTTTTGCATGTAATTTACATCCAGCAAGAAACAGTAGTAATTGGCTGTTAGCTATTTACACTGAAGGAGAACAGCCAGGGGGACCTAAATGGCTAAAAGCTTTTTGAATGAGAGTGAGAGACCTTTCATAGAGAGCTTGTTCTTATGAACTGAAATAGTGTTCATGTAGTTACATTATTGGTGAAGGTTGTTTCCTAGGTGAAAGGAAGCAGTGCTTTTCTTCCAGTTGCTGTTCATGATAAGTGAAAACGGCATCATGTTCCACGATATGGTCATTAAGCGTTTCTGTAGAAGTCATATGGCCATGTGTCGGCCACAGCTTGGAGATGTATCTGCCTAGACTTTCCCCTCACTGATTTTATGTGGGCAGAAATACGTATCTAGGTAGAGAAAACTCAACTTAAGCAGACAGAGCAGGCAAGTCCTTTCTTCTAGCACACTGAATGATTGTCTCAGTGGCAGGACTCCGCTCGTTTCTTTTGGTCTCTAGAAGTCCTTTCTGTCCTCTCTGCCTTCTAGCTGGTTGCTCCATGATCTCCCTGTTGTCTCTGAATAACCTGCAGGCTCCAATATCCTTGTGGTGACTCTTTTGCCTGCTAAATCTTACCTCTGCTGAAGGAGCAATCTCTTGCCTTCTTCCAAGGGATCCACTTTCTCTTGTTGCTGTACAGGGATGTATTGCTGCATACTGAAGGCTGAAAGAAAATGAGTGCAGCCTGCGAGTTCCTAATGGAGAGTGGGGACTAGGCAGTCTACCAGTCTGGTATGGGAGGAAGAGTATTATTTAGCAAGTGAACATTTTTCTGGTACGGTTTTTGTAGCAGGACCATCCGGCTCTTATTAAAAGTTGCTGAGGAGTATGGTTTTGATGGACTTCTCACTCCTGAGCGCCACTGCTATAAAGCAAAGTAACCAAATTTGTCTTACTTTACTATAAACGGGGTGGAAGAGTGAGCTAACGTATTCTCTGTGTGATCAGCAGGCCTTGCAGGAAGATGTGGAGGATTAAAAATGTTTTCTGTTGCTTTTTGACCATAAGAAGGTAGGCTGGCTGCCTGTAGTCTTCTTTACCTCTCTTTGTGTTAGAAACATGTTTTTTACGACTTGTGTGGTATATTTGCCTGATGCTTTCATCCAAGGAGGTAGCCGTTGTTGAAGAGTTTATCTAGGAGGAGATTCTAGTCATCTTCTTTTCCTTGCTCTTGCAGCTTCCTGCAAATAACACAACAGAAAACACTCTTTACTCCTACTGTTCCACCAGCCAAAATAGATCCCACAGAACATAAAGGACTTGCGTGTACATTATAGACTTGTAGCATGCACTAGCTTTCAGGACTATGCTTGCAGCATGCTGTGCACCCAGGGCTCTCACTGGGAGCACCCAGGGCTCTCGCTGGCACCACCCAGAACCAAGGCAGTGCTTGTAATTTGTGCATCATTTTGAAAAGCAGGAAGAAGCTGTGGGGTAGCCACTGGGACGTCTTTTGAAATTTTAATGGCAGAGGTAGCCTGCTGTGGGCGTGCTGCAGGCAAAGGAGCCAGTAAGGACACAGAGCGACTTTTCTTACGTGTTAGGTTTGAACCAGTTAACTTGTTCTTCGTAACAACTTTAAGGAAATATGAGGGCGTGTGGGAAGCTAGCTGTTGAAGGCAACAGGGAAGATTAGCACTTCTTGCTGATTTAAGAAGCTGTTAGTATAATAATCCTCAATAATGCTGAGGTTTCCTGGCATAAACCTATACAATGCATGAGAACAGTAGTATTCAGGAGAGCCAGCATGCTTAGATCTCCCTCCCTCCCTCAGCTAGACAGTGGTGCTTCTGAAGTCCTGAGTCTGCCAGGTTTAACCCCTGAACTGCGGTTCAGGCTTAGGTGCCCATGTGAGATTGATATTCCTAAATTCTCCTTTGGGTGTAATAAACCAACTGAATTCCCTGAAATGGTTTGAGAAGTAAGCAGTGGCATTAGTAACCTTAACTGCTCCATTTTGTAAAAAAGCTCCCCTCCTCGAAGGAGTTTATAGCTGCATCTCTCACCGTCTGTTTGGGGAGCAGCGCTCCATCTGTCCTGTGCGTGCAGGAGGACACGTGGTGTTCTTGGGGCCAGAGGGCATGCACAAAGGTGGGGATGACTGCCGCTGTTACGTGAGCCCTCCTCCAGGAGGAAGGGCCTACTGACTTATCTAGCCCAGTGCAAAACACATGGACAAGTGCTGTTGAAGAATGCCTTGTCCTCTAGCAGTACTTCTGCTACAGCAGCAGAAGAGCTGGTGCTGTCACGGTGTGGCAGGTATGTTCTGATCACGTTGTTCAGGTTTGGCTTCTCAAGAAAATCAGAGGCCAGAGCTTCTACTGGTAGATCCCAGGTGTGCTGGAGTGCACGATGGCATCAGGTGACAGAGATCTGGTTCTGCTGAGGTGGTGGCAATTCTAGGTGGGTTCAGTCTCAGGGATTTACTTGCCATAGGAGCAGTCCTGGTGAAAGTGTAGTGGCTTTATGCCTTTCAAGTGCCTGGCAGGTTAGGTACCCAAACGCTTTGATGATCTGGGGTTTATAATTGAAGTGCAGTGAGTTTATTGTCATTTTACAGTTCAGGAAACTGAGGCATAGTGTTCATGGTGTGACTTTATCTGAATGAGCAAGAGAATCAGATTCTTCTAAATTTAACCCTGAGATAAATCTCCTCTCCTATGTGTGAGTGTACCGATACTGTTGTATCCTGTATGTGGCTTCAGATTATTCTTCACTGGCTGTGTACCTGAGCATGGCTTCGTGGTTTCATACAGACTGGTGGATATCACCTGTGAGCCATGAAAAGAGTCGCTGATTTTAGCAGCATAATCCCTCCCTGTTGTTTCTGTGGTACGTTGTGTGCAGCGGTGGGACTTGAGCCAGCAGTGGCATCATGGGGTGGAAGAGAAGGTATTCCAGGCATTAATTATACATACCGGAAGAGAAGATTATTGTCACTGTCTCCCTAAATACTTGGGCAACAAACCAACTCTAAGCATATAGAAGTACAGTTTGGGGGACAGTATACTGTTTGGATAAATGAATGCATGAAAGATGTACTGATGATTGATCCTCTACTTAAATTATGAATGATCTTGCAATTTTTTTTAAACTCATGATAAATAACTTCATCTTTTCTTTTTAGTTGATGTCCATCAGCGTATTAGGTGTTTCTGCTTGGATGAGAGACTACCTGAATAATGTTCTCACTTTAACTGCAGAAACAAGGTAAAGCTTTCCTTAAACCTATTAATCTGTGTGGGTGATTGATTGCAGTATATGTCGTTCATTCTGTATGGCAAGTTTCCTAATTAGGATTTCTGAATTAAGAAGCCTTCAGTTGAGCTAATTATTGTTTTGTTGAAAGGTGTATTTTTGCCACCATTTCTGGCATCAGTTGAAATTAGAGAAGGGGGAAATAAATGAATTCAATCTTGTTTTATTCCTGTGCCTTTCTCTTCTGACAGGGATCAATTTTTGGCCCTTTGCCAACATATTATATTACTGTTTAGTTTTGAATACTTTAATCAGTCCAAGGATTTAGGAATGCTGTTAGTTTTATTACAGCAGTGCTTATGAGCCCTAGTGATGGAACAGGGCCTCATTGTGCTACATACTGTGCAAGTGCAGCACAGGAAGATCGCTGTTGCTCCAAAAAGATTTCGGATGATACATTACTTTCTGGTACCTGAATGCAGCATTTGACTTTAAAACCAGGTAGAAGAGATTTCTGTGACATGTGTAAGGTGCTGGAAAGAATACATCTGCTAATCCACCGGTTTTGTTTTAATGGCTATGTTACGTTTTTCTTCTGTATCATTTTTGTGTGATTATGCTTTTTTTGGTTATGGTTCTGATTGGTTTTAGGGTGGAGGAGGCTGTCATTTTGACCTACTTTCCTGTGGTCCACCCGGTCATGATTGCAGTCTGCTGTTTCCTCATCATAGTTGGGATGCTGGGCTACTGTGGAACAGTGAAAAGAAATCTGTTGCTCCTTGTCTGGGTACGTTTCATAACCTCTAAAACCAGCTAACTTCTGCTTTGCTTCAGCAGTGTAAGAAAAGTTTTAATCCACAGGCACTAGATAAATACTGATTATTTTTTATTACCGTGTTGAGTTATGGTATCAGTGAGGAATTGTAATTGCAAAGCACACAGTGGGAAAGAATTTATTGCATAGACTGCATTATGCTGTGACTGAAAGACAAGCAGTGTCTCATTTGCAAAAATCCACTTCATTTAGTAGAGGAGTTGCTGAAGGGAAAAATAACTCAAACTCTTAAGTACTAATAATTATAGGAACATGAGTCTGAGTGCTCTGAAATAAACCCTTATACTACCCTTTTGACTCTTGGCTGTGCAATAGCTAAATAACCTAGACTTTGCTTTATCCCCACAGTTGATTGTGTGTGTAAAGTAACAGCATTTGTAACTGATGAAAGTTAATTCTGAGTGTATTCAGAAGCTTTGCCTTCTCTTATGTGGATGTGGAATTTTGCAGTTGCATTTGGTTGTGAGCAAGTTTAAAAATAAATTCCAAGTACCTAGCTTTTTCCTTTGTTCGGAGGCTACATAACTGAGCCAACAGCAGCTGAAAAGCAATAGTCTCTCCTGCACAGGGCTCTATGTACAATTTAACTGTGATGAGGCTTCAACTGTCAAGGGAGCCAAATGCCTTTTTTTTCAACTGGAAGTCAGAGAGTTTGAGGACAATAAAACAAACAAACAAAAAACAAAACCAAAAAGCCCATCAAACTTGCACACGTTTTACAGATTTAGAGTTTAAAAATATTTAGACCATTGACAACACTGAGATCAAGGAGTGCCATGTACCTGTATGCTTCTTAGAAGTCTAGCTGGTAGCCCTTTGCAGAGTTGGACTTTGTCTTTTAACGTGAGAATGAGCAGGATTCCAAGCAGTCTGTAAGCCTGAGAGAGTGAGAGCAATGAATGGGAAAGAGGTGTATCAGACTTGACTAAAATAATTGCAGTAGGAGAAAGTGGACAGGTAAATCCTTCAGCTCTTGAGAATATCCAGGACTCTCATACAAGTAGAGTTGGGCTCCTGCTGTTTTTTCACTGCAGCATGTGTTGGGTTCTCCCAAAGTGCATACGGTTGCATTTTTCTTGTGGATCTGTGCGGGCTTAAGTACATGATACCTGGACCTCACAGATTTTGCACAAAATGACCAAAAAAAAAAAAAGTGACAAGTTGGCTGAGATTTATGCAACCTTTGCTTTTATAGGAAAATATTCTAACTGCAGCTAAAACAGTTGGGAAACTGTACTGGGGTTTTGTATTAAAGTGTCTTTTTTTTATTTGAGAGGGTTGGAGTAAGCTTTATTTGAGACTTCTAGCTGAAGGTCTGCAGCAGAAGTGTTCCTCAATTGCAAGAGGGCAAATGCTGTTTCTCCTTTTGGATCTTTGTTAAGCCCGTATACAGTATGAAGATTGTTGTTTCAAAGCTATATAGTTAGGAAAAACACTCATTTAAATCTGAATACTTTATAGTAATATAATAGTAATGCATTTTTATTTCTAGATCTTAACCTTGCAATGTTAAAGTCAACGGGAACAAGTTCTAAGACAGATATTACTTAGTTATGAGCACTTGCATAAAAATAATGGATTAATGTAATTTCATACCATATACTTATCTAGTAATCTTTCTTACGTACTTTAAAAGGGCTTTGTACATATTTTTGTTTTATATAAATAGTGAAAGTATTAAAAGATGGTAAACTTATTAAGCCCTTAGTTTTTGTGGTTAGGTTACAAAGATTATTTTAATAAAGTGTTTTTTATTTTATAGTGGTGATAGTTTTTAATGTAAACTAAAATTAATTAAAAGGCAAAAGCAACTATATGATGTAGACCAATGCTACATAGTATCTGGAAAACAAAAGTTATCATTTTTGATATAAGCTTTGAAAAAAAATCCTAACTAATTAGAAAGAAAATGAAGTTAAAACTGGTTTTGGCCTTCAGTTTATTTAAACTGCCAGTGAAAAGAAGAAATCATAGCTTTTAATGCATCTGGAAATAAATTATTTAGAGTGTGTTTAGGCAGTCAAATTATACTACATCAAAACAAGACATTTCTATCATTTTATGTTGCACTATTTAATTTTCAGGAGCCTGAGAATTTGCTCTTGCTAAGCAAACTGATAAGCAAAACTAAATTATATATTCCTAAGTATGTCATTGTCTTTGATTAATTGTTAAATGAATGCAATCGTGTTATACCACAGAAATATGCAGACATAAGTCAATGCTTCATTCATCAGACTAATCAGAAAAGTGATGGATCAACAAATTGAGCTTTTGTACAACCAGATGAACTAAAAGAAAAGAACCTTCATGTAAAACATTAACAACCTCTTCAATCATGCTTTTAATCTTCTTTTTGAAGTACATGAACACCCATAATGATGGCATGCAGAGATACTTATGTACAAATCTTGATGTTCCTGGCAGCATGCTAATTGCTAGTGCTAATGTTGTTAATTGAATTGGATTTTTGCAAAATCTAGTAAAGCATAAGGACCATAAAATATACATATTATGGTGTTAGATATTTTTAATACATCTGAATACATAATTATTTTCATAGAATCATTAAGGTTGGAAAAGACCTCTAAGATCGAGTCCAACCGTAAACCCAACACCACCATGCCCACTAAACCATGTCCCTAAGCGCCTCATCCACACGTCTTTTAAATACTTCCAGGGATGGTGACTCAACCACTTCCCTGGGCAGCCTGTTCCAATGTTTCACCACTCTTTCAGTAAAGAAATTTTTCCCCATGTCCAATCTAAACCTCCCCTGACACAACTTGAGGCCATTTCCTCTCGTCCTATTGCTAGTTACTTGGGAGAAGAGACCGACGCCCACCTCGCTGCAACCTCCTTTCAGGTAGTTGTAGAGAGCGATGAGGTCTCCCCTCAGCCTCCTTTTCTCCAGGCTGAACAACCCCAGTTCCCTCAGCCGCTCCTCATAAGACTTGTTCTCCAGACCCTTCACCAGCTTCGTTGCCCTTCTCTGGACACACTCCAGCACCTCGACGTCCTTCTTGAGTGACGTCTTCAGTGAGGGGCCCAAAACTGAACACAGTATTCGAGGTGCGGCCTCACCAGGGCCGAGTACAGGGGCACGATCACTTCCCTACTCCTGCTGGCCACACTATTTCTGATACAGGCCAGGATGCCATTGGCCTTCTTGGCTGCCTGGGCACACTGCCGGCTCATGTTCAGCCGGCTGTCGACCAGCACCCCCAGGTCCTTTTCCGCCAGGCAGCTTTCCAGCCACTCTTCCCCAAGCCTGTAGCGCTGCATGGGGTTGTTGTGGCCGAAGTGCAGGACCCGGCACTTGTCCTTGTTGAACCTCATACAGTTGGCCTGGGCCCATCGATCCAGCCTGTCCAGGCCCCTCTGCAGAGCCTTCCTACCCTCAAGCAGATCAACACTCCCGCCCAACTTGGTGTCGTCTGCAAACTTACTGAGGGTGCACTCAATCCCCTCATCCAGATCATCAATAAAGATATTAAACAAGACCGGCCCCAGTACTGAGCCCTGGGGAACACCGCTTGTGACCGGCCGCCAACTGGATTGAACTCCATTCACCACAACTCTCTGGGCCCGGCCATCCAGCCAGTTTTTGACCCAGCGCAGAGTACACCTGTCTAAGCCGTGAGCCGCCAGCTTCTCTCGGAGAATGCTGTGGGAGACGGTGTCAAAGGCTTTGCTGAAGTCCAGGTAGACCACATCCACAGCCTTTCCCTCATCCACTAGGCGGGTCACCTGGTCAGAGAAGGAGATCAGGTTGGTCAAGCAGGACCTGCCTCTCATGAACCCGTGCTGGCTGGGCCTGATAATTAATTTGTTTTTGAATTTTTATCTTGCAATTATATGCTTGAAACCTTCCCAGCTTCACATGGGGCATAAATATAAATTGAACTAATGTTTACTCAGCTTAATAATAAGAAAATATAACACCTCAGTCTTCTGAGGTGCATGCTCTGGATTATTTGTAGAACCAGCATTTTAAAGCTATGATCATTTAATTTTAATTGCTTCAGGAATACGTAGTCCTGAAGGCTAGTTGGCATAAAGAGCCCATGTGTACCTTAAGTGTCTATAATATAATTTTGTTGTGTGTTGTGAATGACCAATGTCCTCATGTACAAGTGGCTGTGATGCCAACCTGAACTGAAAGATCTGGACTCGTCCAAGTCACTGACTTGAATGTATAAAAAGTCCAAGGATGAGAAACTAGAATCCAGGTTTTGTGGTGCTTGTTACAGTTTTTCAAACAAGATTCTTTATTTTTTTTTTCAAATCCAGAACTATCCTTTGCCTCTTCTGAGGCTCTGTACATTTTGGATTGTTTTTAAAGTCTGTTGTGCACATAGCCTAATAAAAAAAAAAAAAACAAAACCAAACAACCCAAACACCCCCCCTCCCCCCAATGCATATATTCTTTAAGAATAGTAACCTTAAGGGTTTGTGATTTTTTTTTTAAAGTTTTTGTTTTATTAAGACAACAAGAGTAAACTCTGTTGCTTGACAAGAACAGCTTCATGAAAATCCCACTGGAAAATATTTTCCTGGCTGGAGTTTTCATTGCAAATTCTGGCATTTATAACTATGAGTTTTCTGTAATTACAGCATTCAAACAGCACAGGATTCAAATTTGTCTGCATATGTTTTCACAAAGGGAAAAACTGTTAGAAATATTTGATGGTAAATAGAGCAAATCATTTTACTGATTTTTATCATAAATTTGGCAGAGAAATAAATATTCCTGAGAACTAAACATTGTTAGACCCTGTTGGTGTGGTGTTAAAAAGCTTGTTAATTCAGTTATGGCTGAAATTGGAACTTGGCAGACTAAATTGTCTATTAATTGAGTTGAAACACAACCAGACAAACCATCATTAAACTAAACTGATCTTTTCTTTAAAAGCAGGCAAATATTTCATAAAGAGAAAAAATGAAATGATACTACATTTTGGTTGAAAAGGTAAACTGGAGACGTGACAAACCTAATGTGAACGTGACTGTTTCTTGTCAGTAGTTCTCAGCCAGCTAAATGCAGCGTTGGTGAAAGTGGTTTCTGTAAAGCCCATCTGAAGAATGACAGGGAACCACTGACTCTATCACCACCTGGGGCAGATTCTTCTATACCCATACACCCATTTCAGTCCATGTGGATGCAGAGGTGATAGGGATGATTAAATTCAGACGTCTGCTATGTTGCAAGGTATCAATAACTGCTAACGTCTTCCTAGAAGGGGCTCTTACTATGTGTGAAATGTTAGCTGCTCTACAGTACCAGAGCACCAACTGTTCTGCAGCACTTGTGGCTACAGTTAGCATGAATTAGTATGAGAGTTTAGTGATAATTAATTTCTCTTTTTTTTTTTTTTGTGGCAGCACGTATTTCTGCAATAATACATAGTATAATTTATTTGTTCTGTAATAATACAGGATATTTGTTCTGACCCATGTGGACTCTTACCACAGTCACAGCTGCTCCAGTACCTTGTACTAACATTTGGCACTGGAACTGTTATTTACCAACCAGAAGTATTTCTTCATTATTAAACTTGCAAGCATTGAAAGGGAAGAAATACCTGACAAACATACTTGGTGTAAACCTGTGCAGTTTAGAATTAGACAGGTTGGAGACTGGAGTTCATAATTTTCATATTTTGTGCCTTTTATCAGCAGCTTGTTTATGAATGTGGTGTGAGTAGGAGGAAAACAGAGATTCACAAGATAGGTTAGCCTGCCTCTTGAAAGACTGATTTAAGTGGATTTATAGTACTGTAGTACAGACTTGATGAGAAGCCAGTACTGTGCTAAAACTCCAATTCAAATAGTCAGTGGGTAAGGAAGGGCCTGGACTTTTAGCTTGCATTTTGAAATGCTGCTTGTTTGACGTTCCACTTGTAAGCAAAAATATACTTAAAGTTCACCAATTGTTATCATACCCCAGTAGTTTCAGATATGAGCAACTTTCTCAAGAAAATAAATATAGGACTAAATTTTTTTTTTTGCTTTCTGCATTTCTAACTTTCAGTCCAAAGGTGAACTCTTTGAGGAGGTGCCTGAAGTAATCATCGTTAGACATCTTTTTGCCTTGAAATAGGATAGGGGGTAAGCTTCTTTCATGTTCAGATCAGGGTTTTTAAGGTTCAAACAAATTGTTAGATTTTGAGAACAGTGTTGGTGCTGCCACAGTGTTGGTGCTGCCACAGTGTTGGTGCTGCCACAGTGTTGGTGCTGCCACAGTGTTGGTGCTGCCACAGTGTTGGTGCTGCCACAGTGTTGGTGCTGCCACAGTGTTGCCACAGGGCAGAGCTCGGCTTTGCGGGAGTGGGTGTGCTCTGCAGGGCTCCCAGCACAGGGGGGTGGACTATATTGGTTCTGGGGTCCAGTGTCAACCTCTCTGCCTGTCTAACCATGAGGTGCATTTTATTGACCTTGTCTTCTCCAATGTAAATGTACAGCGCTGTGTATGTACTTACAAGACTTTTTCAAATAAAGTGCTTTGAAAAGGTACCTAATTTTCTTAGCTGGGAGAGGGAGTTTACAGATGAGAAGTACAAGTTGTCTAGCGTTATGGGTTATTACGCCACAAACGAGAGCACCTGCGTATTTGAGCAGCATGGAGAGAAGAGAGTTGGGGTGGAGGAGCATGAGAGGAATTGAGCTGGTGGGAGTGTCCAGGTCTTCTTGAGAATGCTTGGCTTAAATTCAAATGTTTGCTGCGCTCACGGTGATGATCTGCTTCCTTCACCCTGGTGCTTAGCAGCTACCTTGAATGCACAGCCATGTTGTACCAGGGCAGAGGCAGCACGGTACTATTTGGTGCAGTTTATCTGGCAGCTCAAAGTAACAAGAACTGTCCAGCCCCTTGAGGGCTATTCAGGGAAATGCCTTTGACTTACAACAGCAAGGTTGGACAGTGCAGTTATGATGCCATCAAATAAAATGATTTTTTTTGCATACTTCTGCAATAGTGAAAAGCCACTTGCTCATCCCTTTAAAAAAGGTACCGTGCCAAATTAAAAGGTAAATATCTGTTGACAGTAGCCATTTTATGGTTTCAATATGTTTTCGGCATGAAACATGCTGAAACATGCTGCCTGGACTTCTGTGACACACTTTTCACTGCATGCTATGCTTTTAGGCTCACCTAATGGGGGTGACTGCTTTGCCTGCTCTTGGGGATGTCTTTACTAGGTGTCACCGTGTCTGGCCTCATGATCCAAAGCTTTTGGAGCAAGCCTTGTTGCTTTTATCTTCCTTGTTTCTGTTTTCCCCCGTTCCCACTTGTTATGCTGTTAATATTGCTTCCTCCCTCCAAGTTCTTGAAAGTCAGTGATGCCCAGAGTAGTTGAAGAGACTGAAATGGCACCAGAGCCGAAAAGGGCTCTGGAGTGATACTCCCTGGTGAACAGAGGAGGGAAGATAGTAATAGAAAGGTTGGTGAAGTGAAATGATGGAAGTGGTTACCAGGAAACTATTGAAAAGACAGGGACTGGTATGACAGTAGGTTCAAGGGACTGTGGTTGTTGAGGCTACAGAGCTGGGAGTGATACCAGGATGGGAATGAGGGGTGCTGCATCTTGACTGAGAAAAGATGGGCAGCTGCTGAGATGATATGTGGTCTTGCTGCCGTAGTGCCTTTTTTCCCCATCTTTCCCAGCTCCTCTTTTCTCACTGCTCGTTTGCCCAGCTTTTTTTCCTCTGCTGAAAGGAACAGGGAATGGGAGAGTCCCTGAGAGCAAGGAAGGAGTAAATGAGTAAACAGATCTGCAAAGCCCAGCCAAACCTCCATGTCTTGTCTGAAACACAGCCCAGCCTCACCGGTGGGGCATGCCTTGATGCTGTGATTCAACTGCATTCTTGTTGCCACAAACTGAGTATGGAGTGGATGTCCCGTCAGGTAAATTAATCTCTTTCTCTTGCCTGATCTTGCCCTTTTGACTAATTAACTACAGAGGCACTTTGCTGTGTGCACAGGGGCTGCGGTATGGGTTTTATATCTAAGAGCACTTCTTCACTCAAAATGGGGAATGTTTGAAGTATTTTGGGGCATGCTGAGGCAGAGTTATTGTGTGTATCAGCACCGAATTGGTCTGTTTTACAAGGAAAAAGGATTTTCTTGACCAAAGAAGCATTTTTATGGTGTTTAATTTCCTTGGTAGAAAATAAAGAGGGGTTAGAGAGATGAAGGATGCTGTGTTATGAAATAAGGGGAGAAGAAGGGGGTAGGGAATATCGTAAGCCCTAAGGAAATTATGGTCTAATGTCTATCTTTACCTATGTCCTGTTCAGTACTTTACCATGACCTTGCAATGACTCTTATTGCTTGGAGTTCATTGACTTGAGGTAATTAAGTCTTGGGCAAATAAATCCTAATAATTGTCTGAAGTGTGCATTTGCTTATTTCCAAAGTAATACCTGTTTCCTTATATAAGCAAAGATTAACTGTTAAGTAAAAATTTAAAACAGATCATTAATATCTCATAGAGGAATCAAGGCTGTGAACAAAGTTCTAAGTATTCATAAATATTTTTGTTTAGTTTTTAAAAAAGCAAATGGGTCAATCAAAAGAACTTGGACACATACCATAGAAAATAAAAATGTTCATTGCCCTAAAAAAAAAAAGTGGTTTTGATTCAGAAAATTAGTTATAAAGGTTTTGGGAAAAGTTATAATTATTTATATAAAACTTGGACTTTGCAAAGGTCACAGGCTTCAAGACATTTTGCACAGATTGACAAAATTTGGTGATCTGGGAAACCGAAATCTAAAATAATAGAGATATTTGATCATTTTGCTGTGGAATGTATTTATTCTGAAGAACTGGATGGCATTCAGTAGCTAATGTTGTAAGTTGGTGGTTTCAGCCCATTTCCTTGTTGACTTGTGACTGCGTCCCTCACAAATTTCTGCGTTGTCAAGCAAGTAAACCAAATTTTAAATCAGAATGACAAATGAACTGTTAATCCCTTCAGGGCAGGGCTGAGGGAGCTGGGGAGGGAGGAAGGGGGGGCAGGGGAAAGTTTGTGCTGCCGGAGTGGATAAACAGAGGATTTCAGTTTTCCGTGCAACTTCTCTGACTCCATTTAATGAGTGTTTGCCCCATTTTAAAAAGTATAGCTGGATTAATCATTAAAATAACCTTGTAAGTTTTTAAACTGTAACAGAAGTAAAGGGAACCATAGCTTGTAACTTACTGAGGGAGGAAGGACTTTTTATTAGGTTTTGCACAGAAAGAGTCTGGTTCCCGTTGGTCATCCAGCATTGTGGTGGTGGTCATCTGATGTTTCTCAGGGTGCAGACAGATGTCTGGATGGCTTGTGTCTCAGTAGAACAAGGCTGACGCTCTCAGGCTGTTAGCCATTGGGAAATGCTATGCATAACCCTCTTAAAATCTTCTGGCATCTGTTTTACATACCATATACTCCAGTCTTTTAGAGATTCCTGTAAGGTTTCATTCTGCAGCTGCTTTACCCTTGGAATCTCCTTCAGCCCCTGCCCTTCCCTCCTAGAGCTTTCTTTGCCTCTCTTGCCATATGGACCGCGTTGCCCAAGAAGGTGGTGTGAGCACCAGACAGCAAGTCTGAGGAGGCTGGACTTGCTGATCAGTCACTCTTCATTTGCTCTGACATGAGGGTTGTGGTTTTTCTTGAGTCTGAGGGGAAAAAAGAAAAGTTTTATATCTTCTGGGAGAAAAGAAAAACACTTGGGAGGAGAGTGGTAAAGCTTGAAAGAAGATGTTTATTAAATGAAATACAGAGCACATGAATGATGATTCATTAATAAGTACACTGATCCTTCAAAGAAAGGCACATTTGCTCAAAAATGGAAGGATTTCCACAGTCTTGTGGACCAGATTCTCCAAAAGCTGCAACACCGCCCATGCTCTCACTTTTCTTTACCGTGTTGAAACTTCTGACTCCAGTCATTAGCCCCTGCATGCCATTGCCATTTGCTTTCATATACTGAATGCTCTCTTGCTTTCTCACTGTCTGGAAGTGGGCTTAAGAAGTCGTCAATATTTTGAGTATGTTGTGTGATGGGATATATTTGTTCCCTAGGGATTAATTTAGTAGACTGTGAAGTCTCCTCAGGTTTTGTAGGATGACAGTAGTTAACTAGGAAGCTGTCAGAACAGATGAAATTGGGTCCTAATCCCAGTAACAGGAGCATCATGCAGCGTGCAAACCAAAAGGTTTGAGTGAGGAAGAAGAAGAATTAAGCCACTCTTGTGCCTTTCTAGTTCTGATGAAATTTGGGTTGCCGCAGAACCTTGCCTCGGTTCATGTTTTCGCGAGTTGCCTAGACTCTTGCTTCCAAATCACACTTCCAAACTGCAAACAAAATGATTGTACCATGTGTAAAATCAGCCCACTGATTTTACAGGTTATAGTAGCTGAATGCTGATGAGGCATTCCATAGGTCATTGGCAAAAAATTACCGAACCCAGCTGTGGCAGAGCAAAAAAAACCCATGTGGTATCAATTCAGGAATGTAGTTGGGTATGCATGACTTTGTAGTATGGCTACCCTTACCTGCCTGGGCTGCTTGGCACCAGAGGGCCATAGTGACTCGCTGGTCACTAAGTACCCTAAGTCATCAGATTTCTATGAGGGCTCCTGCTCTTAGCTTCATTTCTGGCATAATGCTTACACTGGAGTTTGGAAGGGTGTCCTTGGAGGACAGTCATGTGGTTTTTGTATCTGTGCCAGTGGGATTATCGTGGTGGCTGATAATAGGGCAGTAGGTATTCACATTGCCCTGGCTGTTGCACTGAAGGAGACTACTGCAGGACACTAGAGTTTTAACTCTAGTTTTCCTTTGCTAAATGTAATTAGAAGTTAATATTTCCACTGTCAAAAAATCTCTGAAAAATTCTGTGTTCTTGAAAATACTTTGGAGAAGGGCATTTAAAATGGGGACTGGGGTGGGAGGAGGAGCGAAATTTTTACAAATTCCCTCCATGTGTTTTCTGAAGTCCCAGTTTTTCCATCACCCTGTTGCCATGTTAGTAACAGAAATAGAAGGTTATTTTTCACCAGTTCTTTTCACCTGTTGCCTGAAAAGCATAGACAACTTATATTAAGTGATTAATTGCAGGAGTCATGTGGCATATTCAAGACAAACAAAAGATCTCTAGAACTACAGTAAGAGTTTTGTATTATATCTCTGCAAAACCCATAAAACATTGTGCTTCATGCTTTATATCCTTCCCTGCAGTTGCCCACGATTGCAACAAAAAAATCCTATACTCTGCAGGATAGAAAGCCACGAGGGAGAGATTTTATGTTGAGAGGCACTTCATGTGTGTGCCGTTCACCATTACTCTCTGAACTGAATGGGAATTGTTGGAACAAAGACCTTTTAATCGAATGCAAAATATCTTAGATTCAGTAATAGTGATTTTGTGCTTGTGTTTGCTATTTTTATTTGTGTTTGTATCTAAATGGTTGAGACGATCAAGAAAGAAACGTGTTCCTGTAATGTATTCTGTGGTGGTGGTCATTCACTTAGTTTGGTAGAGCAAATAGAATAGCAAAAAACCTGTCATAATTTAATTAGGATAAATTAATTTTGTAGTTCAGTTGTTAGCCTTAGATAGAGAGATAGGAAGATATTTTGGCCATATGCCAGAGCATATATGTTCCATATATGGAGCGCTGGCACATATGGAGCTTGTACCCTCTTATGGGATGCCACTGCTGTGTGCAGGAATTTTATTCAGACTAAAAGTTTTGATCCTATTTAGACAGTCCATACAGATCTTTCTAAAAATAGTTTTAAATTATTTTGATTTTTTTTAATGCATAGGTGAAAATACCATGTACTTTTCTAGTGCTTTATCAGGTTCTGATAGCCTTTGTGCAGGTAGCTATCTGAAAATACCCATCTGAATTAGCACAAAACCTATTACTTCAATGGTAGTCCCCATTTTTTGGTTTCTTTTTTTCTGTCTTTGACTATTTACCTGATGGTTACCTGCCTTCTGTGGTTGAATTTAATCCTCACTGGATTTCCATTCCATACGTTCCATATCCCACTGTCCTTTTTGTCTTGTATATGAATTCCCTGTAGAAGTGGTTGTCTGACTTTCGTAAGAGCAAGACCTCTCTGGAGGTGGTTGTAACTTGTAGTAGCTGAGTATGATCTCACAGTGTCTCTGCACTTGCTGTGAGTAAGTGGGTTTCCGTGCTGTTGATGTGTGTAGTTTCTGCATTGGAGGTTTGAGGGCAGGATGAGGATGTTGGCTGTGGTCACTCTTACAACTGTACCACATGAAGAGTATTCCAGCAGAACAGGCTCTGGTGACTACATAGGGAATATGCTTAATATCTTTCCTTGGCCTTTCATCCTTCTGTCTTTTACACATCTCTCTGAAAGTGGTTTTCACAGTAATGACTTTGTTTCTGTTCTCGCTTCTTTCCTGTTTACTCTCTTGCACAAGAAAGGAAGGGGAATGGGATTCTCCTGAACTCCAGAGTTCCTAGTTCCTTCACCTCTGTCTCAGGACTGGTGTGCTGGAAAAATATAGTTGTTTAAGCCTCCTCAGGCCGTCAGTGCTGCAGCTCTGTACTCTGGGGATGGAGCCATGCGCACATACCCATCCTTTGCTGCAGAAAAAATTCAGGTGCCTCTGCAAGGTTCCAGGTATTAGAGATGCTCCTGTTGGAAAGCTACGGCTTTACTGAGCTGCTGCTTTCCTTCCTTCCTCCCCTGTGGCCAGTGGTGGTGAGCAAGCTTAATGAGGAAGTTGCAGGAGAACTAGCTCCTGCTAATTGACAACATCCATTTGACACTGGGAATGCTGACGTTCAGGATCTTGGCCACATGTGACTTAGTGAGGAGCAGTAAATGTCTACTGCATTTTTTTTTTCTTTTAGTGGCAAATATTTTTACATTGGTTTGTTACTCTCAAAAGAGTGTTTTCTACCAGCATTTCAGTCATTCAGCTTCTCTCAAGGAAGCAACATTTTAGCTTTTTCACAACCTCACTGGAGGAAATCCTTCAGTGAAACTGACTCTGCCGGGTTTGTAACAGGATGAAGGCACCACTTCAATTTTCTGATGACTTTGCATAGTCTGACTAGGGAGAGAATGATGGTGATTACCAATTGCCTACAAAAGAAGAGTGTTAAAAGTCCGTAGGATTTGCCATGTAAAAACTCTCTAGTTCTTGAAGTGATCGTGGCTTTGCATTACTGCTTGTACATTTTTTTATTTTATGATAACCTGTAGATATCTTTGCAAAACTGTTTGCTCCCTTCTGTGCCTTTCCTATCCTACCCTCTCCCTGCCAAAAAAAAGAACCCAAACCAACACAAAGAAAAGAAAAAAACCAGTAGAAAATATCTCAGCAATGGCTGAGAGTGCTGCGAGGGAGGTGTGCTGTAGAAGGTAATGTCAGTGACCTCCTGGCAGTTTTGAGCGTAATGCACAGTGGTGTTCCTCAGTGAGTTAGTCTCCTTTACAAAATGTAGCCGCTCAGCCCATAGGAAGAAATATTAAGCCTTGCTTCAAAACCAAGTCCCTGTTTCTGGCAAAAAGCAGAAGTGTGTAAATGCAGGAAGATCCATTTAGCATTCAGACTCCTGTGGGAATTTAACTGGGGACAAGGAATAAGCATTGAAGCCAGTAATAATTTCTGTATTTGGAAGATGGAAATTAGAGGTAATAAATTTAAATAATGGTTAGAGGTTTTTTCCCCCACACAACTTACATAAGAATTATTTGTGTTGCAAACCATTACATTTAGAGAGAGGTATAATATTCCCCTTCAATAGCAGAGTGAAACTGAAGCTCCTGTGTGCAGGTTTGGTCTGCCTGCAGTTGCTCAGTTCCTAGAATGGGCTTTTATGTAAACTCTTTGTGTCTTTCTTTGTCTTTTGCCTTATGGACAGATGATATGCTTTCTCAGAACAGAAGGCTTGATTCTGCAGTGCCCTGATGTGTCCAGATGTAGCCAGAGTCAGGAGTGCTCAATTCCTGGCAGACCCAGAAGCGCTTTATGAGTGAATCTGGCTAAATAATTTTCTATCCCAAGCTATATTCAGTAACTGGAGAAAATGTTGGTTTTGGCTCTTCTGTCTCCAACTGCTACCAGAAACTTTCTTAACTATATGCTAACAAAAAGGAGGGGGTTTCAGATGTTAAGGTTTGTGAATGAATGAAATGTTACAAGGAACTGCAAATTAAGAGTTTTCCAGAGAATGCCACATCTACATCCCCAGATGTATCACTTTCACTATGGTCAGTGAGTTTTGCATAAGATTTGGGGATAGCAGGCAGTCCCCGGCTTGTTATTCAATTAGAGTATAAAACCACTGACATTTTCTTTGACAGCTGAGAACTCAAATTCGCTTTTCACCTAAACATTTAGTTGTTCACCCTCTCAAAAATGTCAGTATTACCCATAATGTCCTTAAACATTTTTTTTGTATGAATTAAGAGCTAAAGCACGTGTCATTCTTTCCTCCTTTCGAAGTGAATACTTTGCAAAGCAGATTTCCATGTTTTTTTAAAGAACCCTTTGCATAACTTGCAGGCACTACAGTGATAGCGGATACGTTGTCTAGAAGCTCATGAATTTATTTTTTAGAGAAAGCATCATTGTTCTTACAAGGTATGACTCAAATTTTTTCCTCTCTTGGATTTGGAGGATGAACATGTTGGTTATTGAAGGCCTATACTGGAGCTCTGCATGTGCTTATAGTGTTGATTTATAAGGATACGCGATGTGTTGTTCAGCTATAATGACTATGAAGATGCAATGTGATGTGGTGGAGACTAGTTAAAACAGGATCTCTTCTTTCAACACCATCTTTATTGAACAGTCCTTTGCAGGGGGTGGATATGAGTACAGGTTTATCTTGAAAATTCACATGGATATTTTTACATGCACGTTTTTAATGTGGCTGTTTGCGTCTACAAACCTAATTCAGGGAGTTAGATTTGATCAGTCTGTTGACATGGAAGAAAGTTTGGAGTCGAGAATGAATGCAACTATACTTCTGCTTTAAATAAAAGATAAATGGGTTACTTTTAATAGAGAACACCAGTTAAAGTAGTCTTAATTTCGATGCAGCTTTATCCTGCAGTTCAGAAAGGGTTTGTTGATGCTATACAGAGGATAGTCCAACTCTTTAATTGCAGCAACCAGCTTTTCTTAACCGTCATTGCCAAGACCTGTACAGCTGCTTCATTTATACATGTATTTTCTATTTTGAAATAGTTCAAGGGTTAGATCTTGCAATAGACAAAGATATTTCAATCCATCTCAGTAAATATTTGTACATTTATGCCTGACCTCAAATATCTAAATCACTTTGATAAGAACATAGCTTTCACGAACCTTGTTTGCTTCCATCTTGTCAATTTTCTTTTTTATTCTTTTTTTTTTTCCTTCCCCCTTTTGGCTGTTAGCTTGATTTGGATATGTTGCTTAAATGGATAGAACTGAAAAAAGAGATTTCTTTTTTTCCACATATATGAGGGAAAGAAGATTGTCCTCTTTGCGACTGTTTTAGAATATGTGTCATGATAGCCTCGTACTCTTGGGCAACAAGGAAATGAATTTATTTTCCCATTGTAATGTTCATGTGCTTCATGTTAAGTTAGTAAGAAATGTCACATGACTTAAACTTTCTAAAAAAAGTTTGCTGCATGAATCTTTCATATTTTGGTTACAAAAATGTATTTCAGATTCCATGTCTTCAGTCATGTGAAATGTTAATAATGTTTTGAGATGTCCTTTAATATTGTTAAGTATTTTTTTCAAAGTTAACCTGAATATTCAAAATAACTAAGACCATTCTGTTTTCTGCAGTACTTTGGAAGCTTGCTTGTAATATTCTGCGTTGAACTGGCCTGTGGTGTTTGGACCTATGAGCAGGAAATAACGGTGAGTCAGAAAAGGAGGCTGCATTTTTTCAACAGAAGAAAACAAAGATTTCCATTAGCTAGCTGTTTTCTAGTTGCTGTAGTGTTTATCCTTGTTCATTATTCGGACAGTCTAATTTCAAGTGACTGCTTTTTTTTTTAACAGAGAATTCTGGGAAAGCTTGTCTGTCTGGAAGGTCCTATCTGGGTTTCTCCCCACCCTCTCTATATTTGAGAGCCAAATCCTGCAGCCCCTAATTTAAGGACTTTATTTTTTGTTAATTCTTGCTTAGGCATGTTCTCGTTGAAGTCAGTGGAAGTTTTGAGGATAAAGTAGGAACTACAGGCTTAAGATAAGTATTTTGAGAGAGGAGATGTGAGAATTTGGAGGGATTTTGCCCCAAAAGTTCTCCATGTTTTAAAGAGCTATAGCTGAGTGTACTACGTCGTAAACAGACAGTGTGTTCTTTCAATAGAGGACTTGCTGTCTGCTGAAATCTTCATGCTGCCTCCACAAACTATAAATGCCAGTTTTAAGCAAAACATGTCTTAGCTGTAAAACATTCTTCTGTAAACTTGTGAAGAGGTTTTATCTCCGTCTAGTTTTTATAGCTATACCAACCTTTAATTTTCAAACAGAAGAGTTGTAACCATCATGCAAGAAAATGGGTAAGTGTTGAGCAGAAATTAAACTGAAATGTTATTCTGCTGCCTACTATATCCTTATGTCTTGTACTCAGTCTGGTACATTTTTATGAATACAGGGACAAATACTTTCTCTGAGCTGCCAAGATATGCCCAATATACTGGTCCTTCCAACAGTGAGTAGCAATTACATTGCAGTAAGATGGGAGGGAGCCTTCTTGATATTTACATGGTACTGGGACCAAAGGAATTTCTGGCAGACTTGAAGCCTGAAGTTATGTGGCAGCACTTTGCATCAGCATTCATTCCCTTGTGGTACAGATTCCAGAGGGGTGTTCTAATACAGCAGTGATTAAGGCTATCCCTTTACTTTAAATGTCAGCTTATGTTGATGCATTTTAAAATTGGGAATGCGGACAAGAGGCATGCTTCATCCTATGGGCACAGCTGCCCTCTGGGGGGGTTTTGCCAAGGATGACAGTTATAACTAACATCCATCTTTCCACAGAAATCTTGTCAGTGGAAGCTGCCTGAAATAACATAGCCTTCAGTGCACTGGTACATGCCTTCTCCAGCCTTTGCTATTCAGTTAGAGAACCTGAAGTTACAGTGTGTTTTAGTGTGACCCCCAGGATTTCAGTTACCTGCTATGCTACTGAAACCCAAACTTGGGACAGTTTGATAAAAGCTGGCATAGCCCTACCATATGTTAAAGGCACCGGTGATGCTGCTTCCCCTGGGGAAAAAAACACGGCTGTCCCTGCACCCCTTTGCCAAAAGAAGCAGCGCTGAGCTCCATGTCTGCACCTTCTGCAGTGGGTCACAGTGAACCCAGATACTCCACCCTCCTCCGGTTCTTCCTCTTTCTCCTAGGAGTTCAAGTGTATGAACATAAGCATGCGAATAGAACAGAAAAAAAATCTCTTCAGCAACTGCTTTTCTTTTTTTGTCTCTTTTCTTCTCTCCCTTTATATGTGTTTTTATTCCTCATCCCCTGAAATACTGTTTTTTTTGTTTTCTCTTTCCATCTGATTTCCTCTTCTTATTTCCTTTGTCCTACTACTACTGCTCTTCATGTGATGAGGTGGGCCAGACTCGGGTTTCTTGCTGCTGAGACCTGTAGGGAATTTGGCAGTCTGGAAAAGCACAGTTGTTTTTCAGTGGTTCTTTCATACCCGTGCAGGTCACTTCCCTAGAGCATGCTTTCTCCTACTCGATAAAGATAAGAAGACTCCCTCTTATACCCACAGGGGTGACTTGGTGTCGTGTTGGTTTCAGCGTAGCATGAAGTCGCGCAAGCCCCTGGTGGGTTTCAGAGAATCAGTTGGCATTAGTGTAGGTGGGTGGGTGATGTTGTAAAAAATGTCACTGAGGCATAACTGCCTCTGCTGATCCAGTATGGGCTCTCCTTGGCGTGTGGACAAGTTGCTGTAAGACTCCTTGAATAAACAATTTTCCTTCCAGCTCATGATAGCTCTCAGCGTGAAGTGTGCCTTATGACTAATTTATTCCACCCACAAGATTGAAAAGCCAGTGTGGGTTCTCGGCTTACGTGGGCATTGGTCAAGCCTTAATACTCATTAGAAAAATAATAATGAATAAGTAGATCTCAACAGCAAACTGAGCTTTACAGAATTTATGCTAAAATCAAATTAGCATCTCTACTTTTTGTTTGTCTACATATTACAGAAAAGTGTTGTATAGTCTAACAAATGCATCTCAAGATCATGTATTATTGTGCACTACTGCGTGCGTGAGCTGACGGGAAGCTATTTAGTAGATACATCGATGTCCTTAGTTTGACATGTTGGCGTTCTCGGAGCAGTCAAACACACAGATTCCGATATCCCTCCTTAGCTCCAGAATTCAAATTGCCTTCCTACACTGGGGTTTAGTTTGTTTTGACTTGCTTTTAATTTCCTTGTCTCACTTCTTGATTTTTTTTTTTTCCTGCTTTCCATTGTTTTCATAAAGAAGTTGGACGCCTTGTGTTACGTGCGTAACCCTGGACTGTATTCAACTCAAATAAGATAATAAAAAAAATAGTCTAGCAAATATGAGCTTAATTGCAGCGATATCCAATATTATGCAAAGAAAGCAGAGTGTGCTAACTTCCAACGCAGTGGAAAGAGAAATGCATTGAGTACAAAACCAAATTATTTTATTATAGTGACCGGTGTAACTGTTTGTGGTAGAAATATTCTGTGATGTTATTTTAAAGTATTTTTAGTACTCTACTGCTAACGTATTTTTCACGTGGACAGTTATGAGTTCAACGCTTTATAGCTTAAGAAATAAAAATTCTGCTAAGTGAAAGGTACGTTAAATTTCTAGGATATTATTAATATATTCATATTCATGATATATGAAGCTTTAGTGGGGCATCAAAAATGTAGTATAACTTAGCAGCGGTAATGAAACATTATCAAATGTCCTTATTTAGATTATGGGGTCAGTCAGGCAGTGATTGTCCCTATATTTTTGTACAGTACTTAGCACAACGAAGACCAGGCTCCGTGGGAAGTATTGTGATCATTTTTTTTCTTAGATAACATTTATTGCTATTTGCAGAATGCCCTTACTGTTCACTCCAAATTGAACAGGATAGCTAAGTCACAGCCGCTGGAGGAGCTGGGCTCCCCTGCCCTCCAAATGAAAGCTGATACTGCAATTGTGATTTCTTTCACCATGACTATTAAGGCTAACGGGAACAAAGCAAAACTCGGCATGAATGGTACGTGTGCCTAGAAGGGCAACTGCAAAGCCTTCAGCCCCTTGCTTTAGTTTCGCACACTGAAATTTGTGCAGCTGAACAGAAGTTAGTTTCTTATCTTGACTCTTAGCTGCCTTGTATGCCAGATGCCATAGCACTTGCTTCTATTATTTCTGACAAATTACTAACTGATGGTCATAGTCTGACAATGGAGAGCACCAGCACCTCACTTCTGAGTAGTCAAATTTGAAAGAAAAATACTTGGTGAATCCTTCGTTCAGAAGAAAAAATTTACAAGGCTGTGAGTGTGTGTGAAGAAAGAAGTTCACAAGGCCTCATTGTCTACACTTCCTTGTTACTGTTCTTGAGCAAGATACTGAAATCGAGTACATTCAGGATACCTGCGTGCAAGACTCCAGGCAAAGCCAGAAAGCCACTGAAAAGACTCTCAGGGTAGAATTCATGTCAATTAATTCTATATATTTAGAAGTGAGACGTTTAAATCTAAGTTTGTCACCTTAGACAGTGAAGTGGATTTGAGACTTCAAGAGAATGATTCATCTGCTCTGTTTAAAATATTTATCTTGAGATGAATTGCCCCATATAGCTGGCTGTTTCCTTCTATTGACTAAGACGACACCAGGGAGATACCTAAACTGGGGCAGACAAATGCTATCCCTGATGATTTGGATGGGGCTCAGTTCAAGTTTTATGCCAGGTAAAAAAAATCTCGTAATGATATAATCAAATTGCACCCAACTATCTCTGAATCTCTCCCAAATGCAGCTCCTTTTCCAGTCTACATTAATTTGTAAGCAAAGGTTACAAATAACTTTTTCCTGATATTTTAATAAAGGCTTGTAAAGTTTCAGTATTGTAAAAATTGAAGCACTTGTTTTCCTGTTTTATTTGCATACAAAGTTATTTTGGTCATTGCACTGGAAAGATCTCAGGATAGATGGAAGTTCTGGGTTTGGAGCCACAAGCCAACTGATCTGTCGTGTGGATCACTTTTCTTGCCTTGCTCCAGGTCCCAGTGCAGTGGTCCGATATGATCACGCTGAAAGCCAGGATGACCAATTACGGCCTACCTAGGTACCAGTGGCTGACCCATGCTTGGAATTTCTTCCAGAGGGAGGTAAGATGACAGTTAATTCATGAGCTGAAGTAATACATGCTCGGTAAATGTTCTTTTATCTGCTAAAGGAAAAGGTTTGATTTTAAGCGAGTAGGTAAATAAATGCAAGTTCATTTCATGTGAAACCCTGTGTAGTGATGATATCTTTTAACATCACTTGCTATCCAACTCTTGAGCTTTTGTAGGCCCTAAAGACACTAAAACACTAAAAAAAGAATGTTACTAAATTCAGTTAAATTGCGAACACTGTCTTCTCCTTTGCCAGTAAGGTTAGGACACCGACACCTTTTAGAATTATTATAACATTTAAGAATATGATGTATATAAAATTAAAAATCTGCAGGTAAAGTAAAATGAACATTTCTATATGCTGTTTTAATATTAAACTGTGCTCCCCTTACTGTAGGGTCTGTTAGTTTCCTTTCACAGAGCTGTCGTGGTTAAGATATGTGTTTAGCTGGAAATGAATGGGAAAGGAAGTTTCCAAAAAGATGCCAACACTGTCTCTTTGGCTGAGGTTTGAGAAGGTGATCAGGGTTTTTATTTCCTTTGACTGGGGGGGCGGGAAACAAACCAAAAAGCTTCCTTGTGTATTCACAGCTTTGCCCTCTAGCCTACTAAAATTCAGAACTGTTTTTAAAGAATGAAGTATTATGTTACAAAAACATGAAATTGCCCAAGGTAAAACCCATTAACTCCAAATATAACTCACGTGCAGGAAAAGAACTCTTTAAATGCCTGTCGTGCTGCCCTTGTTGAAATGTTGAAATCTATCATTGTTGCACAGATTTCCTGTTTGTTTAAACATTTCCTGGCAGCACTTGGTTAGTCTGTATTTATACTAAAACCTGAAAGGAGGAGGTTAAACACGAGGTTAAACGCCCCCCCCACCCTCCCCAGTCCTCTGCTCTGGCTATGCAAGTGCTCTGTGAAACAGAGTAATTCTTCATACACAGGTAGAGCGTTTGTGTCTGTTCTGTACCTGAGATAATATAATCAAATAGTCTTGATTTCCTTGAATACAGCTGGTACTGTATCTTGGTTTAAATGTATAGATTGATTAAATTAAATGCTGCCTCTTATCCTCCTGGTTCTTGTAGTGTCATCATAATGGCTGGTTTTAATAGGAATATTAGTAATAAAACTTCAACTATGCCTTAACTCTTCCGGGGAGTAAAAGTTCCTTTTAGATTTCCTATATTCCATTTCTGACCAGAGGAATGATTTGGGGAAAGTTTGAAGTGAACTGAGAAGGCCCTTTTACAGCTCCTAGTTAATTGGCGGACTCTCATTTTTATTCTGTCTACTCATAACTCAGACGGTGGATGTGTGAGCCTGGTATGTGCTTTATGCCTGAATGAGCACTATGCTTGGGGCCCTTCTTCAGTCAGCATTATAATTTTTTTCCTAAAGAAAAAATTTGTAATTACAGTTTTGTTCCCAAAGATTCAGCCCTGATCAGCTTTGTGCTCTTTCTTCTGTATCTTTTAACATCTGAGAGAGATGGGAAATGTATTTTCCCCCCAGTCCCCTTGCTGGTCTCATATCAGAGCTGTGACTGTGCCACGGAAGATGGGAAGGGTCAATTGAAGTCAGGAAGGAAGAACTGGGCGGGGGGAAGAAAAAAATCTGAGAATAAGAAAAGGATGTTTAATGAGGTTGTCTTTGCAATTACAATGAGGAGCCAAAGCTTCAACTTTCCTTAGAAAGTCTCATGTTGGGAGGATTTTGATTGACTAATGAACTGATAGAAACAGAGACACTAAAGCTGTGGTGAAAAAGGAAGTAGTGAGATTTGTAAGAGGACTGGTGAAGTCAAGGCACAGTGTGTGCCAACATGGTGTCTGGGCACTGATCTGCTTGATTGTGACCGAGGAGAGTGGCATGGTATACAGGACTCTGGTTCTGAAGCGGTTAAGGGGGGCAAATGTTCCCAAGCTCATGGATCAAAGGAACCAGGTGATGAATTACGAACACTCAAGCGGGTACTGGAGAACATCCAGACAGAAAAAAACAGCATCTTGTTCCTGCAGCAAGGCTTTTTTCAGTCATATCAAGTCCCTATCCAATGCCGAAGAAAATCTGATGTAGCTGCTTGCTTCAGCCCTTTTTTATGTGAAAGCAGCTAGGAATGTGGTAGGCTGGTCGTTTGGCTTTAAATCTCTCTGTGTGCTTTGCCGGGGAGAAGACAGGTTGTTAGTCCTGGTGGGTTTTATAGCCAATTATGGCTCATCTGCTTTGCAACCAGACTTCCTACTTTTTATGGTTGATTCTGTTGCAGTGTTTATTTTAGTGTGATACCACTTCATTCCATTTTCCTTTTTCCTTTCAGCATTTGTGATTTCTATACCTTTTTGCTTGCTTTTTTCATCTTTTTTTTCTTTTTTCTGTATTCAGATAAATCTGTGCTTTTTCTTACATGGTTTTCAACAGACGTGTCCATAGTTGTAGCCTTGCAGGAATAGTCCTCACTAGTAAGACCTTAATCATCTTTTCCTACTACTTCCTTCAGCCACAGGTGTACTTGTTCATTAGTCACCCTTTTGACATGAAATTATCATGTGTTAGTTCCTCGTAGTAAGGATAGCAGAATTACAGGGTAGGACAATTTCTGTGAAGCATCCTTTGAGGGAGCAGTTGGGATTTAAAGGACAGAGCAGTATCATTGGCTGTTTCTGAGGTGTTCATTGGTCACTACATTACATTTTTCATGTTGCTTTTATGTCAAAGTACAGCAAAAGAAGGTACGTGGAAGCTCTTGTAGATGGTTTTAGTCCTATGTAAATATTTTGAAAGTTGTTAATAGGAATTTATTTAGCTTTTTTGATGACCTACTTTTATGAAGAAGAAGCATCATTATTGCTGATCTTGGCTAATCCTTCCTTTGCAGTTTAAATGTTGTGGGGTGGTGTACTTCACAGACTGGTTGGAAATGACGGAGATGGACTGGCCACCTGACTCCTGTTGTGTCAGAGAGTTCCCAGGATGCTCTAAGCAGGCACATCATGAGGATCTCAGTGACCTTTATCAGGAGGTAAGAAGAAAAATGTGGATATTTCGGAAGGCTTTGTACATTCTTCCTGATCAAGTAATTTTCCAAACTCATCACTTACAGTGCAGCAGAAAGGTTAGAGTAATTGTGTTTATGGAAGGTGTTTATGGTGTTTGTTTATGTTTATTATTTATTAATGCTGAAGGGGGGGAGGGAGGGAAGGAAGGAAGAAAGAAGGAAAGAAAGAAAGAACCCACCCACCCTTACCTGGAAGTGAGATAAGTTAGTAACAATGCATTTAACATCTGACATATGCTTAAACATTGAAGTATTTCTTTTATATTGGTTAGGTTGGAGTTGAAATTTGCTCCAATCAAAAAAATAAATAGTTTTGGTGTAATGTCCAGTCTCTAGCTCGCCAAACTAAGAGAAATTCTACTTACCCTATGGTAATGAGGACTCTAGTGGTAGGTATAGTGAAGGATGCTTTTGAGAAGTCCTTTGCATGAGAGCTCTCTTGTTAACAGGGCTCCTGCAAGGAGGCAGGTAATTCAGTTGCTCTGCTGTGAGCATGCAGAGAAACTTTGTGTGAAAATGCTCTTTCTCTCTAACTCTGCTACATTGCAGAATGATTATTATTTTAAAAGAATAAAAAAAAGCCTTAAAACCAGGAGAGGACCTATTTGAACTCAGAGTGAGTAAGGGAGGAGATCATGGTAGCAAGTCATTACTCTTCTTAGGGTAAAAATTATAAAAACAAGTAAACATGTTGTCTACTAAAACTCTTTTAACTGCTCTCACAAAAATGTTGTAAAAAGTCACCTTTTTCTGGAGACTGCTTTGCTACCTACCATTTTCTTTTTATGCTAACAGACCTCTGAAGACCTTTAATTGTGCATTCAGGAATATCAGAATGACCAACAGTCCAGGTAGTCCAGTAGTGAGAAAAAGCATGTCTCAGTCAAGCAGTTATGAGGATCTGAGAGGTGCATTCTTCGTTTGCTTGCTTTAAAGAGTAATATAGGGTGCATAGGAAGGAGGACAGGCCTGAGAAGCGTGCTTTCAGATGCTGCAGCATGAACATTTCTCTAGTGGACAGTGCAACTCTGCTTTATGGAAGAGCATCCAAAGAACCATTTTATCTTGTCCCAGTCTCTTACAGCTGTTCAAGACTCTTTCTTACAAGAATCTATTACGTGGCTCTTGTTCAGGAGCCATGGAGAGAGACCTCTGAAGCAGGGGAGATTCACTATATAAACAAGCCAAGATGAATATTAGCTATTGCCAGGAAACAGTTGAGCTTTTGGGAAATGGCATCACTGATGTGGAGTGATTTGGTAGATTTGTATGGCATTGATTCTATGAGCAGAAATTATATAATCTATTCTGGACTTTCAGATATCCATCCTAGACCTCATGTGCTTCCACTGGGAAGAGAGAAGGTAGAGCTGCCAAAAGGCTGGTGCCTCAGAAGGCTAGTCTGTGCTGGGGAATCTTAAAGACAGTGGCAGGGGCTGTTTTCTTTCCACCAGCTACTTGTAGAGGCTCTCCTGCCTTGTGGCAAGGCTTGGAGTACTGGTTACACTTTAGAAGTGTCAATCTCTGAATGGAAAAGCCATTCAGGCTTCTTCTGGGGCCTGCCAATCTCTTACACATTCTTGAAGACGAAAGAACTGTGGCTTACTCTGCAATAATGGTTGTTTTTTGTAATACTGTTGTGAGTATTGGTACCATACAGCCCAACTCTGCCATAGAGAGCCCTCAAGGAGTGTAGATGTATGGAAGCTGCAGAATGTTCATTTGCCCTGAGTATACTTCCTGCTTATGTGAAAAGGCAAGTGTATGTAAGCAGTGTCACTCAATAAAAAACTAATTTTTGGCTCAGGAAGCTCAAAAATTTCTGAGAAGGAGTGCTAGTCACTGGAGTGTCTTGTTGAAACTGCAAGGTTTTCTCATCTCTTCTGCTAACATTTCATTCCCACAGCCATATTCCAGGAAAGTGGTTCTCTGCGCACTTTGTATGTTCAGGTTCTTTTGGTTCTACTTAGGGAAAATTAATAGCCGAAGACAATGATGATGTAGAACATAAGGGCTCTGAGACACCCCACCCTCCACCCCCCACCCCCGATAAAAAGAAAGGCTGTCTGGCTTTTTTTTCTAGAAGAAACCTGAAGGGCACATTTCTGGTTCTTCCTGTACCATACCCCAGAGCATTCTTGGATAGATTAAGCTCTTAGCAAAAATTTATTTTTGGTTGTCTGCTGCAAAATCAGTTCCAAAAAGGGACAGGCTGTCTTCTGTTTTTCCAGCCACAAAAATACTCTGTTGTTTTTTGAGATATGTACAATAATTGGTTGGCAAAACATTTTTTTTCCATGGTGTTTGCTTGTGGGTTGTCTCACAGGCTCGTACAGTGTACTTGTTAATATGTTTATCTGTATCATGCAAAAGTAACTTACGCTTGCAAGGCTAATCTGTCTGACTTCTGCTTTGGAGAATTGAAGGAGAAAAGCCTTTTTAGAAAGTGATTCAAAACAAACTTGCATAGTCTGGTGGTTTGAGAGGGAGCCTAACGAGATTAGCCTTGCTAACCTAAAATTGGCTTATGTAAATGCTTTGCAAGTCCATTCTGGTACTTCAGAAAACTGAAGTTTGGTTTGGCTGGGATCGATAAAATTGTTTTGTTGTAGCTGTGCTGTAATTTTCTGCTGGGATCTCAGAGCTTTCTGTAGTCTAAGTTGGAATCCTTCACAATACAATTTTTGGAGAAAGAAGGGTGGCTTACTTATAGTTCTGCTTGAGAGTATTATTGGCAGGAATCACATTTCCCCTGCTGGATTTTGAAAGCTATTTTTCAAATGTGTTAGACTTCTTGGACTGCTTTTATTCTGACGAGCTTCACCTTTGGTGCAGTTTGTGGAACAGACTAACCTTAGAAAGAGTGTGGTTGTAAGGGAGGTGCGTCAGATGACAATGTGGCCTTGGAGGTTCGTTGTGGTCTGAGGACAAGGGGAGCTTTGCCTGTCTTGTGATCGGGAACTGCAGCCTAGATAAAATGACTGGTAGGAGTTGATGTCTTCAGAAAAATCAAAATTGCATGTTTAATATTTTTTCTTTTGTTTTCTAGCATAATTTTGAGTATACTGAAAATTTGAGTATACAACAGCTCTGTTGAATACGCTGATGGTTTATCTGTTCTCCTTTGAGAAGTGCCTTATTTAAGATCTGGTCCTTATTCTATGATGTTGCAGTAAATTAGAAATATATGCTTTGTTTCCATTTTAAGACTGAAATTATAAAATGGCCTTTGTACTAAATATGAATCAGGCCTTTAATCCATAGCTCCGTAGGACTTTGAAGCTAATTCTTCTGAATGATAGCTGCAAAGTTTTATACTATTTTTGAGTTGTGAACAAGAGCTCCCTGTTTAGTGACAAACTTTTACTTTTGCTGAGGAAAATATATTTATATAACTCTAATTGCAGGCTACCAACTATGAATGTGTCGCATAAGCAGTAATAAAATGCATGAATGTGAGGATAACAGGAGTGGCTGGATATTTCTCAATTTTGAAACTGATTTTGAACGTGTATTAGAGCAGAACTGTAAGAACATCATTAAATGGAGGGAGGCAGTCTATCTAGATTGGGCATAATTTGTCTCAGTTATGTGTCTGTACTGCAGGAGATGTGGGCATTAATGTTATTGCTCTCTGTTAATGGATGTTTCCTCTAGGCAACAAATGAACTGAATTTGAATACTGCTGTGGTTGAGCATTTTTAAATTGTGACCAGCACGTACCTTAAAGTTATTAAAAGTATTAAAATGCAGCCAGTTTCTCTGTAATTAAAAACAAAATTGGAACGTAGTATAATTACAACATTGTCTTCTAGTTGAAGGAAAAAAAGACACCAACGTGCCAATTTTTGGTCCTAATCAAGTTCGATTACATTGCTTTTTGCTGCAGTGTGGAGTTTTGGGGTGTTTTTCTCTTTTCAGATTTCAAATAATCCACATTTACTCCCTGTTCTGTCTAAACTATGTTAATGTTTAAAAAATGACACACTGAAATGATGAATGGCACAAAGACATTGAGATCCTTTAACTTACTCTGGTACAATTGTTACATAGTACATTAATTTTATTTAGATCCTAAATGAGAATCTGTTGACTGCAGTGTGAAGTTTGAGTGTGAGGCAAGAATCGGGCCTTTCATGAAATACATTCAGGACTGTGGCATTTGAAATTACTGGCTTTGGGGAATTTCAGTGTGATTGAAAACTGTTCTTTATCATGTCCTGTCTTCAGATTCTTTCACTTTGATCAATTGCTTTCTTTTCATAGAAAAGCTAGAAGAAATATGTAGTAAGGATATAAACGCAAAAATGGCATTTTGAAGACAATGCCCATTTTGATGGGTTCCTGATGTCTTCTGCTGGGACTAATGCCTTTTGGTACCCGTGGTGTTATCCCATCCAGATTATTACTCTGAATTTTCCCTTGGTGGCTGTGTTCCTTTGATTTCCGTGCTGTGAAGCCCTGTAAAGTTTAGAACAGAGAATAAGCATGGCCTAGAGTAGCTCAAGGCCTTCTCTTCAAAGTTTTATCCTTTCTAAGACTGGGCATCACCTTTTCTGAGCAGCAAGCACCGTAACTTGTGTTTACACTGTTGTCCAGTAGTTCCCAGAGCTGGTGTCTCTCTGTATTGTTGCTGCCTTACAGAGCTTCGGAGCTTTCCTGAAGCCTTGTACAGTAATTATTTGTCCATTTAAGCAAAGTCTGGAGCATGTGCTGATGGATTGGAAAGAGCAGAGGAGTCAAAGAGCAACTACTCTTTCTAAATCTCCATTCCTAGGAAATATCAACTTGTGATGTTTTAACATACTTTTTGTTCATCAGACTTTTTCTGTGTAAGTAATAATAGTAATTATTATTATTATTCTTTAAATAATTGCTTTGGATTTGCTCCTGCTCAACATTAGGGAGAGGTGGTGTATGTGACCATCGTCCTAATACAGCATGTGGATGGCCAGCTCTCTGGAGCAGGGTCTAGCTGCCTGCCTGGGTTTGTGCAGACCCTGATGCAGGGTGGGTTGTTCCAGCTACCCTCACAGTGGTTAATGAAACAAAAAAAGGCAGTAATACAGTGAGGTGACTTTGAAACTCAAATGTCTGCACAGTCTGCATTGACATAACAGTCAGTGGGATGTGTACTGGTACTTGCATTGCTTCAGAGCCGTAGGTAACCCAAGTCAGCCTGGGGACCTGCCGTGGCCAGGGGTGGTCCCTGCTGCAGCCAGAGATGGTGTATAGGAGGGGAAAATGTGGAAAGTACTATGCCAAACCAGTTCATTTTTGAACTGGTAAATTTCCCCTGTCATTTTTCACAGTTTTGGCTTTGATGTTGCCTCACAGTAACAATGATGTGGAGTTGATATCCCGCCCCCGCCCCCCGAGCAAATAACCAACAGTCTTTTCAAAGACTTTGGGACATTACTGTGCTCTAAGTAGCAGCAGCCCAGCACAAGATATGAGATAGAACTGGCTCTTGGTATAACACCAGCATAATAAATGACAGAGAAGTTTCTACATTCAGATCAGAAATTAAGCCAGTTAATTTTAAAATATAGTCTACAGAGAGGGGAGGTAGGTGGAGTGTAACTAACATAAATGGATATGCTTTTTGCAATGAGGAGATGCTTCTAGTTCAAGAATGAAAAGCAGGAGTAATGCCACATATATGTGGTGGTATTACTGCTAAGTACTAAGTAAAATCTGTTTGTACCCACTGCATTCTGGAAATTTGTCAGAAGTTTCCTGTTAAAGGTTATTCTGTTCGATGCTCCTTACTCAGATGGTGTCTGGAATGTAATGATTTTTCTACTCCCTAGGGACTTTCTGTGGAACTAATAAACTGGCATATAATGAGTCCAGATAAAACACTAAAAAAGAAAAGGTGGGAAGAAACACTGATGAGGTTATGCAGGTCTGTAGATCTTTCCTAGAATATTGTTTTAACTTCAGGTTGTGGAATTATTTGTAGAAAAAGTCTAAAGAGTTTACAATAATCGACAGGCTTGAAGATCTGCAATTTAAAGAGAGAAACAAGAGGATTAAGAGGATTTAATGGCTTTTGAACCTTCACAAAACCAGTTGAGTTTCTTTAAAAATCAGTGATAGTTGATAGGAACTCAGATCAACTTTGAGTGATTTCTGAATTGAAGAGTAGCACAGATCTCTTGGAGCTTGTTACATGCAGTAAGCTCTCGGTGTATGAGAAAGGTGGCATTATGGTATAAGATGGCTTTATGGAAGCAATTAAAAAGAAGGCAAAATAATTTTCAAAGTATTGTTTGAAGGAGGTGAGAGAGAAATTTTGGGGAGCCAGAAGAGCCAGCACTAGGTAGGATGAGCTAAACCTTGGGAACCACAAGCCAAATAACATTGACTTATTTTTTTAATCTATTTTTGTTTCATAGGGATGCGGTAAAAAAATGTACACTTTCTTGAGGGGGACGAAGCAATTGCAAGTGTTGAGATTTCTAGGAATCTCTATTGGAGTAACGCAGATCCTGGCTATGATCCTCACTATTACTTTGCTGTGGGCTCTGTACTACGACCGAAGGGATCCCGGGGCAGATCAGATCATGGCCCTGAAGAGTGATACCTCGCAGCAGCTGTCATGTCATTCCGTGGAGCTACTGAAACCAAGCCTGACAAGGATCTTTGAACACACATCCATGGCCAACAGCTTTAATACACACTTTGAAATGGAAGAGCTATAGGTGATGATGCAATGACTCTGAGAAGTCACAAAGGGTTTTAATTGGGTTTTGTCATTGTTTTTATTCTCTTCCATCAAGTATGCCAAATATACCAGTCTTCCTATGCTTCAGAAAACAGCTAATGAATGGAAGTGAAGGAGGCCTGCATAGAAAGGAGGATAAGCCTCTTAGAAGAGCCATGAAACAGTTGATTTCATTTGTTTGTTTGTTTTTTAAAAGGCACTCATTCACTGGGCACAGTAATACTTAACTTATTGTCACAAGCTGTGTGATGTGTAAAATACTGATTCATTCACAGGTAGACAGAACCTCTAAGGAAGCATCACGGGAAAGGAAGAGAAATACTCGTCTTCTGAAGAAACGACTGTGCTTTGTACAAATAAAATGTGACTTCAGCTGAAATTGACTTACATTTTTAATAAGCCATTTGGAAAATGTCTTAATCAGGGATCTCTGTGTATATAATTGTGTGTTTTTGTGTGTGCATGGAAAGCAGAACTACAATTCAAGTCAATACTTGGATTTTAAAATTTGCAAGATTTGTAAAAAGGGCAAGATTTTCTTTTTTCTAACAAAACTTTTATCTTAGCTGTTGTTAAAGATGTTCTAAAACTTCTATTTTTATCTAACATAACTGTTTAATTTTTAATTTTAAATATATTAAACAGGGATTAAAACCAAAACTATGACTCTGGACAATAGACTTTAATTTTCTGAGTAATTCTGGAGAATTCTTCTTTGAAACAGTTTGTTCTATGGACTATTTCTTAGTAAAAAGAAAAGAAAGAAAACCTTAAACATTCTTTCCAAAATGGGAATCAATATGGGAGTAGCACATTTTTATAGATAAATCTTTTCTCCTGTCTGTGATTCCCCTGAAGGTAGAAACAAAAGACTACAAGGAAAATGCTTACAGTTCTGGATGCTATTGCAATAATTGTAAAAGTACGTAAGGAGAAATTATACTTCGGCGGCGTCTTCATTAAGAGCTCTCTAGTGGCTTAAAATGCCGACTGGAAGCAGCATTAAAATGTATTTATTGAGGTGGGGAAAGTGCATTTTACTGTATTTTTATGAACAGTGTTTATTTCGTAGGATTATTTTTACAGTTGGCCACGCTCCTGAAATATATATTTGTTCCACTGAGTACCGTAGTTTGTGGCAAATGGGTTTTTACGTAATACTACATTTTAAAAATTCTTTCATTTGTTTTGGAATTTGTAAAAGATAAGAAAAAAAGCAAGGTGTGATTTGGTAGACAATAAAATTACTTTTGTCTTAAATTCCATAATGGCTTTTTTATTTTGAAGTCCTAGAGCGTGAATGCTTTGGGTGGGAGTTGGGAGGGTCCTCCTGCTAGTGTGAGTTAATTTGACGTGTCTTTACCCATTCCACTTACTCTGTTGTGGAGAAACTGAATTGTAAATTTCACTTTCTTTTTTTATTGTTTTGGAGAAAGCTTCTTCAGGGCTCATGAAATGAAGCTCTGCAGTTGTGTGGGCGGTTGTTTGTTTTTTAGCAGTCTACATGTGGGTGTAATTATTTCACAGGTGCTATCGCAAGCGAGATTACCTTTCTGCTTTTGTACCTCTCCTACAGAAATGCTAATACTTATTTTGGGAGGTAAGAAAAAGGCTAAAGGATAGACTTTCCTAAAATTTTGCTTGGAGTATCTTTGTCAGAAATACTTTCTCATGCACCGTTTGGGAAGCCTTGTGCCCAGCGTTACTGCAGACTTCCGTCCTTCCCATTGCTTAGCCTGGGCAGCGTTTCTGTAGCTAAGGGCGAGGTTCCTATGTAGAAAAAGAGCAGGTGTCTGAGAAAGCCTGGATGTAGACCAGCTCTAGACTTTGGAGTGCTATGGAGACCTGTGGTGCTACACAGTGGATTGAGCCACTGTTGGGTTTTTTCCCCCGTTTTTTTTTTTTTTTTTAAGAAGTGCCAAACCACAAATTGTGGAATGTTTTGATTGTGGATTGCATGGATTACATGTACACAGCTACATTCAGCTGAATGTAAGGAATTTCACCTGAAGTAATGTGAAAAAGGGCAGGAGGAAGTCCTGCCCTTTGTCCAGGAAATCCTGACACGTAGTTTTACCAAGGAGTGCTTAGCCATGCTTCAGCTATCCAGAGTCCTCCTATGGGAGGACTTCCTGGGCTACCAATGAGGTTGCCTGTGTATCTTCTCGTGTCTGGGTTAGAGCTCATGAAGGAACAAATATGGCAAGCCAGGCTAGGGAGATTTGTTCGAGAACTCCACAGCTAGAATTGTAGCTACTGACAGCCCAGGTTGTTTGGTTTTAGGCTTCCCAGGTGGTGAGGAAGCACTACCACTAGGTGTAGTCAGGTTACTCTAAGAGCAGGAGTACAGCTGTCTGAAAGGGTGAGCCAGTGTGCTTGCTGGGACAGGGTCAGGGGCAAAGGCTCCTCCATTCTGGAGAGATGTTCATGTGGTGGAGTCCCTTGTTAGGGTCTCCTTAAATCCAAAAACATTTGGACATTGACTTGTAGTGAACCTCTTCCTACACATTGAGGAATGGTATTTATGCACCCCAGATGTTAGTCTGACAAAAATAGGTTAGAGCTGCACAGCGACAAATCATGCCAGAGCTTCTGTGATCAGGGTGGGGATTGGTGTGCCATCTTTGGTTCAGCCCAGGATTGCTCCTACAGGGGTGTAACCGGTAGCAGAGGTACACGTTATGGTCCTTGTGGGGGTTGCCAGTCCTTGGAATTAAAAAGCAAGCAAGGTGTTAAAGGCACCCTGAGAAACAACACGCTCCAGAAGGACAGGATCTGCAGATGTCCCTGGGGTCTGCTCAGTTCTTCAGTAAAGCAGCTCTTTGCTTCTTGTTCAGCTCAAATAGTGAGGGGGATTTCTCATATCAGGAAAAATATCAGCTATCGTATTTCTTGTATCAGCTAAAACAGGAGACTCTAGGTCCAGGAGGTGGTAAATCCAGGAGGTGGGGTTTGAGGTAGCACTTCTCCAAAACTGATTTGGTGGTGGTTCCCTCGTTCAAGGATTGTTTGGGGTAGGGTTCCTTTGATATAGGACCAACCTTCCAGACCAGACCAGTGTTTGTGGACCCCTACGACAGTGGACATCCGTGGTCAGGGTAACCTCACTTCAGCTTGGCTACCCAAATCCTGAGCCAGTTTGCATTCAGAATGGGGCTAGTTTCATTAGGGGAAAGACCCACATGTCAGGGATGATAAAAGCATTCCCTTCCCTAGTAAGGACTACTGATAAGTATTCTGGGAAAGAATCCTATTTTGATTGTCTAACCAGAGTTGCCGAAATAGGTTTCAGCTGTAAATTGGAACACTTTCAAACTTTTTTCTTTTACTGTGCTCAGGCTATGAGGTGTCTCTCTTTTTCTAGGGCTTGTTCAAAGAGCCTTAAAATTGATTGACTATGCTGCTGTGAGTCTGTTCTTTTCCTGTAGAGCTTTAGGATATACGTAGGAGAGAGGCTGCTTAGCAAGAGGGGAACATTTAGAGACACTTGCAGCAGTGAAAACTACTTCATCCTTTTATTTCCTTTTTCCCTCAGTTTTGCAGGAGTACCTGGAGGAGGAGGGTCATGTGTTCTTTCTTCTCTGCACCATAAACTGTAATGAACCAAATCTTTCTTGTTGCAACGAACAACTATGGAGCTGCTCCTTAACGTTTTTCACAGATCGCTTAATGTCGAGGAGAGCAACTGTGTTAGAAAAGTGGTCACCCCCTGCCCACATCAGGTTTCCGTTCAGCCCAGTGAATCACCCCGAGTCCATGGGACTGTGCCTGTACCTGTGGGGCTGAGTAAGGTTTGCACCACGCAGTCATGACTTGGGAGTACGGGGATGCTTTTAGGAGGCAAAATTCACTATTCCTGGTCTTTGGACAAGGTATTGATTGATCTGCCAACAGGTTGTATGACAAGACTTTCTGAAGGAAACAGAACTGTGTTTTCTGTTCTTTGTAACAGTTCATTTTGTAAAAGCAACCCATAAATATAAGGGAAGTTATAAAGAATAAACAGTAAAAAGAGAGGCTGTTGGTCACAGCAACTGTACAGTTAGGTATGATGGAGACAGCGATTTTCAAATAGTTTTTGAAGTTTTTAACCACAAAAGCATTATGTTTAATTCATATGAATTACTATTATTGAAGTGGAATTGTATCTAAAACTTCAAAACTCATGTATGATTGATGACATGTATTTAAAAAAAATTGGGATGTCCTAAGTACTTCAGAATTTTTATGCATCTACTTGCTTTTTATTCAGCGCTCCCCCACCTTCTTTCTTGTACATAGATACTGTGAAAATGGGTACCTTAAAAGTAGATAAATAGATAATGCAAGTAGGTAAGAAACTAAGTGGTCCAGGTAATTGGGTATATCTTACACTCTTTGTCAGTTTAAATATGTTGTTCACTCCTGACTGCCCTTTCAGCTGCACGTTTACACATCCTGTCAGCTGATTGCTATTCCAGAACACCTGAAAATCTTCAGATGTTTCCATAGTCAATGGGAAAATAAAGCCCTGGTGGGCCCCAGATGCAGGAAAGAGAGCATGTGACCTCCTAAGCACCCTCCCTGCCCAAAACTTTATGATCCTGTAATTTCACTAATGTATCCTCCTCCAGACCGGTTTCCTCTCTGAAAGCCACTCTTCTCGCTGGAGCAGCTGAGGTTGCATCATGTTCTCGGCTGCGAAAGCCTTCTCTCAGCAGTCAGTGTGTTTCCACAGCGAGTACATACAAAACATTACAATGTAAAGCATATGCTTCCAGTTTGTCTCCGGTAGCCATTTTATGGGAGGACAGTCGTTCTCCTTAAAAATGCTCTGGAGTGGTTCACAGGCAGGTATTAAATTTACCTTTTTTTCCCCCCACAGAGCAGTGAGGTCCTGGCAGAGGTGGCCGTCACGCATGCCAGTGCTACGATACACGCAGCTGACAGATCAGCATCACCTGCACCGCCAGTTACCCTTTGTAAGTGCATCACCTGCACCGCCAGTTACCCTTTGTAAGTGATACACAGTGTGTTGTTACCTGCTGTTACACTACAAAAGGAGTTTGATCTCATCTGCGCACTGATACTTTATCAAAATAATTTGATATCAGGTTTGGGGTGGCTCTGTAGCCTGGGAGGTTCAGCAGAGCAGTCAGTGTCTGGACATATTGAAAACATAGCGGATACTTTTTTAAAAGTACAGACAGAAAGGTGGAGTTCATATTGCTGGAAATAATTTAATGCCCCAGTTTTGTCTGCTGCTGCAAACTGGGATGGGAAAGGTGACAGCCACTCACACAGGAGGAGGGCGGCTCTGTGTTACGGAGCTGCAGTGTCCTGGTCTTGGTGGCTCTGGAATGGTTTAGATGCACTCACGGCTTGCCTGGAATTAGTGTTGGGGACATTTGTTGCCCTGAAATTTAGTGTTCCTTCACTCTCATTAGGAAAAAGAAAAAAAGTTCTATGAATAAGTTATTGCAAAACCAGGTTGACCCATTCAAGCATGCAGATGTTTTATTTAAATATTCCTCAAATGTCTATTTATTCAGCATAATGCATGTATTATGCTGCCTTCTGAAATACGATATGACTGTCAAACAAAATTGTCAAAACAACAACCTCGGTTTCTTTGTATGATACACAGAAATAATTACACTTCATGTACAGTACAGATGCATTTTACACAGTCATCAACAGTCATTCACTACCAAAACAGCATTTAAATCACCTAAAACACCAAAAGAATGTGTATTTCCCAAATTCTGAAAAAATTAATGATTTTGCCTGTGACACATGGAAATAAGAGACAGGACTGGAATTCTGCAGAGTCATACTAAATTATTCCTTAAGCTGCATTTTAAAAATGAAAGTACAAGTTGCTTTAGGGGTGTAACTGTTATGCAGGTGTATTGCTGTAGTGTGTTCTTTTTAGTCCATATGAAAAGGAGAATAAAGAGATTTTAAAAGACACATGACCTGATGGAGTCAGTAGGTTTCCTGGGTTGTACGTAGTCTGTCCCAAAGTGGGCTTAGTAACTGCCTTTTTGCATTATTTACCTGATGCAACTAGTCAGAAAGTACCATGTGGCATAAAGAAGTTGTTGTTGCAGATTGCTAATATCAAGGCAGTTTTTATATCAATAACTGTTTGCCAAAAGGTGGGGACCAAGCCGTTGTTTGTATGAGTAACTATGGGTAGAAGTAGGATGCAAGTAAAAACTCTGGGTCCATTCTGCCTCTCTTTTAAACCCCATTAAAACTTAGGTAACCCACCAGCTTCAGCAGATCTACTGCAATTTTCCAACAGGGTGAAAGAGAGGAGAGCAACATCAGGTAATTGACCTTGGCAGAGTTCCTCAGAAGGAGCACTCCTCTGGGTCAGAGGACAGAAGCCTGTGCTTCTGCTCTCTGTTAAGGTTTGAAAGAAATGTAGAAGCTCAGTTTACAATTAGTAAGTTACTCTGATTTGCAGAAAAAGTGGGAAGTTGATCGCAAATTAACCAAGCTTCCAAATAAGTAAATGATAAGAGTAATGCGTGACATTATGTAGTCCCTTTTAACTGCAATTTAATTCTAATATGTGATATTGTTGTATTTTGGTGTATATACTGTAGCATGATAGTCCATCATCTACTCTTCAACCTCTGTTGATAGGTAGAGAGAGAGACTGGTATTTGTGTGCAGTAAAAAGTGTATCATCAGCAAGTTTCAGTTTTTATGGGTATTTTCTCTTAATGTAAATTTTCAGGTCAGTAGAATGCTAGCAAACACTGTACTGAAACATACACTACTCAAACTATTAAATAACTGTGTTAATCATTTATTGTAATGGCATCTAATGCACTGAGCCTTTTGATTTATATGCATATTTTATTTTGCAGACATGCAATTATTTCTGATCCAGTGTTTTTGATGTATATATATGTATGTATTGATATGCACATATTCCATGTATATTTGATGTATATGATGTGTGGTATGTCATGTATATAGGAAGCAGTATGATACATGTCCTAATGCACTCTCGTGAAGAAAAACGACACATTTTTATCAGAAAGGTTTCTGGTAACATCAATGTCTTTTAAAAATTAAGCCAAAAAGCCTTAACTAGTGGAACCTTCCTATTAGCTTTTAGGCCTGCCCATGTGGGTAAATTCCAATTGAAATAAATTATATTTTTATAGCTTTGGGACCCAATCCATTATTCTGTCAGTGTTCTCAGGTAATGAAATTTCTTCACACAATATAAATTCTCAAACGAATTTTAGGATGCACGTTTACAGATAATTACAAAAAGAATTTAGCCGTCTTTTTTACTGATATCTTTCAGTGTCTTCCAGCGTAGCCAATACTCTGGATGCTGCAGAATGTCAACAAGGAAGGTTTGGAGAGAAATGTTAGCTGATCCCAAAAACACCTTTGTTGTAATTTTAATTCAAATAGGATTGATCCTGCAAGAGTACACCGGGACGAGAGGTTTGTTCTGAAAATACAGAAGTAGACAAGATGTCTACGGAAGAAAGGACTGTGTTGATTCATCAGTAGCCTTGAATTCCCAAATAGTACGGTAATGTTGGAGTGGACAACAAACTGTCATAGAAATAGAGGACAGTGGACAAAAAGATCAGTGACTGAATAGCGCATTCGTGGTGCACAGCTTGGCTGTAAGATTATTTAAATGCTTGCCATTAGAAGTTTATAGTGTGGATGAAGTTGTGTAAAATACCTTAAAAAAAAGAAATCCTGATTCCTGATACAACAGGTGTACAATGACTTATTGCAGTTGTAACAGTACCTAGGAAGCAAGATAAAACAATAGTAAATATTGAACTAACTGAACACCTTTAGTTCACTAATGAGTGTTTGAATAAGAAATACTGCATTTTTCAAAGGGAAGTTATTTGTACAACTACCATGGAACATCAATCAGCTTGTAAGTGCACGGAAATGCCCCTTTCTACAGTAATATTTTATCATGCCTAATCTGAAAAACAACAAAAGTAAACTGAGATCACAGCTCCAAATAATTTCAGCATGCATTATGGTTGTAGTTCTTTCAGTCAGTACAAACATATTTCATATGAGCGTTTTTTTCTTTCATTTTTTGATAGTTTCTCAACAAGTTTGTGGTTTATTAACAGGAAAAAAAAAGACACGTTATCAAAATGTTTCTCGTTGTTTTGCATTCAGCAGGAACACAGGTTTGTTTCTATTTTTTGTTTTGCATTTTTTTTTTTTTCTAAAAAGAGCTCTCATGATAAGAAGAAGCATCAATGGGGACATTTCATTGTGCTCATATAGTAAGTCAGGATGGTCACAGAAGATTCCGCCGCGCGTCAGTTCAGACAAGGAGTGAGAAACTCCTTTTGGTTCACACGCTACGACACCGAAACCCACAAAGTGTTTTGTTTCTCCTGAACCTCTTGGTCTGCGGCCACTGGCGCACGCGTCAAGGGGCGTTGTCTTTGTCAGCTCTCTCATTCCTCGCGACTCATTTCTCACTGCTCGAGCTCAGCTTGCGAGTGGTCTTTATGCTAATTTATAAATAATTCCTTATTTTATAAAGCAGATACTCTGACAATGTTTCCTCCCGAATACTCGGGAGACTCTGGCCTATCATCTCCTTCGGGTGTGGTGACTGGAGGTGTCGGGATGCTAATTATTGCTGTAGTGACGTAAGGCTGCTCACAGTTTAGTTTAACGCACTCTTCCACTTTGGCATTTAAGCTGGAACGGCTGGAGGAAGAAACAAAAATCCATGAAGAAAGAAAGTCCACGTTACTGCAAAGCTCTTGTGTGCCCGATTCTACTCCCTCAGCCGGCCGTCTCCATCCTGCCCCGTTAGAGAGCTCAGAGGTGCAAAGCGGCACCACTCCACCACCCTGCACCCTGGCAGCGGGTGGTGCATGGCCACCTGGGGGGACGGGCCCCCTTCCTCCCTTCCTTCCCACTGTTTCAGCACTTCTAAAAGTTTCTGGGCTCATCACCTAAGTGTTTCTGAGCAGGGGAAGCATTTGAGCTGCTCCCTGGGGAGCAAACTTTGCATAGCCAAATGACTTGCTATGCAGGAAAGTGGAAACTAAGGAGTAGCCCCAATCTCTTACCAATTCCTCCATGCCATGCTTATTTAAGAACATTTTGTATATTATGTATCTTCAAGAGTAAGACACAGTGATATATGCACTAATAAAGGTTAGCATGTTCATGGAGTTGCTGCACTACCTCAGCATCATAAGAAACTTGTAAAACTCAGACCGTTTTGAGGTGAGTCTGACGTTTTGTGCTTGTGTTTTTAGCTTGTTTTTTTAGCACAAAGCTGGTGCTTTATGTTTTTACATGCTCTGTGACTGGAAGTATGGTGCAGGAAAGTCCTCTAGCAGAGAAAGGATGGATCCAGGCAGAATATTTCCTGAAAAGCTAAGAGAGATTGGAGCTCTGTGCTGGCTGGGAGGTCTCATTGCGCAACAGCAGAAAAACTTCAGTAGCTACAAGCTGCTGGATTGTTCATGGAAGTGAAATCCAAACCTAGTAAGTATACAAAGCAAGCTACTCAAAATGTAACTTAACAAGACAATCTCTATAGCAACTAGTGCTGAAAAAGCTTCTTTTTTAAATGGCAGCATGTTTGAGTTCAGTAGAAAACACTTCTGAGTCTCCTGAGACCTTTGCTGTGTTTTCAGAGGTGGTGTTTGGATATACCTGAAAGCCAAATGGTTTACTTGTGAGAGTGGAGAGATGTTCAGTAAATTACAGACTCTTAAACTGCACTGCCTCACTTCTGTAATAACTCCTCAAACTAGGAAATAAATTTTTCTTATCCATTTCATTTTTTTTTTTATTTAGAAGAGTCTTTCTTTTGACTATTACACTTAGGACTCTGGGATTCAGTTTTATTTCTCTGCTCTGTGGAAATGCGAGGAAGTCCCATTTGTCCTATGTTTCTGAACCAAACCAGTAGAAACAGCAGGGACAGACCGTTCTTTCTCTTCCCACTTGCTTGTCTCGTCTATCTGAATTGCACATTTTTCTATGCTAAATTTTTCTTGTTATGTGTTTGTCCGTGGCATATAATATTTGGTGCTCTATTTAATTTGGGGTGGCTGGATGCTGTTCGCTGCAAATAGTACACAGTAGTTTGTGGGGAGGGCATGAGAGGGCAGAAATGGTTGTAGAGAGACTATTCTGTTATCTTGGATTAAGCTTGGAGCAAACTAAGTGCAGGACGTTTCAGTACTAGTGTCCATTTTTGGATGACTATTTGGCTTTCATCTTTAGCCTCACAGCCTACCTGCAGAGGCCACAACACCTCTACGTCTCTCCTCTAACGAAGAAAGGGGCTTCAGCTCTCGGTGTGCTGATGCATGTGAAGTACCTGTTAGACAGAGGCGTCCTCTCCACACATCTGATCTGGATGGTGCTGAGCTCTTGTACGCTGCCTGGACGGCTGCCAGTGATGGTGGTGTTTGGGATGCGGTAAGTCTTTTTATGTCTTCGTGAGCAGCAAGTGCCGGTAACACCTTGTTGAGACGAGAGAGAAGGGCTGTGGCTGGGGGGTCTGTTGACTGTGGAAACCTCCATACAGCTCTCTTCATAGACTTGCTCATCCACAAACTCATGATTCTAGCCCAGAGGAATCCAACAAAGGGACAAAGCACACCCAGAAAGATAATTAAAGTGAACATATTAATCACGATTGTTTAAAAGCTTAAATTGACACAACTGAATAAACTGGGAAAGTCAGACAGCTTATTCTTGATTATGGTGTTTAGCCCATATTAGCCTGGGCTGAATACCAACGCAAATGTAAATGCTGGAACAAAATGCTCGGAGCTCTAAATAAGAAAAAGTTAATCCAAATTATCCAAGTTATTTTGTAAAATAGCACATGGTTGTAATGTAGTTTGCATTATAAATATCTGTATAATCTATGAAGTGCCACAAAATAGGGGATTATGTTTATTAATAAAAATGCAAGTGGTGCTTATGTAAATGCTCTAAATGTCATTTGGAAATAAATAAGATTTATTGTATTGAACTATAATAAAATAAAAATCATAAATATTTTCCAGATGAGTTTATAAAGCTTCCTGTTGAATTACATGTTAGAAATCAGGTTCTGAAACAGTGTGTTTCAAGGTATGCATCTCTGTAAAAGAAAAAGATTCAATTAAATAGAAGTTTTGATTAGAGGAGATGAGACAGATATTTAAAAGCATCCAAAAAGTTCCTAATTACCGTAGATGGATGTATTGAAAGCAGTTTAGAAGACTGAGCATTTAGTTAAATGAAGTAGTCTTTATTCATGCAATCTATGCTTAATCCAAGCATAGCCAGTAGTCTTACAGGGTTGTCATAGAGCTGAATCCAAATTCAAGCAAACGGCTGGTTTGTGTTGACTCAGTAGGTGATTAAGGAGCGTTTCACACATAGCTGTGATTTCCACATTATCTTCATGTGTGAAAGAGTGTGAAAGTGATGTTGCTTATGGGGGAGGTGGGTGGGTAGAATTTTTACAGTCATTTTAAAGCATCAGCCCAAACTAAGCAGAGAGTAAGATATGTTCATGCGCAGTTTGAGAACGCCTCCTTTTAGAAAAAAATCTTTCCAGTTACTGCTGGAATCAGTCTGTGTATCCTGAGAGTGGTTTAGGGAGCATTTTCTGGGTTGTTTTACACTCTACTCAGTCTCGTTTACTTAAAGTTTGTTAGCCTGCTGTGTCTTTGTGTATTAGAATGAGAAACATTATTCTTTTTCCCCTAAAGAGCGATCCGCTAATTGGAAAGGTGCTGATGTTTTCCAGGAGAATTACAGTACGGTGCTAATGTAAAATATGTGAGCAAAGTAAATAGAGTAACAACTGTAGCCAAGTGTTTGCAACAAATGGAAATACCTTTATAGGCATGTTATTTTTATTTCCATTTCTTCTCTTCTTCTTCACTCAGACATAAGTTTGTGTGGAAATGAGTGGTGTTGAAGAATGCCAATTTCAAGTGATATGGAAAGAAAGAACTTGCTTAAAAATTGACTTCTATAAGGAGTATGTCAGCCACAATCAAGATTTTGAATGTGATCACACAGTTGACATAAAATTCAGAAAGAAAAATTATCTGATCGCCATCTTTAGATTACGTTGAGTGGCTTGCAGTATGTTTGCCAAGAACTCTGCTAGTTTTCCAATTAAAAGTAATTTTGTGCTTTCTAAAACTTTTATGGAGCAACCAACTCAATTCAGTTCAACTCAATTCAATTTGTAGGGTCCATTAAAGAGGGTTATTGAGTGAACTTTTAATATAGACTGGAAACATTTTGAAATGATATAATGGCTCAAGTTAATACATTTGATTATACTTATTAATTAACTGTTCTTAAATCAGCTAAAACTAACCTGTAAAATATAACTTTCAGTGCAATTATTTTCATTATTAATGTAATTTTCACAGAATCCCATAACATTGCCCACGCTGCATTTTTTAGCGTGGAAGAGCTCTTATCCTATTGACTTTAAAGTGCTGGAAAAGAGAAAATATGCCTTTGCTTAGTATCATCTGGACTGATGCTTATACCAAATGACATTTCAAAGGATGAGGCGAGGCTAAGAAGGTACCTCATTCTTGCTGTTATACCATGAACCAGCAACTTGCCAGATTCCACAAGCTGAGGGCCCAAAATTCCAAGTTCCCACTAAAATTTTAGGAATGCATGATCTGACCAGGCAGTTGCAGAATACAAGTTGGGACCCCTGCATACATTTTTGTGTTCGTGTGTCATATGAACATCAGTGCCAGTAGCAGGTCCCAACAAACAAGGAAAAAAGAAAGTAGATTCTATGCAAATTTAGGAAACAAGATAATACTTGCTTTATAGACTTATTCTTTTTTTAAAAAAAGCTCTGTTTAAAAAAAGAAAAAAAGAATAGGGTTACATATTCCACCATTATGATTACAGGAAATGTGAAACTTTGGGAGCCGAATGCAACTCCCACCAAATGAATAGAAATTTTTTTCCATGATTTCTATGAGAGTTTGACAAGACCTGTGGCAACTACTAGGGTTTTTAAATATATTTGTAATGTTCAACTGTGGAACGATTTTTAAGGCAGATCACTATTATCAGGTTCTAGTACAAAATGTCTCAAAAATGTTCCAAAAGGACCCAGCCTGAATATTGTCAAAGAAACCATATTATACTCTGAATAGGAAGCAAGACATTTTGTCCTACAGCACATTATATAAAAATGAATACTCCAAAAGTAAGAATGGAGAAGCCATAAGTACTTGTGGGATGACATATTGCTATCTAAGTGATGTAACAACTGGGCCATTCTATTTACAAAGAAATGCTGTCGAAAGGAGAACATTAAATTATACATATACATACATCATATTTTAATTTAGCAATGTCTGTTGTGGGAAAACTTTTTAATATCTTTTTTTTTTGAGAAAGAGCAGAAAGACTTTCATGTTGATCTCCATCAAATATAGCAGAAGCATTACTGGGTCTTTTAATGAAAATCTAAAATTAGACTATAAAGATAAGACAAAATAGCATAAATTTCCTCTATGTACACAAAACTTAAAAAGAAATCATATAATTTTTTACATGCAACTGGAACTTATAAAACTAGAGGTAAATTTGTAAATGGTAGTTTAATGGATGTTGACCAACTTACCTAAAATATAAGGTAAATTCTACATGACAATATAACCCCCGCAAAAATATAAAAATACAAGGAGATAATTTTAGCATGCCCTATGTGAAATTCCCAACTCTACAAAGATTAAATTCAATGTAACTAATATTTATGTTCTTAGTTTCCTTAGGAAATGATAAAAGAGGAAACAATGTAAATTTAGGGATGATTAAGGTTATTGCTGTGATGTTATCTGTCCAGAAATACACTATTAGTAAACATGGCACTTAGTTATTACCGAATCATAACTCTGCTGTAGTTTACTATCCTTTATGGCTGTATAATTATTCAGGTATTGAACAGGGAAAAATATAGAGAGCACATAATAAGTAGACCTTTTGATTTATAGGGAGTTTCAAATATAGATGAGCATATTTGGGCTGTTACGAATTACGTCAGTGATTTCTACAGGGATCTCAGTGTGTAAACTGAAGCCAAAAGACTTTGAAGCTCTGCACCTGCATCTGGATTAAGCGCCTGAAGTTTCAAAATAGGATGCTTGGGGATCCTCTTTTACAGCCACTTCGGTGAGAATCGTGTTCACGTCCGAGGAAACACTCAGCAGCTCTCCCTGTACAAAAGCCCAGCATTTGCTCAGGCAAAAACTTGCTTTGACTGCACTGAGTATTGAATGTGTAAGGATTACAAATTGTGTTTTATGAACTGTACCGCAGAAAAGTGCAAATGATAACATTATGGAGTGTATGAAAACCATACTGAAGGTCACATATACAGCTTAGCTATACTGATGTCATCTCACTGATGCCAGTATCTTTCACCCTAGATGAGGCTCTCATCCAGGACCTCTCTGTTATTTATATGCAGTGGGTATAACGCCTTAAAATAAGATAAAACGGCTTTTCTTCCCAGTTAACTGCTTTCATATAAAGGCTTATTAATTAGAAGAAATACTGAAAACATTCAAAACTAGGCTGGTGTTGGAATTCACAGGAAAACAGAGTTCTCTTTTCTTACCGTAGTTTTTTCCAGGCAGTGAAGCAGGTGGTGGTGCTGCGTTTCAAAGGAAGAGCCAGATTTGCTAACAAAGGCCTGTTCTTCTTCACTGGAGGACTGTTAATACATAGAACTCTGTATTATTCTCATTTGTGAACAAGAGGGCTCTTATCCAAATATTTGATCAGAACTAATCTGGATTGTACACAGTAGCAATGCTTCATGTACACAGTATAACCCAAATCATTTTGGACCTGAGTTCTCTTTTGCTTGTTTGTTTCTTAATCAAAATATTTTCTTTCCTTCCCTTGCACCTCCTTTTAAATGTTTCCATCTTAGGTCTTTTATGCATAGATGGAATAGTACAATTTACAAGTGCAATCAACATGTAAGCTTTGAATGTTGAATCAATGCATACTTAAAATTTTCATAAATTTAAGTGACAGTAAAATATTTTTCCTGGGAATGTGCCTCATTTGAAGGAAACTAAACATAGTTGTCCTCCTGTGATCATTTCACAGCGCTAAATAATTTGTGGTATTGCTCTTACACAAAAATTCATGTCAGTGATCCCAGTCTGCTGAGTTTGGAAAGCATATAGCAGATGTTACTGACACAGAGTGAAGAATTAAGTAGAAAACATCCACTGTTTATTAATTGCTTTCATTAATTATTCACTAGAAAGCAGAAAACTAAATAGGGGAGGAAGGGGGGTAATAGGAAAGATTACAATTCAACTTTGGGATATTTGAAATCTGCATGGCAATTAAGCTATTTGGTGTCTCTTTAGTTCAAAGATTTGAGTTCTTTCAAGCAGGAGAGGAAGCGAGGGCTCTGACTCCTCGTCTTTTGTGCCAGACCGGACGGATGGACGTCCCCTTCCTCCTCTTCTGGCTATAGGTTAAAGCGTTCGGCTTTTTAACACGTATTGAACAGAAAGGGCATAGAGGAATGAAAGCCTTCCTGTATCCCTCAGGGAATTGCCTAAATGCCAGAAAATGGCAGGGATTAACAAACACTGTCTCTTCAGTCTTTCTCAGCTGGCTACAGCTCCGAGCAGCCAAGGGGCTGTCTCCGGCAGCGCGGGTTGCTGTGGATCCTGGTCCCAGCTGCTGCCCATGGCTCCCACTGCTGGTCCTGGCTTCCTCAGCAGGGGTAAGGGGGAGGTTTGCTTCAGGTAACATTAGATTTCAATGCATTTGGGGTAATCACCAAGACTCTCCTTAGAGCAAAGTAGGTGCTTCCAGGGCATGCTTTTCACACTGCAACACCCCTCTGGGCAAATGGTACCCCAGAGCTACCTCTTTCCCTCACTGATGATGAAGCCTGGTTTTGTCACCCATGTTATACCTGTCTAAAGCCAAATGCGATAAATCCAACCTACCTCATAAGATGCAAACACTGTACTTTATTAATGAGGCCTTCTACGGGATCTAACTCTAAAAATGTGGGTTACATTTGAATCCAGCATTTCTATCTGGCCATTTCCCTCATCTTTTAATACCCTGTCATCGACTCTCAATAGCTTCCTTTAACAATAGTAATTGTCCAATTTATACTTCCTTAATCTACTTCTAAAGATAACATTACCTAAAGACCCAAGTTGACTTGCCCTGGTGATAAATAGAATAAGCTACTGCTGGGCTGTCATTAAGCTGTTTCTCTGGAGGTGGAGGATATAAAAACATTACCTGCTGCAGCTGGTTACTCAGTAAGCCATTTCGTTTGCTCTGCATGTAGGCATTGGCACTCCCACTCTTTGCTGCACGAATTCGAGCAAGTCTGGCTTTCTGTGTAAACAGACAAAAGGAAGAGTGTCACTTGTACTCATATCCATTATTCTGTTTATCTAAAACTGCTAATTGGAATCAGCTGCTTATGAATATCAATATCATAACCACTGAAAGGCTGCATTACATCTGTCCTCCAGGTGGAGCAAATCATAAGTGCCTTCCTATTTAAAATGCAAATGACAGAAGTTTTTATTTGTTTGCATGCATCAGCTAATAAGAACAATGATTTTGGAGAAGGGATTAGACAGATCAGCATGTAAGTGCCTCCTTTTTTTTGCATTGCTGCAACTGTGCCACTCCTTATGCCTTGTGGATCAGGAACACGGGCATCCATCTCAGCAGCTCCTGCAGTGAAAATCTCTTTAAAGGGGAAGAAATGGTTCAGAAAAACACAGTATTGCAACTGCCGTGAGCTGGTTTCTCAGAGCCTTCTGGGTTTTTAGAGTAGCAGAATGTGATAGTGTTTTTTCTGATGTCTCCCAGCTAAGTTCCTGAATGCTTGCCAGGCCTTTTAAAAGCCTTTTTACCTCTTCATGTCTATTGGTATAATCAGACTTAATACTTGTCATCATTGGTCATAATCTGTCCGTAACCTGATTTTTCAGAGACTGCAGGCATCAAATTGCTGAGAGAGGTTTGAGATTTCTCAGGTGAGCTTCATTGCTTGTGAAGGTGACTTTCATTCCAGAGTAGAAGGTGGCTCATGAGTGAAGGACACTTTGCATCCACTGACTTTTGTACAACAGTTAAAAGCCAACATGAGGAGAAAGTGTGAAGAAAAGACACTCTCAACCAATAATATGGAAAACAGAAGTGTTTATGGGATTTCTAGGATGGCATCCTGGTTCTGTGATCTTTGTGGCTGCTTACATGTGTAAGAGGTAGTCTGGGTTTACCTTCATGCATTGGTTTCTGATTCTGAAAGCCAAATGCTGAGCAGCATCTGGAGTTGAATGCCTGCTGAAGCACAGAAGGAGACACAGTGAAGAACCTGAAAAACTGACTTTGATATATTAATAGGGATTTTCATATCTGATAATTACTCAGTTCATATTTTCAGAAAATAGAGGGAGCATTTCCCCCCTCCCCCCAATTTCTGTGGCATTAAATGTCAGCATGAAATGATTGCGAATCCCTGAACACTTACAGAGGAAAGCAGCCTGGTCACTGCAGCCGCCAGGTCTCTCTGGCATGTTTAATAATTAACTGACTGTGAGGAATGACTCAACACCACGCTTCCTTGCACTCACAGCCTCAAACTCACAGATCTTCTCAACAGCGAGCCAAGAAATTCATGACAGCTAACAGCAAACATGGCTAGAATCTGGCTTATGTTATATGTCATGTATTTATTATCTTTTAATTGTTCTGAAAGAAAATAAGATAATGTTGTGCATGTGTGCATCACTGAGTCAAAAGCTCACATGAGAGGTTGCTGCCTGATTTTGTGATATATTGGCCATTTTAGAATAACACATTGGTTTGTCACCTTCCTCAGTGCACACAGCCATTCCAGCTATGCAGTTAATGCACCTTATTCTAGTGGTAAGTAGTGAAGTGCCCGGATCACCCGCACAGTGCTTCTGCACAGGTGAATTCCTATCTTCCCCTTCCTCCTGTTAGCACTGAAAGGGCACGTGCAGCCCCATGCTCTGTCACCCTGAGCGGGTCCCCAGAGTCTGAACTGGGGGTAAATGTCTGGTCAGGGCTCTTTCACTGAGCACCATGACTGACGAGCCCCGGGCAGCTTGGCGTGCTGCCGTGAGCCACCTGAGAACGCAATGCACCGGGCTGGCCGGGGGTCCCCAGGAGCCGACCAGTGCGGGAAATGGTTGACAGCTCCGACCCTCCAGGCTCACACAGGCTCCTTGGTGGCACATCCAGGCCAACGATGTGGTTAGGGTTGAGTCCTCAGGGATGGCAATTAAAAATCCCCTTGGGCAGGCAGAAAATAGGTTATTTTCAAGGTAGAGCTCTTCATATGCAACACCAGCATGATGGGCTGAAGGCTGGGGGAAGAGCTTTAGCTGCACCGCGGAATAGTCATGGGTTGGGACATGTGCACTGGGTTATGTTCATAAATATATTAAAGGTCTCTCTTAGCGCTACTGTTTAGCCTTAGGAGCTCAAGATGCTTTAGAGATGCTTTTGCATCATGGAGTCCTATAAGTAAGTTATTTCAGTCACAAATTTTTTAACTGGGGTACCTTTCAGTATGCTCTTTATACAGGGAGATTCATTAGATTTAGTGAACAAACACTTTACATACATTAGTTATGCTTTTTCTTTTTAGCATGCATATTCATTTTCTCTTTCAGTGATTGAAGTAATAATTATGGTGCAGCACCATTTAATAAATATTAAAAAGTATAAGAGTTCATAAGACTATCTTAATATATCAATGTGCTACAACACATATAATATGACGGTTGTACTTTCCACGTGAAGATTTCAAATTGCTTTGCAAGTATGAATTTATTGCGTCTTAGAAAGCTTTTGTGAGGTGGAAAGTAATAGCTTACATCTTTCTAGCTGAGACTCCTTCAGATGGCCTGAATTTACATCATTTACCAAAGAGAAGACAATAAATCTGTTACCAAGACAGGAACCAGATATTGTGGCTTCCATGCTTAGACTTCAGCTTACAGAAAATACTCCTGAAACGGGAGGTGTTTACAAATCTGTTGAAGTGATCAGATTTCTTTTCAGTGCTTCTGCCTGATTTATATCAGAGCCTGTAGCCTGAGTAATCTAGTGACTCCTCACATTTCCTATCAAGGAATCATTAAAAGCTCATGTCAGCCACAGGATTTTAAGGGCTGTGCTCTGGGGATTGAATTCCCATGAAGGACAACAAAATGATGTGATGACATCAGGAAAACTGTAAATACGGAAGAACTGCATTTTCCTTTAGTCTGCGAACTGCATTTTCTGCCACATACAACAGAAAGGGAGTGATAACTGCCCCTTGCTATCCACTGCAAAGCTCTTCCTAACTCTCCCCTTTCATGGAATATCTAGCAAAAAAAGAAAGGATTAAGTTCTCCTGCAGTATAGAATCATAGAATCATTGAGGTTGGAAAAGACCTCTTATCTTCTTTGCTGTGAGGTTTTCCCTGTTAGCCATTGGATGTGAAACTTTGATTTTAGTAATTTTTACATTGTCTAGGACAAAACCAATGTAGCTGAAATACAGTTCTTTTACTTATTCTGATGAAATTCCACCATAATAATCTCATCTGAAACTTCCTAAAGAAATTGATGATCAGCTCTAATTCTTACTGCATCACTTCTATTTGTGTTGAACTTCTCTTTTGAATGCATTGCTTTTTTTTTTCTAGCTTCAAATTTTATAACAGAGGTGGATTCTTGTCTATGGCTGCATTTATAGGAACCTTACAAAGGGAATTCACTGTAATTCAACAACTAGCTCTGTCAGTTTTAGAAACACAAACATTTATTTTCACAAGGTTTTAAATAGTGCTAAATGTAACACTATGGGGTATTTACAACATCCAGCTTTTAACACTCAAGATGCCCTCAGCTGTCCAGCTGTTTTAAGAGGGAGATTTTATCAGGAACACTTTAGGGCAGGGCTTGCTACAGTACTGAGAATAATTTTTGGCAAGAGCTTCTCTTCAATTTGCTGTGCAAGAAGCTTAGGTAGCCTAGGTAATTTAGTACTTAGATAGCTCCTAGAATCATAGAATAGTTTGGGTTGGAAGGGACCTCTAAAGGTCATCTAGTCCAACCCCCCTGCAATAAGCAAGGACATCTTCAACTAGAACAGGTTGCTCAAAGCCCCATCCAACCTGATGTTGAATGTTTCCAGGGATGGGGCATCCACCGCCTCTCTGGGCAACCTGTGCCAGTGTTTCACCACCCTCAGCGTAAAACATTTCTTCCTTATATCTAGTCTAAATCCTCCCCCTTTTAGTTTAAAGCTAAAAAGTTTGCCACTATCTTTTTTATAAACCCCCTTTAAGCTGCAATAAGGTCTCCCCAAAGCCTTCTCTTCTCTAGGCTGAACAACCCCAACTCTCTCAGCCTTTCTTCAGAGGAGAGGTGTTCCATCCCCCTGATCATTTTCGTGGCCCTCTTCTGGACCCGCTCCAACAGGTCCGTGTCTTTCTTATGCTGAGGGCTCCAGAGATGGACGTAGTACTCCAGGTGGGGTCTCACCAGAGCAGAGTAGAGGGGCAGAATCACCTCCCTCAACCTGCTGGCCATGCTTCTTTTGATGCAGCCCAGGATACGATTGGCCTTCTGGGCTGCGAGCGCACGTTGCTGGCTCATGTCCAGCTCTTCATCCACCAGTACCCCCAAGTCCTTCTCGGCAGGGCTGCTCTCAATCCCTTCATCCCCCAGCCTGTATTGATGCTGGGGGTTGCCCCGAGCCAGGTGCAGGACCTTGCCCTTGGCCTTGTTAAACCTCATGAGGTTCACACAGGCCCACTTCTCGAGCTTGTCCAGGTCCCTCTGGATGGCATCCCATCCCTCTGGCATGTCAACTGCACCACTCAGCTTGGTGTCATCTGCAAACTTGCTGAGGGTGCAGTCCTGTTGTCCTGTTGTCTCTCTTCTGCAGCTCTCCAGACTATATAACTATCTTACTATCAAACTCAGAAATTACTAATTACTTACCTTATGGTTATTATTTTTTAATGATCTTGTACAATTAAAAGATATGAATTCCTTCACAGTCATTCTGTGTGTGCTGGTTTTGGTCGGGACAGAGTTAATTTTCTTCATAGTAGCTAGTACGGGGCTGTGTTTTGGATTTGTGCTGGAAACAGTGTTGATAACACAGGGATGTTTTCATTACTGCTGAGCAGTGCTTACACACAGTCAAGGCCTCTTCTGCTTCCCACCCCACCAGCGAGTAGGCTGGGGGTGCACAAGAAGTTGGGGGACACACAGCTGGGACAACTGACCCCAGTTGACCAGAGGGATATCCCATACCATATGACACCGTGCTCAGCAATAAAACTGGATGGGGGCGGAGGTTGGCAAGGGCTGCCCTTGCTCTGGGACAGGCTGGGCATCAGTTGGTGGTGATGAGCAATTGTTTTCTTTTGCATCGCTTTTTTTTCTTGGATTTGGTCATCTGTCCGTCCCCCCTTGTTTTTTTCCCCTCTCCTTTTAAAAAATTATTAAACTGTCTTTAGCCCCACCCACAAATTTTTGCACTTTTACCCTTCTGATTTTGCCCGCCATCCCGCTGGGGAGGAGTGAGCGAGCGGCTGGGTGGTGCTTAGCTGCCTGCTGGGCTTAAACCACGACACTGTGGCTCCTAGAGCAATGGCTAAAATTGTCCAAATTGTCAAAAAATCAGCCACGTTGTTGTTTACATAATTTTGTTTGACCTTTCATAAATCCATCCTATATGTTTGTTTTCAAGTGAAATGTCAAGCCCACATTTCGTGCTCTGATTTTCTAATTTTCAGTAATTGCAAATAATTGACTTCAGATTAGCTGACAATAATTTATAGGATATCAGCATGCAGCAGAGAAGAAAATGCTGTTTACTTTGTACATTAATGGATATGGAATTAAATAAGGTTCATATATTTGTTGAGTTGTGCCTTGCTTTCACAATCTATTCAAATTATTGTTCAGTAAATTCAAAAATCTTGGGTAAGTTATTCTGTTAGTTGTGTCTCTCCAACCCCACTGAGATTAATAGCCTATCTATCTCGTTTAAAGAAGCCATAATGGCTAGCAGGGTTCCCTACTGCCAGGTGCTGTTAAGCAGTTGTTGTTGCAATTTATCCTAGAGCTATTTATATTTACCTAGGAACTAATTATTCATAACTTGACAGATAAATACATCATGTACAAACAATAAATAATAAAGCCAAGCCAATCTTCGGGATATATTTTGCTATGTGAAGGTAGAAGACCATACTCACATGAAAGATTCAGGTTCAATTTTATGTATGAAGTCAGGTTTTGGAGCTGATGATAGCTGTTTGGGTGTTCTGTTGAGGCACCACGCAAAGTCACTCCAGGGAGAAAGTGCTTGGGCAACTAAAATTAAGGCTCCTTCAATTATCAGGTAATCAACAATGATGTGCAGATGGACCCGCACTTAGGACTTGCTGACTATGAGGATACAAGGCTCTTGCCTTCAAAAGATGCATAAAAATAGATGTATGGAAAACAGGGAAGGCATCTAGCAAGGAATGCTTCATTCAGGGTAAGGAGGACATTGTCGTCATAAGGGCTGCTGCAGTACGTTGGGATGGAACAGACACCTGTTCCAAGAGGGTAGCTATGCCGCCGCCTCCTCCTTTCCCTTCCCTGTGCTGGCAGTCATCCTAGTGAATCTGGCACTGTGAGGGTCTAGCCGTATCTTAACCCTTGATACCGATCAAATATGGAATAGGAAATTGTATCCAAGCTTACCTAAACCTTTCGTTCTTCTTTCCTGTCCTTTCTTTTCCTTTTTCCTTTCCCCTCCTTTCCTTTCCTTTATACATGGACGAGTCACAACACATCTGTCATTAACTTTGCCACCTGAAGGCACTGATGGGCAACCAAAATAACTTGGCCTCTTGAAGTTGTCTCTAGCTGAGAAAAGCTCTACAAATAGGATTCTTCAAAACTGTCTCAGTTGTGATAAGTCTGCCTGAGGAAAAGGCATAGTAAGACTACAGGGCATAATTAGTTCTGCCCTGAATTCCAATATCCATTTTGGATTATTTATTTATTATTGTCAGGATAGGTCAGATCCTTGGACCTTATTATCTGATAGAAGAAAATGTTCTGATAAGCACAGATGATTTCTTTATTTTTTATTTTCATGTCTTTTTTTTGTTGTTGTTTACATTGAGGTCTCTTTTACAACAATGTATTTCCATGGTTGGAAGCAGGAGCTTCCTTTAAAATGCATTCAAAATAAGATGTTATATAAATAAATTTCTCTTTTCCATCTTCTCCTGAGCATTAATGTGCAGCATCTTTTTGCCAAAAAGAAACAAATGGAATTGTCTAATCTTGAATGGCTGTGCAGAGCTCAGTAAATGCATATACTGATCATCACATGGCTCTTGAACAAACCTAAAACAAGTGACAAAATTTTTCTGCTGAAAATTGCCAGTGCTCCTGGGACTAGATTTCAGCTCTTCAATGGAGAACTTTCTCTTAAGTTTCCTTACAGCCCAAATGTTTTGACATTTCTGAAGACTACCTTGATTAAACTTCTGTATGAGGTATTGATAAAGCAAGTTGCACAATTCAGATATCCAACACTCAATCAGATGGAAGCTGTTGTAGCCAGCAGGAGGTACCATCGCCTGCAGGGGTTCATGCTGTGTTCCATGAAACAGCACCTTCTTTCAAGCTTATGTTCTTCAGCTTTAGAGAATAGAAATAAAGTTGGTGCCTAGGGGAACATTTATTTTAGAAAACTGTGTAAAGCTTCTATTGTGTTGAATGAAGAAGGAATTTCAAACTTCAATAATGCGACCTTTTTGCTTGAATATTCTTATACAATGCAGTAGAACCCTCCTGTGAAATGCAAGGCTATACTTCATAGCTAAATATTCCTAAATATGGACTATACAGTACCCAAGAAGTGCTTTTTGTTGGTTTTTTTTCAGTCCATCAGAGCAATATTCAGTTCAACATCTCAGTCATTTTAGATTGACAGAGATTAGCTTTGCAATAGGAGATATCAATGAAACACACATCCAGTGCTAAGCTAATCAGACCTCAAAGCCATATCTCCAATGCAAGAAGGGCATAAACACGGTCAGAGGAAATCTCTCATTCTTACTGTTGGCGTTGTTCTGGGGAAAAGATACTTGGCAGGATTGCCATTCATCACTTCATATTCCTGTTTGAAACATACAATGAGCTCACTGTTTTGCAAGGAGAAAAAGTCAGTTATTAACTCAAGTGGTTTCTATTCAGGAAGCGATTATTGGGAATATCAGCCAGTCTGCCAATCTAATTTTTGCAAGGTATTTTCTAGTGTCCATCTCTTTTTCACTGGCAAGTGTAAAGCAGGCATAGAAAAGTCTGTTTCATGACACGCAGTAGGAGACAGTTTCTACCTGAAATAAGGCTGGTTGTGTCTGCAGCTATTATGAAAGCTCAGAACAGACACACTGATTGCTGGGATCAAGCAGATCTGTTTTCCATGACTGGTGCAATGCTCGGAGGCACAGTAATGAAGCACTGTGTTCTGGCTGATATATACTGTTCTTTGTCTGCTGTCATTACGCAAACAGAAGTGGAAAAGTTCTCAACAAAAACAGTGTGTAGAATTGACGTGTTCTCTGCATGTTCCAGCTGTGGGAGTGGGGAATGCACAGCTGGAACTAGCACATGGGACAAAATGGCACGCAGAAGGGTGGGTGGAATTAGTAGATAGGTAAGGTATGATATTTGGATCACTGATGCAGTATATACTTGAAATCAGGTTTCTAGAAAGGTGTGACATTTCTGTGATACACCTGGTTTCTTTTATGGCTATTTTCCTCATCTGACAGCGTTCTTCCAAGACGTGGTCATTAAACAGTACATTATCTTAGCCTGGGCTTATGACTGACTTTCTTGGCCATGTATCTCTCTTTCTGCTGATTTTAAGATATTCTGGGAATGGTATCACTGTGTACATCTACTTCATTTCCATGAAAAGATCAGTCAAAACGGTGACCTTTCTGGTCAAAGGCCAGAAAGGAACACACAAACATTCTGTGTCTCTAAACCTGGTGCTGTTGTCTATATGAGCCAGACGCAGCATCTGGCAGCCTGTGTTCCCTGGTTTACGTACGTAATCCCCATCCACAGCCTGCCTGCATGCCTCTGTGGGCAGTGATCCTGCTCTCCCTGGTCCACTGGAGACTCAGAACTTCTGAAGAGAGGCCATGGGACCACAAAAAGCCCAAGTGGTGACACCTTGGCCTTGGCAAGGTCTGTGTTGCATACAGAGCCTTCTGACTGCCACCAGCAGAGGAACAGAAGGTAACGCATCTCGGCTACCTTATCAGGGCTTCAGGTCCCAATGGAGGCTGTCTGAACTGCTTATCGTTATAGGGTTGGGCAAATTAGATTTGGACTAGTAGTTTGGCAGTGATGTGGAAATGAAGGTGACTGCCCAGGCTTGGCTGCATTTCTCCTGGCAAATAGTTCTTCCTGGCTCCTGACCTTGCGCATATGGGTCAGAGACAGAAATTGTCTTGTTGTAGAACTGGTTGATATTTTAGTGAGAGACTCAGCAAATCAAGGAAGCTGGAAAAACAGACTTTTGCTTTTGGCTTTTCCTGATTAAGCTCTTTTTCTGAAACTTTTTAAGCAAACTAGAACTGAGGGGACAAGTTCCCCACTAATCACATTCCCCAGAGACTGAACCTGGGAATTAAACACATGGATTAGTGAAGCAGGCTGTTAGGATAGACATTAAAAATCATTATTAGGTTTTTTTTTTGGTTGGTTGTTTTTTTTCCTCAGAAGACTCTGGTGGAAAGAAGGTCTGCCTGAAAAACACAGAAAAATCTTCAGTGGGTGGGACTGCAGCTATTGCCTGAACATACTAGATCTAGTCTAACAAGTAGGATGAATTACCACAATAATAGATCTGTAAATTTTGACAGAAAAGATAAATGAACCTTTTTTTTTCCTCACTAAAAATAACACAGTATTTGCATCTGGGACATGGGCTAGGCATGTAGCACATACATATAGTAGTTCCCTTGCTAAGAAACCAAACACTTTGAGGATGCACAGCATATAAAAAGTCATATTTTATCTATTGCTCAACAACAAAAGAGGCAAAAATTAGGAGCTCACCTTTTGTGCCCTGCGCTTGTCTGCTCGTTGATTCTGGTGGTAGATACGGCTGAAGTTGGAGACAATTACAGGAACTGGCAGAGCAATGACTAAGACTCCACTCAAGGAGCATATTGAACCAAAAATCTTGCCAGCTATTGTCTTCGGCACCATGTCACCATACCTGGATTAAAGAAAACAAAACATTTAGTAAAGACAAAATCTCTTCCAAGTATTGAATTTCAGGATTAATTAATTGCACAATAGATTTTACTTCTTTTGCAAATAATTATCGCTGCATATAAATAATACTTTATACACGTATGCATGCATATACAGCTTGGTCAGTGTTGTGCACACATAATTTTAATTTCAAGCTAATGTTGGGTATCCTATGTATCAAACTGTGGGCATCTATGTTTTACCTGCTCTAGTCTTCCCAGCCTGCCTCTATTTCCATGGAGAGAGAGTGACCTTGCTAAGGAAAAAAAAAAATCAATGTTGAAATTAAGTCCCTACCCTGTTTGCTTGTTGGAAGAACTCATCACTTTCCATTGGCAAGATCCTAGGGAGACCACTTGTTAACTTAGATGCCAAGCTGAATAATCTGTTGTCTCACTAGGCTGATATAGTACTTTCATTTAGGAGGGTAGCGCATTTTTGGAACAGGTTGCCCAGGAGATCATGGACTTTCTATCTTTGGAGATTTTCAACACTTGGCTAGACAAAAGTATGGCTGACATAAGCTATTGTTGTGATAGTCTGCCTTTGTGTGGGAGGCTGGACTAGCTGACCTCCAAAGGTCCCTTCTGTGATCTAGCCAAAAGCAAACATGAAAAACTCAAGCCACAAGCAAGCAACCAAACAAATTCTAGCTGCAAATCCTGGCAGTGCTCAGAATTACTAGGGCTACTGCCTTTCTTTATGATGCTGGATATTGTTTTGTCCAGCAAGTAAGAACATAGTGCTGCTGAAGTATGTAGAGGCACTCCAGTGACAGCTTATTAAGAGATATCAGCTCTTTGCACTCTGTAGACTGCCATATTCTATAGACAAGTATGTAATTACATATTACAGAGTTTAATAAAGAGATGAACTACCTTCTAGTACCATTCTGTTTTTAACTTTACTGGTTTTTAAGTTATTATTAAACATTGATTGTAGCATGTGAGTTTAGCATGCTTGTGAGCAGAGAGATAGCACATTCCCTATCACAAAGAATTTATAAACTGTTAACAGAAGAAAAGGTAAGAAATAAAACTGCGAGAGGGGCAGTGTTTGGAAAAGGCTATCTGGAAAACAAAACCTGTCTGTTCAGCAGGAATTGGAAAAATAATAGAGAAGATGGGGGGGATTCTTCAAGTCACATGGTCCAAACTGTGCACCTAAACATGAGAAGGAGGAGATAAAGGGGTGAGGATATCAGATCACGGAGAATCTATATGGGGTTAGAGCACACCTTCTGGCAATGAGAGCTCAGCATATGTCAAAAGGAGATTATGTATCACCTTGTAGGTGAAGATGAATAGTTTGCATTTTGTAAGATACGAGGAAGGTTTTTAATGTAAATATTCAAATGAATTGTTATCCAGGCAGATATAATATAGATGACCAAGTCTTAGACTACTGACAAAGATTATGTTGTGTAAAATAAATGTTTAGTTGCTTTTCAAAGCATGCACAAGTGTAAAATATTCACAGGAAAAAATACATTAATATTTCTACCAATAAACCCTCTCACCTGCTCAGAATTTGAATGCTATTAGTTTTTGAATTTGAGACATGCAGGATTGTATATAAAGACATAATATAATAGAATCCATCTTCTAAATTATTAATATAGCTCTTCTTAATTACAAGATGTGTAAAACTGGAAAAATACTAGGAGGAGAGTCATGCTTTCCTTCACTTCAACAATTGCACCTCACAACATAGGCATTTTTGGTGCTTATCTTCCTAAAGCCAGAGCTGACTATCAGCTGTCAGGAGTGATGCATGCCCAGCTGTTCTCTTCTTTGAGCAGGGAAGTGGATAAACGACCTTTCAAGGTCCCTTTGACAAATGGGATCCCCGACACCTAAGTAACCCCAGTTTTTTTTAGGCGGAGCAGTGAGGTGAGCGGTGGGCATGGGGCCAGGGTGGTGAGCTTAGGGGAGAAGTCCTAGGATCAAATCACTGATAATCATTGCCGGTTTACAGTATTTGTTACTGTTTTACTTCATCCTTTTAGATACGATCAAAGTATTTTCTTAAATTGAATCAAAGTGTATCAACAGAAAGCTATTTAAAAGACAATATATATTTGCACACACCTGACACAACCAGATCTTGAAATGCAAAATTTACACATGACCAGTACTACTGGACAGATCTTTTAAATTAGATTCCTAAACCTATATTTAGATGCCTATCACTTGAAATGCTAAATTGCTGAACCTTCATAAGCTCACATTGTCACCGATGGCTGCTGTGGACAGAAGGCATTTCTGGCTCTAATTAATTTCGTTTGAAGTTGCTCAGGGATACAGTTCATCCTGTTGATAATGTGACACTGTAATTATGTGAATCAACTGCAGACCGATGCTTTAGGAGTGGTGACAGGAACTATTAGCTGATCTGTCCCTAACATTTCAGTATTTATGTGTGGACCTACCTACTGACATAAGGAGGTGCCTTTTCACAGTACTTCAGTGTTATGGAGCGAAATAAAAAAATTAGGATTGTTTGATACATGAAGGTATTTTGCAATGTTTTTCTTACCTTCTGGGCAAAATGACAGGTAGATGGATATACTGCTTATTTTAAAATAACTTGCTTTTGATTATTTTTCTATTTCAGCTTGAATAAGTTGTAGTGCAGTGACATTTTCCAAATGTAATGCTGTTTGTCCATTGTTTAGTGCTAATAATATCTTTCACATCATTAATAACTCTTACATAATTAGTTTTTCTCCTGTTGATAACACTGTGTTGGAGATGTTTAAATAAAATTACGGTCAGAAAAAGTGACTTCCAAGAAATTAGCCTTCCTGCACAGGGTGAGAAACATATTTGCTCACTTTTGTGACAAAATGGAGTTTTTACTACATTTACCCTGGTTAGCCTTGCTCTCCTTGGGGACAGTGACACAGATTTTAGTGTAGTGTAGGCATGACCAGAATTGTTAATGAAGTTCCTCCTGCTGGATTAAACATTACCTTTAGTTATACCTCATATATCACTGAATACCACCAATGGAAGTGGATGACATAAAATGAAGGGAAAATTTCTTCCTTTACCCTACCTGCAATTGCTTTACTCCTTGGGAAGTCTAAACTAAATAAGAACATAACTCTATTTTAGGATGGCAGGGTAGCTTTGTGGTGCTTGTATTTCAAAGTGGAAAAATTATACTTGATCTCTAAAACAAATTCTGAATTCTGCAGAAAATCTGATCTCTTCAGTCATGGAGACAACAAATATGGAATCTTATTAAGCAATTTTCACAGAGTCATTTTTCAAAAGGGAACTATTTCAAGGTTTTATCTAGTGCTACCCTGCTTGTCTCACTGCTCTTCAGACTGTAACTGCACACATATTTTCCTTTACATGCTTTTTTTCCTAGTTGCAGTCTTTTCATAGCTCTGTATATAGTCTGTTCCACATATGTCTATTATTTTGGCCAAAGCTCAAGTCAGTCTTTGGGTATTTATGATTTGTACTGACAATCCAATTTTGCAATGTCAAAAGTGTCATCCCAATATTGTATGCTCTGCATGAGTGAAGAAAAAGAGATGTCGTACTGATCGCTGTTATCAATCAGGTGCATTCTGCTTCATTAGCCAAAAAGGGAAGGGAAAAGGCTATGACAAACTAGATGCGTCAATCAAGTTTTATCAAATCGCAAGTCAGAAACTACGTGATCAAACTAATGCCTAGGTTTCACTAGACGTAGTCCAGACAGGTCAGACATGTGCTATTGCTTGAAGTCCGTGGATATCTGTTCACTAAGTGACATCATACAGGGATGGATGGATTTAAAGGCATGTCTCTTTGTCTCAGCTGTTTGTATTCGACAGGTGACAGACCACTTTTACATATTTGCCTCCTTTCTGCAAGGGAATACAGCAAGCCAGTGGATTCCTTTATTTTGCAAATACTGGATCTTTCAGAGTCATGATCTGAGTAACATGGGCATGATTTCTTAGTGCTTTGCATGACACATTTGGGGCCATGAAATGCAGCTTGAATCACACACAATAGGCTGAGCTGTTGTAGGAGCGTGGGAAACATGAATGTATTTGGGTTTGCAAATGTACATTTTTGTAACCTATGCATTGCCACGCCAGAGCTTACCTGTGGACATCCACCTGCCAAAGTAATACTGCTTTTCTAACTGATGAGCAAAATACATCTGATGTTGCCTACCCATAATTCAAGAAATCTCAGACAACAGAGGCTGTATTTGTGGCATCATCAGCTATTTATCTTATTCCTGAATCTAATGAAGACTGTTTTTAGATGGCTCTAAGATGGAATATTTCATAAGACAAAGGTCTGATTTATAATTGAAACGAGTCATACTTTTTGGCCATTTTTCCCTGATGTGAGCAGAGAAGGTCTTTTCTTTAGTAATCTTAACAAATGAAAGGGACAATGCAGCTTATTTAAATTGTTTGTTTGTTTGAACACAGGAGTAATTTTTTCCAAGCAAAAAATAAGTGTATTTTGGAGGATAAAATAAGTAATCACAGAAATTGTAATTTAGCAGTATTTTTGTGTGTGTTTGACAGATCAGAAGTTCATATTTAGAATAGCTTACTTCAGATAGAAACACCAACCCCTCCAGATGACCTCTACAGCAAAACTCTGAAACTACAGGACATACATAATAGTAATAAAGCCAGGATGTGCATTTTTACAAAGATCAAATAGTTTAGGCTGATAGTGACAGAAACAGTTAAGGAAAAGAATTATCAATATTCAGAAAACCTAGCTGCAATAACGTTTATTGACACTAGAGGGCATAAACGCCATTAAAAATAAATGCAAATGCAAAAACATTTTTAAAGGCGTGTTACAAAGACATGTGCCCTCTCCCACCTCCTTCGAATTCATTTACATACTTTAAAAAAAATTACATTATATGCTGGTTTTCGCTGGAGTAGAGTTAATTTTCTTCAGAGTAGCTAGTACGGGGCTATGTGTTGGATTTGTGCTGGAAACAGTGTTGATAACACAGGGATGTTTTAGTTACTGCTGAGCAGTGCTTACACACAGTCGAGACCTTTTCTGCTCCTCACACCACCCCACCAGCCAGTAGGCTGGGGGTGCACAAGAAGTTGGGAGGGGACACGGCTGGGACAGCTGACCCCAGCTGACCAAAGGGATATTCCACACCATGTGACGTCATGCTCAGCATATGAAGCTGGGGGAAGAAGAAGGAAGGGGGGGACGTTCAGAGTGATGGCGTTTGTCTTCCCAAGTAATCGTTAGGCGTGATGGAGCCCTGCTTTCCTGGAGATGGCTGAACCCCTGCCTGCCCATGGGAAGTTGTGAATGAATTCCTTGTTTTGCTTTGCTTGCATGCGCAGCTTTTGCTTTGCCTATTAAACTGTCTTTATCTCAACCCACGGGTTTTCTCGCTTTTACTCTTCCAATTCTCTCCCCCATCCCACCCTGGGGGGGAGTGAGTGAGTGGCTGTGTGGTGCTTAGTTGCCAGCTGGGGTTAAACCACAACACATTGATTGAGGTCTGTTTTCTGCTCCCATCTTATTTGCTGAAAAGGAAAGTTAGTAAAATTTTTGTTTTCAAACACGTAAAACGTCAGAAAATAACAGAGTTGTAAAATAAACGAAAAGTCATTAAAATTAAGTCGGTAATATTTATTTTAAAAGCAAGGGAATTTATGACCAAGGAACAATGAAAATAGTACGAAATCCATGGAAACTAAACGATCTTCGTAGAAGCCAGCATGGCACATATTTTTTTGTGTGGGAGACAAATCACGTTTCCCAGTGGATTTAGCATGTCATGCAGGCGGGGTTCAAGCTTTTTGCACTGAAGTTGACTAACAGAATGGTGTCCTGCCTTTCCAGGACAAGGTCTACCCTCCCATCCTCCAGCTGCTTGCTTGCTGTGGGCAGGGTCAGTGCTTTACCCACCGGGGTGGGATGATACATCTGCCCTCTTGCTTCCCGTCTCGCCTAATGGCTGTTTCCTGTTCTCCAGGAGCCGCAGGCAGAGCCCCAGAGGCTTCTCTGCTGAGACTCTCAGCAAAGATTATACAGCTGCTCATCGGCCCATGCGTTTAGGCAGCCAGCCACCCAATCGGGCACGCACTTACGTGCCGGCAGAGGGGAGAAGGCAAGAAAAGCAATTCCTAGCCTCTCTGACAGTAACGGTAATATGGTGAATCTGCAGCCTTACCTAGGTCTTCAAATAGCCTAATGATTTTGGAAAAGTAATTTCTAGTAATACAAAATATTGCCGTTAGTGTGAGATGCGGAACATTACATAGATTATTCCAAATTTTATTCCAGCCTAGGGAGATTCTGCATCGAATTGCAAATAATCTTCCCGGTTGCTTTTACTACTGCAAAGGGCCCTCTGTTGCAATAGCCCTCTCTTCTGCTCAGTAGTGATGGACGTGGTTCCCTCTGGGGTCCACAAACGTTCCTCCAAGAGCTGGCCAGAATGCTTGTTCATGAATGATGAAAACCACATCTGCTTCTCGAGAGTGGCAGTGCTGCCTGGGCTTTCCAGCCTGCAATGCAAGAGAGTCAAACTATTGCCCCTGCACCTGGCTGAGTTTGCAGTTTCTGAAATATAAAATTTCTAATTTTCTGAAATACAAAATTTCTAATAACATTCAGGGATTTTTTTTTTTTTTGCATGTGCACCAGAGCTTTCATCCAAGACGCTTAAACAGATTTGTAAAGGTGGGCTTTAGTACTTAGAGGTCAAAAAAAGGAACTTTTGCATGGTAAAATTAAAAGACTTGCCCAAGGAAACATTCCCGGCTTCTTGCAGTCAAGACAGAGATCCAGATAACCAAATTCCTTCTGTTTTCCTTTACCATAAAATATTAAATCCAAAAAATATCTTTTTTTGTCATCTCTCCCCCTCACTCCATAGGAAAAGCAATATCCTAACTTCCTGAGCTGCTGCAAAGCATCACAGAAGTATGATGTCTGGTTCATGTTGTATGGGGGCTATTTAAACTGCCAGAGCTGCAGCTCAGCTGACTCCTAACAGCTGCATTACAGTTACACAGACATACTACTGAGGTGGTATTTTGTTTTGTTTTTTCTTCTCAGATTTCAGAGGCAAAAATGAGCATGTTGTTTGTTTTTAGGAAAAAGAGAATGTTTCTGAATGGATCCGACAATTTTCATGACTAAGAAAAGAAACAGCAGAAAAACTATTCTTGATGCAAAAGTTGCAAGCTGCCTTTGCTAGTGTTACCTAAATCATGGTGGTTCTCACAATGCACTGGCTGTCATCCACACTCATAGGTGAAAATGGGCTTTTTTTAGAGTTTGTGGTCAAAGGGAGCTTCACACAACCTTTCTCATGGTAGCAGGCTTCTGCAGCAAGTGCAGGTGCCCTCACCCTGCACAGCCCCTGCCAGCGCCTGAGCCCTCTCCAGCCGAAAGGTGACACTGAGACCGTGACAATTGCTGCTGAGGGTCTCTGCACACCAAGGCAGGCATTGGCTTGCGCTTCCAACCCCCTTTTTTGCTTTTGATGGAGAATTGAGGCTTCCAGCACCAGCTTCTGTGGCAGCGATGCTTACCTGGTAAGAGATCTACCATGCATTTGGTGGGGCTTCACGCTTAGTACAGTGGATGGAAGACTGTACATCAGCAATAAAATTCATCAGCTGGACTGCCACACGCTCCAGAAAGGAGGAGTGACTGCCTTTCTGCTATCACGGACGTGTGAGTTAACCGATCTCAATTAATTCCCTTCGCAATAAGGCTAGCTCTAGGACTAAGCAGATATGCTGCAAGGGAGCAAATATCAGTTAACCACTTTAACTTCGAGACCAGTTGAAAAAAGACCATCAGTGAAGAATAGAAACTATCCATTCTGAGAGTAGAAAAAGAAGTGCTACGCATAAAGCAATATTACAGAGATGTCAAATTATATCTGAGATTTGTAAAATGGTGTCCTTGTCTAAGGAGGGTGCTGTAAATTGTTATGAAGCCGTTCCCTAGATCTTCCAAGCTGCTTGGTGACTAAATGCTGGCAAGTTGACACTAATTAGTCATTTATTTCAACATTACATCCAACGACAGATACTTTAAATTGCTACTGGTAATAAGTTTAAGTGGAATTTGAAAATAAGCATTTCAACTGTGTTGCCTTAAGGATTCAACCTGTACATTCACAATTTGAAAAGTATCTAAGCTGCTGTTTAGGAGCTAATTCTATTTTTAAAACACCACTGTATGTAAATGTGAAATGATCCAGGGCTAGATTTGGAAAAATGAGACAGAGGTAAGTAAAAATGTCCTCATTTCCTAAAATCATCTTTAGTCATAGAATCATAGAATCATAGCATCATTAAGGTTTGAAAAGACCTCTAAGATCATCGAGTCCAGCCGTCAACCCAACACCACTATGTCCACTAAACCATGTCCCTAAGCGCCTCATCTAAACGTCTTTTAAATACTTCCAGGGATGGTGACTCAACCACTTCCCTGGGCAGCCTGTTCCAAGTCCTAAGAATACTATATCTAATTAACATAAATTCATTTATTACTTTGTTTTATTACTTCAGAATTTCAAGTCTTTAAGATACCATGGTGATAAGCAGAGAATAAATGCTTGGCTGGATAATTACTCATAAGATGGTACAAATGATTACAGCAAGAATATACTTTTCCTCTGTCACTCAGATACTATGCATTTTCTGGGGCCTTTTTTTCATTCTATTTTATGTGAAGCCAACAGTAACTCAAAGAAGAAAAAAAAAAAAGACAATTTGATCTTTACTCCTGCAATTCTTACTTATTTCCCTAAGAGAAAATGTTCCAAGGTCTTTGCTCCTAAAAATCAATGACTTGTATTACTTATTTAGTCAGGACCTAATTTTTCAACAGTTCTTTTTTCAGTGCATGCGCCCACACACAAGCACATATATAGGATGAACTGACCAGCTTTTTCAAGGCTTAGAAATGAATAAAAGAATAACAGTAATAGGTCAGACCAAAGCTTCACCTAGCCTAGTTTTCAGTCTCCAAAATTTAACCTGAAGCAAACAAACATATAGGGAAAAAATATAATATCCTTGAATGCTCTTCATCCTCCAACCACTTACAAATAACTCAAGAAGTACCAGAAATGTAATTTCTTTGTAGTTTGTGATCCTTAGTGGATTGCACTTCCATGGGCTTTATTTTGTCCCCTTAAATCCCTGCACATTTTTGGCATTCAAAACACTGTTTGGCAGTTCCTTGGTCAGTGCCCTTTTGACTGTTCTGGCTGCGGTTCCTTGCTTCATCTGATGCCCCCAACCAGGTCCTTGTATTCAAAAAGCGGCTGGTGCGAAAACTAAATAGGTGTGAAAACTTGTGTTTTCATACTTATTTACCTTATGTCTTTTCTAGCCTGACAAGTCCTACTCAGCTCACACAGTATCTACTCCCTAAATTTGATCATACCTTTTGCCCTTTTCTGAATCTTCTCCAATTCTTTTATACTATTTACAAGAAAACAAGACCAGAACTGCACACAGTTTTTAAAGAAGAGGTATGGACAAGTTCAGAATAGCTTATTTTTCTGGTGCCAACTTGGACAGCAAGCCATTATTATTCACAATGTTAATACGTGATTTCTCACCCTTGTTATTTCTCTGTCCAAATCTTTATTGGTGGGAGCTGGTAAAATTTGCCTAACCTCCCAGATCTCTATCACTGACAGAGAAAAAGGAGCTGTTAGGCTTCCAGCACAGCATGGGGGTTTTGATGACTGTCATGACATAATAGTTACAAAATAATTGTTGAAATGGCATAGCTCACCCAGAACCTGTGCTAACCCGGGAAAGAAAATGCACTCCTAGATTTGTACCAACAATTAGGGTAAAAGAAATGCATCTTTGTTTGTCCTGTGAATATGAATTTTCAGGGTTTTTTTTCTTTTTCTTTTTTTTTCCCCTTGTTCTTTTGGAAAATCCTTTCTTGGGACAAGTGGACTAAAAAGCAACGCAAAGTTAAGAGACAGTGCTTTATATACCATGGAGAAATGGAGAAGTAGGAACCAGGATGAATGCACACCAATCCCAAACACTCTGCATTTTAAATATATTGATATAAATACAAGAGAGTATAAAGATTTTCCAGCAGTTCCTACTTGAAACATTAACGGGAAGCAACGTGAGCATCAGGATATAAAAAGCCCCACCTTCAAAAGTATCACCATCTGTAGCCACTCTTCACATTAAAAGTTAGGGGTGAAAGATGGGCAATGACTTCAAGTGAGGGTCTGGCCATAGTGCCTAGCAAAGACCGAATAAAGAACCCATAGTACAGGTAGTAAATGGGAGCAATGTGAGATTTATTGACTGCGCCAGGGTTGGCTGTAAAGGGAGTCCAGGTGCAGGCTCCATTGATTCCCAGAAGGATGGACTAGGGTTTGACACATCCTTCCTGGGAAAGGATTCCAAAGGCAGCTGCTAAATATCACCCATCTCCCCCACTTGGCCTTGGTTTGTGGATGCTCTCTGTTCCCTCAGACACCTCAGGAGCACATGGAAGATGACAAAACCACACATTTCTGCATTCTTCTAGGAACACACTGTTTAGTAAAACTTTTCAGCATCGTGACTAAAATTATGATTGAGCTGTGAAGCACAGATTTCGGTGCAGATTCAAATGCGTCTTTCTGAAGCCCAGGGGTATGTTTTGATGTGCCACCTTGCTTCAGTGGAGGGGAGGGGAGAATTTTCCTATTAGCGGTGTGATTAGGTACATTCTGGGTCCAGTGTTCACCCCAGAAATATTGCTGAAAATTTTATGTAATTAATTTCTCCTACAGATTTTCTTTTAGTTGCAATACCTATGCTAAATAGCAGCAAAGTCAAAACAAAGCATTGATCTGCCAATCCATTCCTAAATTTCTCTTGAGTATATATTAGCCATCAGGTCAAACTGCTCCAAGTATAAATCACGTTAACACTAGAAAAGCACTGTGGAAATTTGCAAGGACAGCCGTGCCTTTTTTGTGACAGCTACTGGGCACAGCACTGGGATCAGTGAGCTGATTTTGCTTGGGAATCAAATTCAGCTGCTCCCACGTTCAAGTAAAACTCTGACTGACCGGTTTTAGCCACTGCTGGCTTTAATGCTGTTCAGCACTCTAATGGGCAGATCAAGATCTAGGGATGATTCCCAGCAAGTTTGGAAGTCCTTGTTCTGCTTTTTTTCAGCTAAGTACTAAACAAAGTACCCAATCTGCAGTACAGATTTGTCTTCGTCCTTTGGCACACCTTCCAACTTAAAAACATTCTGGTTTTTCTTCCACATATTTAGTCCCATTAGATAACACTGGAGTTTAATATGTTAAAATACTGATAGTAAAAATATTTCAAAAGTCTTCTTGAAATAATAAACAGAATTATTGCCTTCTATTTAAAAATAATCAGAACTCCCCATCCTCTCAACTTTCTCTTTATTAGTTGTTTTGCCTCAAATATTTTCACCTCATTTGAAAATAGGCTATTGTGTCACGGTCAGCACTGGCCAATTAGGCCAAGCTAATTTTTTGCTTGCCAACACAACCACCAATGGACCAGTATTATTTTTACATTCCTTCAGGCAAAGCTGAAAAACACAAAATAGCTTGTGTCAGTGTGACACTGCTACTGGCCTAACTCTCTAGGGATCTCTGCCAAACATTGAATATGTCAGTTAATTTTTCTCTAATGCTAACTCTAAATCTGTTAAACCAAGAGTAAAAACTACTCTAGTATATTTTTATATGCGCGCACACACACACACATATATATATTATATATATAGATATATATACACTTAGATAAGACTAAGAACATTCCCTTTAAGGTAATAATAATTCCTTTGTACAATTTTTGTGTGCTAGAAGATTTATCACATTCCTGGATCTTAGTGTCCCTTTCTAGCTAGTAGTCAAGAGATTAATTTTTCTGAGAACATCTACTGTTATTTTTCCTCCGAAATTCAGCTCTTTCCTCTTTCGTGATATTTTTCATTACTTTCTATTTAGAATATATTTGAGAAAACACATCAGTGGAAGTTACTAGCTGCAATGGACTATTTACTATTTTTTCCCTTGGTCTAATTGTCTTTTTTGCTCTTTTCCAATTTTCAGGGATTTCTGAGCTTGCTCACATAAGTCCAGGAAAAATGAAACAAGTCCAGCAAAACAAAAGCCTCTCCTGAGTTCACTCAATGCTCCTCACAACTCAGCTTTCCATCAGTGCTAGATCACCCCAAACTTTGAAAGAAGGAGGGGATGCTATGGCATTCAATCCTCTTAAAGTTTCCTGGCAGAGTAATTCCTTTCAGCTGAGCATAGGTATATCCCCTTTCTTGCAAAGAAACCAAAAGCCTGTGTGAGCTGCTCTGCCTATGGACAGCTTAACCCTCACCCTCCCAGGTGCCAGGCACTGCCTCTGCAGGCTGTAAAAGCCTGGCATTCCATAGTTTATATACTCTAAATAGGGAAATTTGCAATTATTACACATGAGAAGGATTGGATCAATGGTCAGGAGACTAAAGTCCTCTCTTCATCAGGTTGTGCAGTGTGGACTTTGAATGCTTCACCACACCGGCTTTGAGTCTTGACATGACTTTGAATGGATAACTTTGATACAGAAAGGTAGCAGCATGTTACAAAGAGTAGAATGGGTTTGCCTACCTCTGCCAGTTTTGATAGTGCATTTTGTAATGTGACCTCTCGTGTGCTAGTAATTGGACTCAAGCCACCAATGAATCTCTAAACGTTAGCAAAATGCAATGACATGGTAATGACTTTCTGTCACTACTACCCCATTCCTATTTGAATTCATGTCCCATAACTGAAAGGTTCTGTATCTCACTACCAATCCTCTCAGTCATTCAGGCATAATGCTTCATAATGCTGAAAACTACCATTCTTTTCACAGGTAGTAAAGAAATAAATTTTCCATGTGTTTTCTCCATTTTTAAAAAATGTCTCCCTCTCTGTTGCATACAACATTTAAAAACTTTGTGCCAGAGTCTTTTCAAAATCTAACTTTTTAGAGATCACTGATAATGCTTGAATTTTCTCATGGATCCCTCAGAAATGGAGCTTCTGGGCCACTACACATCCTTTCCATCACATTTTTAAATGCAAACTGTGTAAAGTTTCAGTGATCATTGAAAAGTCTGGAGCTTTGTGGAAAATTTGCCAGATGCCTAATGGTAAAAGCAAGGCTTTTGGCAGGTCGTGTGAGACTTCTCTGCCCAGAGATATAGGAGTATAGATACTCCACATGTGTACTCAAGAAATCATGCTATAGGGAATGCCAGAAAGTGATTTTCTCGATCTCTTCCTGTGCAGCCTGTGTTTCATAAAATGCTTAAATATTCAGCAAGCCAAGCCTGAAATTTGGTACTGTTTTAAGTGAACAATCAAACCACAGCTACAAGAAGTCTTGTAATTTTTTTAATAAATTAATTTTCATTTTCAAATTATGACATAGAGAAAATACTTTACCCACCAACAGTGAGCAAAGCTTTTGGAGACTGGAGCTTTCATGGAGGGTCAAATCCCTCATGCAGAAAATCTATTTGATCCCAGCTTTCCAACAGTTGGTTCAACTGCACTAAACATCAAGGCTGGAATTCAGAGGGAGCATCTGCACCTCCTTCCCTGCCTTTTGGAAGAAAAGCCTTATCCTATCCTCTCCCTTCTTCATGTTTTGAAAGACAAACGTGTTTCACTTAAGATGATGGCTCAGTATGTATTCCCAGAGGATGTAGCCCTCCGTGTAGCATGGATCCGGATTTTGTGAGGGAAAAGGAATTCAGTCCCACAGCACTACTTTGGTTTTTTTCCCCCCGATTGGCTTACCTGACCTTCCCCAGAGGGCAGACTCCATTTTTAGGTGTCTAATTCTCCCGTCATTATTTGGCACAGCCTGTGTGCAAATCATTATGCCTAATAATTAGATACTGCAGTGCTCAGGGTTGTGACACGAAACTTTCTGAATCTTTAATATTATGCCTCCGCTGTAATTCTTTCCCCTTCCAAACATTGTGTGTCATGCTCAGAGAAATGCTGTGGTATGTCAGACATCTCATGGAAGCACTGTAAAAGTTGCTTTTTCAGTAATGATTCCTGTGCTGTAAATAAGGGCTCCTTCCGCTTATCCACCGAGCAGTGAATTCCCCAAACCAGTGATTCCTGAACATTTTGAACCACACACCAGCTTTCTTTGACCTGCTGTGAACCTTTAGAATCACATTGTTAATTGAAAATACTATAAAAGCAATATACTGCAAATAATTTATCTTGGCCTTGCAGGCTGTGTTTTTGGACTGCTTGATGTAAACAATAACTAAGCAAGTAAAGCTCCTCCTGACCAGCACTCTGACCATAGCTGAAAGATTATTTCCTGAGCCACTCTCTCCAGTTTGACCTCAAGGTTCACAACAGCATCAAAGAATAATCTAACAGTCTCTACCTGTCTCAATGTCAAGTATAACTATATTCGATGTATTTATCTTTCTGTTTGTCAAAATCAGTCAGGAACTCTAACCAATATCTGACAACCCTTGTGCTTACTTTTGCCTGTGCCATTCACTGAAAATTTTGTCCTTGGATTTTAAATTCCTACTCAACCTTTTGGTTCAAACTGTGTTTCTTTTATCTCTACAAAAACAGGCACAATTTAATGAGGACTGCCAAACCCTCTCCTTTTTATGCATTTTCAATTAGTTTTGCTTCTCACTGAGTATAAATCTCTTTTTACAGACCTTTATATAGCAAGTCTTCTGTCCTTTTCTGCTGTCAGGTTTGTTGTTTTCAGTGTGTTGAACACTGATTTTCTTCCTTTTCTCCTTGACTTTCTTATTATAAGTACTTCCTTGCTTGTGCCCACATTATAACTGCACAGCTTTGGGGATGGAGCTGGCATCCTGGGAGAAGAGAGTCAATGCTGCAATCCTGGTGCAAAAAGATTATATATCTCAGAGCACTGCTTCTCCATGAACTGAGTTGGGGCTGCCTGACAATTTTCCCCCTGGATCCCCACTGATTTTCAGCTCTGTACAGAAGTTGTGTGTCTAGGGAATGCATGAAGAAATGACCTGCTGGCCTTGAGCTGTTACATGGTACAAGAGGCAGAGGAGTGACAGGTATGGTTGCATGTCACTGCTGTGGATGTTGGGTCATGTTGCACACACTTATCTCCGGAAATGAATTCTGCTCTCCTGCAGGAGATGGGAGTTAGCGTCCCATGATTGCAAGGACTCTTAAACTGACTTTTAGCCCAGAGATTTAACACTCGGGTCATTGTAGTCTGAAAATCAGAGATGTTCAATTTTTTCAAGGGTAATTTTTTCAAAAGTAATATTTTCAAGTGAAGTATAACTTCTGATGAGGACCAGATTCTGGCCTCTCCACTTGCAACAACAGTTTCACATACTTCAGTAGGGCTTCTTTTATGAGTACTTGCTCTCAGCTTTAAGTATCTGATATTTGCGAACTGGCTCACAACCTATATCTGATTGCAGAGGAGACCCCCATCAATGCTGGTGTTAATGCTGTTTCTTGTGATGATAAGGCACATTACTTAATGAGGTAATTGCATAATTCCTATTAATTTATCTTCTGCAAGAGATCTCCCCATTTTCTTCCGTCTGTTTTCAGAATACGCTCTACTCTCATGTTTGTACTGGTCCCTGGCACCCTGCTTAACTCCACCTGGTACCACAGCAGAGGTTCTCCTCGGATCTCTGCTCTGTCTCTCTTTTCAGTACCCTGCTTTCCCCCACAGCTGCAGTTGCAGCACCCTTCTTACGGGAAGAGATTGCTTAGAGCCAGCTGGGAAGAAGGGGAGGAGGTAGGCAGGGCATGGATCTACTCCACTGCCACAGCAAAAATGCACAGCAGTGGGCCACACCATTCTCATCTTCTTTTTCATTTCCATATTTAGGATTTCTTCTAGCACGACAAAAACTGAACTAATAACAATAATTTTCATAGAAAGAGTAAAAATATTTCAAGCATCTGAGACTGAATAATCACGTGGTCTTATTACCATGACTCCTGTCGTATTTGCTGGCTTTTCCTCTGGTGCATTTTAGGTCATCCTTCACCCTGCTGGTAAAATTAGACTGAGAGATCTCACGGTTACTTGTGCTGGCGAGCACAGATCAGTTCTGGGTGTTAGACAGCTAAAAAGCCACTAAGCCATTTCTCATTGCTTTCAAAGTAGGGCAAATTTTGGTTGTAAATATTAGGAGAGTTTTCCTTTCTTTTTGCTCAAAACTGTGCTATTACAAGCTCATATGTCAGATAGCAATTCAAGCCCTCTCTCCAGGCCTTTCTTTCTTTAATGTGCTCATCAGTATTAATCACTAAATGCATTTGCCTTAGGAGCTAGAAGATCTTTACTTTCTATTACCAACATTATATCTTTAATAAGTAGGCATGCAGGTATATCACCGGCCTGTTCCTCTTCAGAAGGAGTGGGAAGGAATGGAGAAAAAATCCACAGGAGGTCAACTCTCACAAGAAAGAAAATAAAAGACCAAATTAATGGAAGCTTCTTAGGGAATAAAGCAGCAATTCCCATCTGTGCCAATAATCAGAACACAGCTGAGCAGTATTTTTTCCTTCTGATTTTATATTACTCCACTTTGCTTTTCCCCTCCTCTCCCCAGCCTAAAAATGTTCCATCTGCCTGGTAATCTCTGATCCTCTCAGTCATAAGAACTACTGTCCAGTCATTCAGCCTCAAATTTCAATTTGTAAGATAACGGCCTACAAGCTTTAGGATCCTGCCTTCGTATAAACCTGTGTGTCACCATATGTGTAACACAAGGATAACCTCACAAAGAGAGTGAAGAGCAAAGGGCATAAGGGAAGAGAAGAAAGAGGTGCCCAGGGACATGGTTCCTCAGGAATTATTATAGACTTGTCTATGAGGACAGCCATACGTATGGTCCTCCCTCTCGGTGATTCAGTTCTGTGAAGGTTAGGTAGGGGATGAAGTGTATGCGATGGACACCTTTTCAAGAGGTTTATCAGCTTTAGCTCAATGCTGTGCTGGCATAGGCTCCAGACCAGGACTGGATTTCATCCCATCAGCTCAGAGGGTGGGCAGAGGAGACATGCAACCCGGTGGCTGTACCCCCAATGTGTTTACTACTCGGTACTGCTGGTATCCCACAGGGAGAGGGGCACTGCTTCTGCTCTGAGGAGAGGATGGTCTGTGACCCTTAGTGGACAATATGGACCACATTTTAGGCTGTGGTTACTGGTGACTGGAAGACAGTGACTCAGCTCATCTGCATCCATTCTGTCCTTCTGACATAATAATTATAGAACTATTAAAAATGAGCGATCAAACAAAAACAGTCAATGTGGTTAGTTTTCCTGAAATACAGAGTTCATCAAAGTGTAGGAATGAAACAGTGGTGCCAAATTCCTGTTAGTACAAGTGTTTGTTGCAGTAAGAGGACTAAGCCCTAAATAGTGCTGGAGAAACACTAAAGACAATCAAAACTTCGTGACAGTCCAAGTAATTGATGCATTTTAGCTTGTAGCTAGGGGATTGAGCAGATTTACTTAATCCTTAACCCCCCCCACCTTAAGTAGTTTATAAACCTATATAACGTATTATTTGAAAAATAAATCAGAATGTGACGTAAAACAACAAGTATAATAAATGTTGTTGGTCTTCCAAAAATCTTTTGGACATGTCAGATGTAATGACATTGATACTTATTTTATTCTATTCCCATAAAAGGGATGAATTTGTGGAGGTCATGTACTGCATTATATCTAGCCCTTTTTACTCAGCTGAGCTGTTACGCAAGAAATGCATTAGGGCTACAGGGTAGCTCTTGCCAAAGGCTGAGTGGCACCATAAAAAAAGAACACTTAGCAGTGGAGACTTCATTAAAATATTTCTCTCTTCTTTTTACAGACAAATAATTTTGCTTTGTTGGAGTAAAAATCCTGCTGTTACAGAGTCATGGATGCTGTTTTTGGTATCCTAGTCTCTCAAGGTCTCATGGTAGCAGTTGTGGAAGCCTAAGACAATCTTTTTTGTCCTTCTGTGAATATCCTAAACCCCATTCCAGATCCTATCTGCAGTATTTGAGGAGGGCAAGAGCAGCTTAAGAAGAAAGGGGTATTTTCCCAGCTGAAGCCAATGCGTGCCCTTACGTGTACTGTCTGATCTTATTCACTGAATTAGCAAGAGCAGGATTAGACCAATAATACTCTTTCAAACTGGCAGGAAGCAGATTAAGGCTAAAACTACTGATAACAACCTGTTTTCTTCAAAAACAATCTGCACATGATTTTTCAGGATTTAAATGCAAAAAACGTTTGTAAGCACTATAAGAAACTACTTTTGAATTGAAATTTTCTAGGAGGATAATTCCATAATGACCAACAATTACAAGTTTGTGTAACGAGTGTTCTTTAAACTCTGGAGATACAGTCTCCTTTGACTTCTAATATAAAAATATGTCATTTATAAAGTAAAGTTTTGAAACCAATGTGACAGGGAACCTAAAATAGGGCTCTTTAATGAAGACAACTTTCAAGGTAGTGAAACAAAAAGTTTTGCTGTGACATGGCACTACATGAACACTGTAGACTAAATTCTACCCTCATTTACACCAATGAATCCCCACTGGAATCAATGGGCCAGTACCACAGAAAAAGGGGTAGTGAATTTAAGTCTGAAAGCCAACCTCTGTCATCTAGAGTCTTTCAAATAAGATAGCAAATAAGCTCCCTATTGTTGGTGATGAGGATTTATTACTGTTGCAATGCTGATATACTTATGTACTTATAAGTACTATAAGTACTAATGAACTTAGAGATGAAGGCAGTCCCTATGCTCCAAAAACATTAGCAGAGCTTACAGAGACAGGAGATGAAGCCAAAATGGAGAAAAACCTGAATAGGAGTTAAAGTACATATTGTTGCTTGTAGGATTTTTGAGACTGTTGTTTTGTAATGGGAATGCTCCTTTCTGTAGTAAGAATGGTGGGACACACGATGTATGGTTGAATATACCTTCACCTGGATTCACCTCACCTCCCTTTGGAAAGCTATCTGAGGAATCTGAATAGGAATGGTCTCAATTCTCAATGCATAGTCGAGCCATTTCCAAAGACTTCAGGGTAGCTTCTTTCTTAGTATCATCTGAAAGCCTAGGTAAACTCAAGTGCTTAAGTATGGAGAGCTAAAAAGCAGAAGAGATGAATCTTAGCCCATACATTTATGTTCTCAGAAGCAATGTTCAAGAGGCTCAGAGACCAATGATGGTGCTCTTTAGAAGATCAAAACCATTTCTTCTCAACAGACCAGTAAATATTAGGGAAATAAAACCTGTCTTTTTCCCTGAGATGCACAGAATACTGCAGTTATTTTTTTCTCTTTATTTGACTGTGCTTACCTGTCAGTGCATGCGTACTTGAGCATGTGTAAATGCATGTAGATTAATCACCTTCGGCCAGACTTTTAGGGAGTCTAACAAATAATACATTTACTTTTTATTAAAAAATCTGATACTTGTGGTTGAAGTATCTAATGCCTGGTGTTAGAAATGATACTTCTGACTTTGTTTTTGGTTTACAGTTGAGGTTAACAGGTCATTTCTAGTCTAAAGATATTCTAATTCTTTTTTATTGCAATTTTTATTATTACTCTGCCTTAAGCAATGGAATATATACTTCAATGTTTCGTGTACTTGGTCTATTAAGATACACATGCTCTTCTCCCTTTCCTTTTCATTTTATATGCTCATACATTTTTATGATACTACTCTAAAGGATTATCTGTAAATCAGATCATGCTCAAGTTTTATATTAGTATGTGCTAAATATTATAGAGAAACTGTTCAAACCTGTTTAACACATCACTCTCTACTGTGAGGTATCTTATTGGGCATTTCATAGGTCTCTAATCTCCATTAGCCTGAATAAACAACCACAACCCAGACAAAGAAGCTAAATCCAGGACTGGATTGCTTACTGAGGCAGAAAAAATAATAATGTTTCTGCAAGTTGATGTTAGCAAAGTCAACAGAAAGTTATATATGTCAGTAACGTGTTGTCCAGAGATTGAAGTACTTTCTTCTTATTCCTCTACTTGCCAAAATCATGTTTAAAAGAGAATAAAACATAAAGCACCGCTTCACTTACAAGAGCAGCCTGTATGCTCATCAGTGCTCAGCTCAAACGATTTCCTCCAGCAAACAATACTTTAGTGAAAAGCAATGACACTTCTTAAGCGTTTGGAACAATTATTCTAGGCTGAAAATATTATGCAGTGAAATTTCTTTCACGATCTGAGATGCTGGTCTCTGTAACTGCTACTCATTTTATAAAAAGGACCCAGAGCCAGCCCCCGAAAAATGGACAACTATGATGTGAGCTGAAAGACACCAAATGAAGCTCCTGGAGCTCTTCAGCAGCTTATTGCCATATCCAGTAGGAATACAGATGTGCTGCCCATGTTGATGTAAGGAACGGCACAATGACTGCTGGGGCCTGCAGGGTTTGCAAACCAGAACTCTCTGCAGAAGGTGAGGCTGTCAGTTGCATTGGTTTGTGTATCCCTTGGGTACAGGCACATTGCTAATGCGTCTTCAGTCTAGCAAATCCAGGCAGCATTTTCACCAAAAAGTTGTATAAAATACCAAACTGAAGAGAGAGAATGGGATAAGGGAGAGCACAGAGCGCTACTCCAACCTCTACCAGTGGCTTACTGTGTGAAATGGGGCATGCTTCTTTAGGCCACATTCACGCTGTCCACTGTGGCATGTAAGGTAACGGAAACGACCCACCCAACAGCACCTGAATGAGGCCTTACAACAGGCAATGTGAATGTGGTACCAAACTCCCTCTATTGTACTCTATCAGAACTTTGGCAGAAGAAGGAATACTAAGGAAAACGAAAGCTTGCTGCTGGGTATGGCACCGAGTGTCAAAGGACAAGGAAAAGGCTGAGATGTCTTTGCCGTGTTCTTTACTGGCAAAAGTGCCTTTGCAGAGAAGAGCCTGCGTGTCTTGGTGGGCAAGCTGAACATAAGTCAGCAGTATGTCATTCCTAACCACATGTAGAGCTCCATTACCAGGAGTTTAGCCATCAGGATAAGTAAAGTTATTATAGAGCTCTATTCAGCTACTGTGAGATTGCCTCTGGTGTACTGTGTCTGATTTTGGACTTTCTGTTACAAGGGATACATTGGTAAACTGGCAGAGGGTCACCAAGATGTCTAGGCTGTGGAGTCTCTGCCCTTGGATATATTTAGAATTTGATGGGAAAGGGAATGAGCAGTGTGACCTAACTTCAAAATTAGCCCTGTTTTGAGCAGGCTGGACCAGATGACCTCCAGTGATATTTTTCTACAATTCTATGATTATGTAATGAGCCAGCAGCTCTTAACAGCAGGTGGACTCTCAGCACTCTCCTTGGGTTGAAGTACCATGAGATATGTAGTCTGAATGTAGCCCTTCACACTTCTATTTCCCCTCCCTTTCCTTCACTTCTCTTATACTTTGAGTTGCTGCGAGGTTTGAGGTTCCTAATCCCCAGAGAAAGACTGTTTTGTATTTATAGGGCAAACATGGAGCACCCAGTTATGCCCGTTGGGGATATTGCACAAATAATAAAAACTCTTTAAGACTGCAAAAAAGTGAAATTTTGTCCTAGAAATTCTAACCCTAACCAACCCAAGGCAGGTAAGATGCCCACTTAGTATCAATATTATATCTTCACTTTTGCTCAGTGTCATTATCAATTTCCCCCTCCCCCCAAAAAATTAAGAACAGTTATTGTTTAGCAGTCAGAGACTACTGAAATACTGATTGGGCTAATAGCATTTGTGAATTGTTACCCTGCTTTTGTTTTGCTCCAGGCTAACTTTCCTAGTGAGATTCTAAACTGAAGCAGATGATGTGACTGTACTCAAATCATGATTGGCATTTTTAAATGAATTACTGAATTCCCCTTGATTTTATTTTTCATTTAATTGTAAACCTTCTTCTTCAGCTTTGCTACAGCTCAATACATTTTTTATATCTATATTTATTTATATTGTGTAACATAAGGCTTTAATATATTTTCTCTAAAGAATCTCTGCAGTAATGGATATTCCAAGTGTTTGCAAAAAAGTCTGTTCAAAAGGCCTTCATTTTTGGTAAAGGAGTTAGGATTTTGCAAGGTATTAAAAGACAGCCAAACTTGTGTCTGCAGGCTACATAAGATCCAATAGGACTTACTTGGGCCCAGTGCCACCTGAACATAGCTAAATTCTGCTTCTAACGCCACTTTGGGTATGGATAAAATACAATCGTATTTATACAGCGCTGGGCCAGTAACACCTAAACTGGCTTGCCTGGAACATGTCCAGGCATCACTTGGAACCCAGAATATCAGGGAATGTAGTGGGTTAACCTTGACTGTCTGCCAGGTGCCCACCAAACTGCTCTATCACTCCCCCTCCTCAACAGGACAGAGGGAGAAAATAGGATGAAAAAGCTCATGGGTCAAGACAGGGCAGGGAGACTCCTGACTCTTCCACCTCCTCACCCCGAGTGGCGCAGGGGGATGGGGAATGGGGGTTGCAGTCAGTTCATAACACTTTGTATCTGCTGTTCCTTCCTCCTCACACTCTTTCCCTGCTCCAGCGTGGGGTCCCTCCCATGGACTGAAGTTCTTCAAGAACTGCTCCAGCGTGGGTCCTTTCCATGGGGGTACAGTCCTTCAGGAACAGACTGCTCCAGTGTGGGTCCCCTGTAAGACACAGCTGCTGCCAGGAGGCTGCTCCTGCGTGGGGTCCCCATGAGCTGCAGCTTCCTTCAGGGCATCTCCATCTGCTGTGGTGTGGGGTCCTCCACGGGCTGCAGGGTGGACATCTGCTCCACTGTGGTCTTTCATGGGCTGCAGGGGGACAGCCTGCTTCACCATGGTCTTCTCCAGGGGCTGCAGGGAAATTTCTGCTCTGGTGCCTGGAGCACCTCCTCCCCCTCCTTCTCTGACCTTGGTGTCTGCAGGGCTGTTTCCCTCACGTTTTTCTCACTCCTCTCACAGCTGCTGCGGAGCATTTTTTACTCTTTCTGAAACACATTATCACAGAGGCACCACCAGCATTACTGATGGACTCAGCTTTGGGGAACAGCGGGTCTGTTTTGGAGCTGGTTGAAACTGGTTTTGTCTGACATGGGGGCAGCTTCTGGTGTCTTCTTACAGAAGACACCCCTGCAGCTCCCCCCACCCCGCCCCACCATCAAAATCTTGCCATGTAAACCCAACACAGGGGAACATGGTGGTGAGCCCCTGAATTGGCTCAGCTGGAATCAATGTAACCAGAACAGAGCTTACAAGCATCAAGTGAATTGTCCCACCTGGACTCATGCCTTTCTGCTGCACTGAGGCCTCCCATCGCCTAAGAGACCGTGGACTCCTTGTCTCCACCAGCCCTGAAGTAGGAGGTATTTCTGTGTCTGAGATACCACAGCTCTGCATTACAGCAGCTGATGGCAAGTAGACTATATGTTGATGCTTCTCACTGTGCTCCATTCAGTCTTGCCCTGAACTAACTGTGAGCATTCATGGAGAGAGTTCAGATGAACAAAAAATAGACCTGAAATTTGCTATAGAAGAGTGGGCTAGATTCTTTTCAGACTTATTCAGAATGACTAAAACTGTTGGCTAAGTAACAGCTTGCCAAATACTTCTGAACTGCTTGTCTCTGTTGCTTCCATGCCCCTGAGAGCAAAGCTCAGACATCAACACCCATACGCGGGGTGGCCTTACAGACAATCTCTGGATTTTGAAAGAAAAGAAAGTCTGAAAGAACTGAAACAGATTTTTTTTCTGTCCAATTCAATTTGCACAAAAATTAGACCTGGAAGAGAGGAGAACAGGCAGGTCCATCTTCACTGGCTCTGAAGCCTGCCTTAACTGGCCGGCAGCAAATGTTTTCAACACCTCATCTGATGATAAACACTCATCACAAAAAAAGGCTATTACCTGCTCAGCTTTAAATTAACTCTCACTAAATAGCACAGATGCTATAAACTCTCACCTACTGATCAGACTATCACAAATAAACCAGCAGAAATAGTCTCCAATCCTGGCTATCAGCTGACATTTCCCAGTTTGGCCTCAGGTCTGGATGGGACATAGATTTTTTTGTCCTCTGGTCTATAAACCTGCCGCCTTGTTTCTCAGTTCTCTGTTCTGGCTTCCCATTAATTCTCATCAGGAGGTTTGACTAAATTTCTAAATTTCAAAACCCGCCTGCTGAGAAACTGCATGTCCCTTCCTAACTGCTGCCTCTGATAACATTTATGGTCCTCTGAAACAATGGAACAACACCAGGCGGGTGTGTGCAGGGAACAAAACTTGCAGAGGATAATGGACATTATCATGCCCTCTTCTGCACAAGATAAGAATATCCACATTATTCTAAAAGCTTTCAGAACAAAAGATAACACTTAGCTTATTTTCTCTCAATAATTTATTTACACATGCATGAGACACGCATTTGCCCCTTATCACACAAATATGTACAAACACAAGCAAATAAACAGAAACAAACAGTTTTATCTCTGGGCTTGGGAGGAAAAGAAGAGATATAGTTATTGTTCTTCCCATTTCAGAAAACCAGAGGGACACCCAAAGTCTGTGAAAATAAGAATTGTTCAGTATCAAGACAGAAGCAAAAGAGAGAGAAAGAAAGGTAATATATATGTAATATGAATCAGAGAGATTTCAGCTAGATTTTCAAATCCCAAAATGTGTTTGCATGTCTGCCAGAAATATTTTCTTTTGACTGATAAACTGAACTAACTTGACATGAAAACAGATATTTCTTTGAAAGAAAAACATGGGCACCAAAGTGTCACTTTGAGGAGAACTAGGCTCTCATGACACCCAGTCAAATGTGTAATTTGCTGATGAATAAGCTCATTTGGTGGACCTGTTTTCTTTTTTCTGATACTGTGCTTTTCTGCCCATGAGTAGGCATTTCTTATTCTTTCTTGCACTCCAAACCTTAGATATGTGAAATGCTGCCCAAAATGTCCATACAGGTGCTTCCATAATTTCTTTCAACAGGGATGGTTGTTTGGGGAAAATGGGATTATGAAACTATTCAGCCTTTCTACTACCTTGTGACATGGAGGGTGCTAAAATTAATGGTTCACCCCGCTCCTTCTCCACTCCAAAAGTCACTACCAGTGAAGATCCCAGTCAGGGATCTTTAAGGCTCAGGAGGTATAAAACTGCTTGCTGCTCGAGGCTGAGCAGACCCCAGGCTGGCACTGCACTGGTCCCTTTCTCTGCTCTTCCTTTCTTCTGGGCCATTCTAGTCCAGCCCTCACCATCCAGGTGCTCCCATCATCCCTCGCCCGCGCTCTATTAAAAGAAGAATGCTCTATTGTTCCTTTTTAGTGAATCTTCAGATGACAAAGGTTCATTCAGCTGCCTTTGTGAGGCATCTCAGTTCTGCAGAGATCCGGGTCGATACCCAGTGCTACTCCAGTCTGCACTGGCAAGACTTGCAGCCCACCCGTGAGCATACACATTTGAGGAACAGGGGTCACAAGCTATACAGTGTTATACGATGAGGCTGCGACTCCTTCCTCTGGCAATGAGAAATGTTGTTGGTGCTGGGATAACTCAATTATCTTCCTGCTTTTGCTGGAAACATTTTGAGAATACAAAGAAAAATAGTAGGAGTTGATCTGAGATCTGATCTATGCCTCTCAACCTCTTTATCTTTTTTTTTTTTCAGTAACTCGAGGCTGCATTTGCCTGCACTTGTTTTGTCTATGCCTGAGTGTTTTCAGTTTCATGCCTGGTTGCCTGCCTACCTGAACACCACTGAGAGCATGATTTTCTCTGTGAAAGGAATGCATATGTTTGCCTGCCTTCTTGAACCAGGAACTATTTCTATGGGGAAAAAGAACAATTGCTGTTGAATTACAGGCAGGCACCTCTTTCTGAAAATTGTTGTTCTTGTAGACAACAGCTGAGGTTCACTGAGCTGCATGCAAGGATGTGTAATGCACTTTCACCTGCCCCAGCAGGTGTTCATTTTTTTTAGGTAAGGAGGGAGTGCAATTTCTTACACAGATAGAAGGGATTGTTTGGACACCCTTAAGGTTAGAAGGCATGAAGTTGTGAACTGAGGATTCTGGATCCTTCCATAATCTCAGCTGCAAATTACTCCTCTTTATGCTGGATAAAATGCCCTCACCAAGAAAGGTGAGGTTACAGCTGCTTTCCGTGGCTGCAGGTCCCCAAGGCTGACTTTTATCCTCAAAGGCCTTGAATGTGATCTGTGTCAAGTGTAATTTAAAGAAACTTTTTTTTAATTTGGAGGAAAACGGGTTTGTGATTCTACCATCAGAGCTGCAGCAAGAGGCATTGTGTATTCCTTCTAGCTTTGTGTTATGTTTTTGCCATGTGTGGGGATATGAAATAAAAAGTTCCAGCACTCCTTCCTATCAGCAGATACTGAACATAACATTATTTTCCATCTGCAAAACACTGCCAAGAAAGTGGAAAACAACAGGAAGAAACAACATAACCTATGTTACTGTAGAAGCTTAAATCATGGCTGAAACTAAAACCTTCTCAATCACATATGTACTTAAAATGCACTATTCTAAGAAAAGGAAATAGGTGAATCCATGGAACTAGGAGTCATATCACAATATTTTTTAAAAAAATCCTCTGCACAGCCTTCCTTGTAAATTCTGTAAATAATAAACGTAATACAAAATATACAGTTGGTCTTATTAAAGTCTGAAAATTTTCTGTGATTACAGCTGTATGGTCAAGGAAAGCAAATGGAATCAAAAGTTCTCAGTTTTTTTACTAGAATTTCACATAGAGGAATTGTTTTTGCTCCTTTTTATTCAGTTTTTTTTCTGGTATTATCTTCTCTTTCCCTGGTAACAATGAAAATTCTGATAATTTCAATTTACTTCCAGGTTTATGCCCTGTAACTAAGCTCTTATCTGAGCTGTCCTTTTCTCATTGTGCTGGTTTTGGCTGACATAGAGTTAATCTTCTTCATAGTAGCTAGTATGGGGCTGTGTTTTGGATTTGTGCTGGAAACAGTGTTGATAACACAGGGATGTTTTAGTTACTGCTGAGCAGTGCTTGCACACAGTCAAGGCCTTTTCTGCTCCTCACACCACCCCACCAGCCAGTAGGCTGGGGGTGCACAAGAAGTTGGGAGGGGACATGGCTGGGACAGCTGACCCCCACTGACCAAAGGGATATTCTGCACCGTACAACGTCATGCTCAGTATATAAAGTTGGGGGAAGAAGAAGGAAGGGGGGGACATTTGGAGTGATGGCGTTTGTCTTCCCAAAGACAACCGTTATGCATGATGGAGCCCTGCTTTCCTGGAGATGGCTGAACACTTGCCTGACAATGGGAAGTTGTGAATGAATTCCTTGTTTTACTTGTGTGCATGGCTTTTGCTTTACCTATGAAACTGTCTTTATCTCAGCCCATGAGTTTTCTCACTTTTACTCTTCCGATTCTCTCCCCCATCCCACTGGGGTGGACTGAGTGAGCAGCTGTGCGGTGCTTAGTTTCCGGCTGGGGTTAAACCATGACAGTCCGTTTTGGCGCCCAACATGGGGCTTGAAGGGTTCGAGATAACGACAGGTTTGATTGGAATGTGCTAGATTGAATTTATAGCTGTTATTGCTGTTTAGCTATTAATCGTCAGGCTCCTGTGCTTGCCATGGGGCTTTCTTGCCTTACTGTATATTAGAGTCTAGTGCTCATTAGTGGCTGCTTTTTGCTTTCGCTGCTTGCTGTCCTGCTGTACTGCTTATCATCTTACTCTGCTGTGCCTGGGAACATTTTGATAACAGCAATGGTGATGCGCCTGGGCTGGCAGATGGCCAGGGCACCGCTGCTGTTTCTGTGCTGCTGTACTGGACAGGCTGGAACTCCAGTGTGAACTCGAGTCGAAGGGACTGTGACCTGTGGATAAGTCCTCGCGGGATCTGGACACCCTAAAGTGTCTGTGACTATGGACAAGACCATGCTGCAGCAGGTACATCTTGAGGCATCAGTGGCTGTGCTTGAGGTCATGCTGGAGCACCTCAAAGCACTCTTATCTCATGGATAAGCCCACGAGAGAGCAGGTACTCGCCTAGAGGGACTGCAGCCATGGGTAAGGCCATGTTGAAGCAGGTTTACTTCTGAAGGGACTGTGGCTATGGGTAAGGCCACACTGGAGCAGGTATATCTCTGAAGGCATTGTGGCCCATGGAGAAGGCCATGCTGGACCAGGTGCACCTCAAAGCAACTGTGGCTGCGGATAAGTCTATGCCACAGCAGGTATACCCCTGGAGAGATTGTGGCACATAGACAAGGCTCCACTTGGAGTTGGTACTCCCCTAAGAGACTGCAGTCTGTGGATAAGTCCAAGCCAGAGCAGGGGCAAGGGAAGGAGTTCATTGCAATGTTAAACCCGATGGTCTGGTCCAAAGGGGCCAGGGGTGGAGATTGTAATGGATACACTTTTAAATTGTTGTAACCCACGATTTGATTTGCATGTTATAAGAATTACTATAGCAGAGCAGGAACCACCTGAACCAATGGAGGACAAGCCTTAGAAGATGCAGTGCAAGGGCAGCAGTGACCCGACCTGAGCTGGCTTTGATGCCCAATAACTCCATGCAACACTCGACCTCTCCTGTCCTGAGTGACCACCATCACAGATGGACCCCAAAGTCATGGGCTAAATGAATTCCATGGATGTTTTCTGGACATTTATGGACATTTTACAGACATTTCACAGGGGTGGTCCATAGACTAAGAGGATGATATCTGTGTATTGTATTAAAGGATGGGAAGGGTGGTGGTGGTTAATGAGGATGTATTGGATAGCGTGGGACCTGAGCATGATGTAAGTGGTATGGAATAAGGGGTGGAGAATGCACTGGTTTTGGCTAGGGTAGAGTTAATTTTCTTCATAGTAGCTAGTATGGGGCTATGTTTTGGATTTGTGCTGGAAACAGTGTTGATAACACAGGGATGTTTTAGTTACTGCTGAGCAGTGCTTACACACAGTCAAGGCCTTTTCTGCTCCTCACACCACCCCACCAGCCAGTAGGCTGGGGGTGCACAAGAAGTTAGGAGGGGACATGGCTGGGACAGCTGACCCCAACTGACCAAAGGGATATTCCACACCATATGACATCACGCTCAGCATATAAAGCTGGGGGAAGAAGAAGGAAGGGGGGGACATTCGGAGTTATACCGTTTGTCTTCCCAAGTAACCGTTAGGCGTGATGGAGCCCTGCTTTCCTGGAGATGGCTGAACACCTGCCTGCCGATGGGAAGGAGTGAATGAATTCCTTGTTTTGCTTTGCTTGCGTGCATGGCTTTTGCTTTACCTGTTAAACTGTCTTTTTCTCAACCCACAATTTTCTCCCTTTTACTCTTCCAATTCTCTCCCCCATCCCACCCTGGGGGGGAGTGAGTGAGCGGCTGTGTGGTGCTTAGTTGCCGGCTGGGGTTAAACCATGACACTCATCTTTGTTATCTTCTCTTTTTCCCTAATATACTACTGATCTCAATACACACTCCCTAAACCTGTTCTCTGTTCCTCCCACCCTGCTTTGTGTCACTGTGGAATGAAATGTGTGAAAGGTAGATTTACACTGTGCACTGACCTTTTTCAAGTAGTCTTGGCTGGTTTTTATTTTTAGGAAATCAAATGTAGAACACCAACTTTGGATAAGTCTTTTGAGCGGGAGGTGGTAGGCCAAACCTTGGTGCTACCAAGGAATTTGGGATGCTGCCTTGTGGGATTCTCGAACTGTTTTTCCTCTACCCTTATTTGCGTGTCTGCCCAAATTGCTCTGTTAACTCGTTCAAAGCTGGACCTTTAGTGCATTCTGCTAGGAGAATGTCTGAAATTCATCCAGAGTAAATCACAGATGTTTCTCTGAAATGACATTTATAAGAATAAAACACCTCTCCAAACACTTTTCAGGTGTTAATAGCAAAGGCTGTTATCACAGATCTCAATTTCTGGGCACTGAGAGATCATGTCTACTTTACCTGGCCACGTTTGCATAGTGTTTCCTCGAAGAATCAGTGTCAGCAATTCGGTTTCAGCCACAGGTGACATGATGCTGTTTGTTAATACTGTGCCATCTTCTGATGGCTGGTCGGACCTGCTCCTTGCCTTTTCTATGTATTGATTTCTATGTCTGTTTCCTAAATTAGCTTCTTTGTTCATTTTTATTTCCCATTTGAACTTATTTTGCATACTTTTTGTAGATATTTTGGTATTATTACATTTAGACCTCAGCCAGCATTTTCCATGGTTAATTCAACCTCCTGAATTAGAATAAAGTTTCCCTTTTGTTATGCGATGAAGTTAGTCAGAGCATGTAAAAGTCATTTTCTTAACTGGTACAGGGGCTTTTCCTATTTATAGGGCAGTATTTTTAACTGTAATAAAGAGGTCATTTAGTAAGCGAAGCATTTCTTTGTCTATGAACTTCTTCCTTGAACAAATGGCAGCTGGGACAGAAACTCCAGATTAGCATATCTCTCTGATGGTCTTTAAAGTGATCAGGTAAGATCCAGGTTCTTCACTGTCACCAGCTAGAGAATGTGCATCTTTGAAGTATTTTTACCAACTTTTTGTGATTTTTGTTGTGAGCTAAAAAAACCTTTTTCTGTGTGGAATTCAATAATCCCTAGTCTGAGTTCTTTTTTAGTAATTTCTCCCACTTTTTGCTAATGTTGTGGAAGGTAATGTAACATGTTTTCAGTCCCAGATTTATAGATGTCTGAAGCTGCAGCTCAATTCCTGGAAGAGAGGTATTACACACTATTGTTTTGGATAACGTGTCATTTTGATCTAAATTGAACTATTCAATTTCTTTTTTGCTTGCTCAAAAAACATTATTTTCTTCTGTCCACAGTCATTTCACTTTTTTTTCATTGTAAGAACAGATATCAGACCAATTAAAGTTGTTATATTTGGAATGAATATTCCATAGTCCTATCTAAGCAGCAGAATATTCTGAGGCATACCTTGGACATGTAACATCTGAAGCAGCCCTCACTCTTAAGAAGCAAAAATTAACAAACTATATTTTAAAAAACAAAATCCCACAAGGTATTCTACAGCATACAATGCTTTGCCAATCTAACAGACTCTTCCCTCTATCCCCCCACAGCATCCAACATCTAGCTCTTCTGATGGCCCTAAAGCTCAACCCTGGAGAACTCTTAAAGGCCCTATTTATATTCTATGTATACTGGATTTTAATATTTGGAAGATATGTAGCCTTAATTTTCAGCCCATATGCTATGTTACCTGGCTTGGGGGTGTGAGGGAATGAAAAATCCAACAAAAATGAACACACTAATCTTTGTTAGCTTTAGAATCACATCTTTGCAATTCCTTTCAAACCTCCTCTAAGTTTTGTAAATGTTCATCTGAAATCTTCCCAGTTATTAGCATGTCATCCAGATAACAGACAAGACCATTTACCCCCTGCCTTACTTAGCTCATTATTCTTTGAAACACAGCAGGTACTTTTCCTGTTCATACCTAAATAACCCCTTATGTGTGGTTGTCGTCAGAATTTTTTTTTTTAACACGAGCTGCAAAGCCACCTGCTGGCACCCTTGGGACAAGCCCTGTTTGGTTAGCTCCTCTCTGCTCAGCACTTTGCAAATAACTCTTCTGCTCTAGAAATCCAATATTGTCCAGCCTGAGCCAATGAGTGCTGGCGATTTTGTATTTCTGACAAGCTTTTCCCTACTGTCCCCCCTGAAATACAGTTTCCTCAGCCCATTCACTGACATCCAGGGTAAGAAACGGACTCTGGTTTCCCGTGCACCAAGCTGCTTTTCCACAAGCTTTTGCAGGGCTTATGGCACAGTTCTCCTCCTGAGAAATGCAGAAATGATTTTGTCACTAAGACAACACTGCAGTTATACCTGTTACTAAACCACGTCTGTAATGAACACAACTGTAGTCTGAATTTTCCTACTGTTACACTGTAGCTGATTAGCTACTATCCACTATAATTTAAGCTTAGGGAAACAGTTTCTGTCTACCACTTTCAATTATGATTGCCTTAAATGTTAACAAAGTATATTTGTAAATTACAGTGACAGGAAGACCTACCTGTTAATCATTACTTGTCCTTACTCTACCACGATACAGTGTGCTATATATGTTCATTTTCTACTGTGCACAGCCAGTGCTCAGTTATTCACGGACAGTTTATTTAGTTGACAGATTAATTGTGCCACAGATGCAGAGACGCTGGGGGAGGCCAGCTCAGTTCTGGCAGGATTACCCATGCAAGTGCAGTTCTGTGCAGTTGTTTATCCATTAGTCTCACTGGGTGCACGGTGACCCAGCCAGGGAGGATACAAAGGACCACAGACTTCTCCAGCCTGCTCCAGCATGGGCAGGACAACCTGTAACTCCAACCAGGCACAAGTTCAAGCAGATCCACTTGGATGCATGTGGGAGACGACTCCAGTGCTGTGGTTAGGGGCCTTTTACCAGATTGAGTAGAGCGGCATGAACTTGCCAGCCAGCTTAGGTCTGGTCCTTGGCAAAAGCTCATAAACCCTCAGACAGCTGTGGAGCTTAATGCAGAGGAACTCAAATAGTTCCACAAAAATCAGCTTAGGACGAAGAGGAAACATTAGCTCAAACTGAGGACCAGCCATACCACCCTTGTAATCACAGCCAACTTACTGGGATGCTCCTCTTTCGGTCTATTGCCCAGGTTTCTCTGATACCCATTGTGTTCCAGTCCCTACAAGCACCTACCCTTCTGGCACAGCAGTTTCTTAAATGAGTGATGCTCCTGCCTTGGGCTGTAATTCCCCAGGCACTTTGGTGGAGACACAGTGAGCCAACTCAGAGAATGGACTCAGGTTCAAACATTTAATTTCCTGAGTTAGTTTAAACCAGATTACTTAGCAATTTGGTCCATGATTGCCCAAATACTTCTGCCAGCCTAATGGAGGCAGTGGTATGGAGGTGGAAAAGAAGGGCTGGGGTGAGAGGAGGACTGCTTCTTTTGGGTCTAGCACTGTTTTGTGCAAATTTCAAGTGCTTGCAGAATTATGAAGTTACTTCTAGGCATCAGACTGATTTCTGAGAGTTTTTTGCAAAAGGTTATTGAAACAATCAGTAGCAGGAAACATTTTTAGGCTTGCCAAATACCAGAATACTTTAGCCTTCTAGTTGGTTTCCAAGATAAAACTATTGCTCTGTTAAGAAAAAAAAAAAAAAAAAAAAGAAAGCATGCTAAGCTTTTAACGGTTTCCTTAGGAGATCTACTATGTCTCTATCTCAGTAAGTTCCAGTGTAAAGTATAATTCTTTAAGAACTATTTGTGCTTCATATCTGGCAATGTTAGGAAAATAACTTTTGTATAGTAGAACCTTCCATATTGTTTGTATAAAAACACTGTCAAAGCCTGACTCTCTTTCAAAACTTTTCTCATTTGTATTATATATACTCCCTTTCACCCAATACAAACAGTTTATTTTTGCTCTCCTTTTTTATTTCAAGATCCAATCCTTTGCCAGTTTTCTGTTTTGCCATATGCAGAGGAGTTAAAAAGTAAATAATCCACTGTTTTTCATAAAAACAGGTTCAGAATATAGCTTTATTTCCTTAGGATGCAAGGCAATAACTCCCAACATCCAAAAATGAAAAGCAACTAACAGAGAGGAATAATTTGTCCTCCCTTGCTGCAGGAATTGTAAATCATAACTGAAATTAAAGACCAAGTCTTGATCACACACTTTTTATATCCTTGCTCTACAAGAGAAGAGCAAATCCTTGACATTTAAAGCAGAGCTGAAATTGGGAAGCTGAAATTGTTTGGTTCCTGTTGGAAGTGCCTTTCTATGCAATTACTCTCTTTGGTCCAGTGGAATCACTTAAGGAGAATTTTATAGATGTACTCCCCAGACTTGTTATCCTTTCTAATTCCCATATGAAGATTTTAAATGCTGCTAGAATCAAAATCTCCTTCTAAATGTAGAGGAAAAAATACAACTACTGAAGGGAGGTTGAAAAATATGGGAATTATAAATTCAATCTAGATCTCATTTACAATGGTAAAAATCAAGAAGTATTCTCATTTCTGTAATGTACAACTGGTAAGGAGCTGGCAGTGGAAGGAGGAATGTAACGGCCTTTCTTATGATTCTTTTTCTCTGGGCTACATTATATAATCCCAAGCAAGAACAAAGCTATGAGCTATATTTATTAATGATGAATCTGAGTCAGTACTTTCTTACACCACTGTAAAAGAGGTATCATTCCAGAGGTGTTGCATTGATCTAAATCCACAGCAAAATCAGATTCAGGTCTTACTTTATCATTTGAAACACTGCTCAGTTTGGTCCAGAAATTTCTCACCTACTTTCAGCACAATAATTAAAAGATGCCAAAGGATGCTGATGCTTGTTGCAGACTGACCTAGACAGCTGTGATTTGGAAATGAAAAACTGGAAGAACTGAGTGGCAAAGAGTTAGCAACAGTGCTGAGTGGGGGAAAAAAAAGAGGAAAGGAACAGAAAATAGAGCAGACAATCAATGAAAGCTAGGGAGAAAAAGAATCCTGATAAACTAGTAAGAGATGGGGTAAGTTCCATCAAATAGAAAAATATATGTGCATGTGGAGGATAATAGGAGTTAGAAGCTTGCACCATTTTACAAAGTGTTTTCTGAGCCTATGCGGTGAGTATAACTTTGAAGAAATATAATATCATTGCATGTATTGTCATGCAGTCTCCTTTTGGGTAGATCAAAGGAATTTGCTCTTTGCCCTTGAGTTTTTAACTAAAATCTTGTCTTAGGGCAGAACCACTTGTTAAGGAGCAGGGTTAATGTCATAGCTGAAGAGCCAGGAAAGTGTTACTGTCTCTGCCGTTTGTGACCTCTTGTCTATGCAGCATGAATAAAACAAGTTAGGGCAGAAAATATCCAGCTACATATCCCTGATTTCTCTTTCTAAAGGAAATTACCTGGAAGACTCTGAGATCCACAACGGGCTGCCTGAAGTATGACTATAGATAGATGTCAATTGTCATTATTAGATAGAATGCATACAAAATTAAGAGGTCGTATATCTATATTTGCCTGAGTATAATCCCAAGCCCATTATCTTCAGCAGAAAAACCACCCACAACTTCAGGTCTTTGTAGACTTTTTAACCCCAACAGCAAATAGCTGAAACCACTGTTTCTCTGTTTTTTTTAATATATACTCCAATTGCTGAACCTCTAATATGTTTAAATGTTTTCAAAAGAGAGTTTGGTTATGGATTCATTACAGAAACAGTTAGAGAAAAAAATCCAAATATATCTACCAGCAAAGTCAGCATAGCTACGTGCTATGTGTAAGTGAAGTGCATTTATCTCAACGTGATTGGAAATGTCAGCTGTGCTCCAGGTATGGTCAGATCATGGTAACTGTTTCAAAGCCAATATGCAGTTATAATGAAGTTTAAATGTGATGCACTGACAGAGTACACCTAAGAGACAAGGCTTATTTTTAGAAAATGGAGCTGAGGGGATGCTCAGTCTCCAGTCACAAAAGCTATTTATTGCTCTGATAGTTCAACAAAAAATGGCTAACAAATTAATGATTATGCTCTCACTACAAGATATACACAAAAATCCTGCTTAAAGTGTATGTACTGCTGATTTGTTTCATGTACCCAAAAATAAAACTTCTCAATACTTCTGAATGATACGGTAAAATCCCAATTCTTTATTTTTATTTTTTCCTAAGAGATACAGGTTACATTAAAGACAATGGGCTATATTTCATATTGTGTTATCTTTCTAAACTTACATGTTTGGAAGAACTGGCCAACTTTTTGGTCATGGGCATCTTAAGGACGTTTCAGACAATCTGCTCCATACAGAATGAAAACTACCACACACTATTTAAATGGACAGTGTAACAACACCAGCTCCCTGCCTGCTCATCACCAGTTACACCTGCACAAGACTGATGCCATTATGAGCAGAGATGAAATGCTCATATGAATCTTGACTTTCTACTGCATCCAGGCTTTCTCATTTGAAATCCAGGACCAATGAATGGTTTCAGACTAATTGCTTCTAGACATTTTTCTTTTTTGAGAAGTTTCAGGTTGTGACAGTTCTAAACTGCAGGAATTGTTTTTAGAAGCTCTTCATTATAAAACGTCAGCATCTGTGAACCTAGTGGTTTGTTATATTTTCAAACATTCAGAAACAAAGAGAAGAAAAGCCTGTATGTGAAATTTAAAATGGTCTGGTTACCATGGCAAATATATATATATGCATTAGCATTCCCAGGAAAAAAAAGTAATCCCTTGTTCAGGGCACATGTTATTTTTTATTTCTTAACTTATCTGTGATATTTTGGGACATGTCTTCCTTCCAGCAAAATAGATTGCATTCATAAACACTTAAAGAATTATAAAGTAACCACATTTTCTGGCAAAATATTTTTTAAAAATAACTGCTTTGTGAGATACGTACAGTGCATTCCAGTATGTCTTCACTAAAAAAGGAAAGTATTCCCTATGAAATCTAGAGAATCTGTGGAGTTCATTTAATTGTGCAGTAACACTATAAATTATGATGGAAAGTACTGTGGTCTGTAAAAACACGGTGCAACTGCAATTAAAACCCATGGAGAAAGCTCTTAGGTAAATAAAGGAGATATTATTAGAAGTATGGCACGGAAAAGGTCAATTGGTTCCTATTTACTTGATAAAATGAAAAGCCAATGCATCTGATTCACGCTGGCGTAGTTCCACACTTTTCATGGAGTTGATGGTGGCATAATAAAGATCAGGAAGTATTACTTACCGCACACCGTGTTTTTGAAAATCCATCGACAGTACCAAAAAAGCTGAATGGCAACAAATACCAGATTTTTGAAAACATGTTTTTTTTGACTAAACAGAAAGGAAATGAAAGCTCACCCTGAAAGAGTGAATTGAAGGGTGTTACAGACCTGTAGGATGCCGACCTAATTATTGATATAAATTGCTGCATGAATTAAAATAGTACCAATTATAGGAACAATGCAGAGAAAAGGTGCATCCTGAAGAAGACAGGAGTCCATTATTATTTCATGTACTATGTGCTGTTCAGAACAGTACTGCCGAAACACTCCTTGACAGCTGTGATACACCTTTTCAGAAACAATCCTTGCTCTCTCCTTAGTAAGTACTTATGCAAAAGAAGAAGAACTCTCAGGAACAGTCAGTCTGCTGCTTGGCTAGCATGACAAATTGTGCTCTCAGACTCATGCACTTCTAATTTGCCGAAGCTAACATGGATTGGAGAGTTAAAAATGGGAGAAGAATATGGCTCCTCTGTAAGTGCTTTTTTAAGGCTCTCTTCTTAATTGCCCACTCTATTGTATATTTCATTAGTTCATAATCACACTTTGTTTTTCATGAAGCTTAGTTTTGAAGCTTAAGAAACTAAAACCGAAAAGCATTTTTGTTATTGAACTCCAAGAGGTACATCAAGTCACTTCCCATAGAATGCATTAGTATTCGGAATATTTTGGTAATGAAGAAGGGCATGACTTATTGTGCTTAAGTTACTTTTTTGGTTTATTTCCTTTTCAGGTGAATTTATAAATCATTGAAGGATCTCTGAATGACAGGCTTGCTTTCTATTGCTATTTACAGAACAGGTACAAAATGTGTGCTTCTTTGCTGCAGCCTTGTGCTGAAATGTCTTACCCAAAGGTGGGAAAAAATGGGGTATTAACCAGAGACACATGCATATTTTACATAACTTTTCAAATATTTTAAAATGGGGGAAGGATTGGTGTTTATTAATACCTGCTGCCAACATCACTAGGAGACCATTACTTCTAACCAACACTGAACTGAAAGTATCTGATAATTCAATGTATTTCAGCAAGTAACAAACACATTACATTGATATTCAGTATCAATATTAATGTTCAATTTATTAAAAAAACTTTATTATTTAAGATACTTATATATTTGGGATAATTTAAGTAATGTTGTCCTGTGCTCAGTTTCCATATCACTCCTTAAACCTATGAGCTGTATGGTGCTCATGCTGAAATGTTATTTTAGTCTCTCAAAGCCTGTGTATCCTACTATATGTTTTTTAAGACCTATTCAGTTTGCAGGTAAATTTTGGCAACACTTTTTTCTTCATTCTCAAGAGATATCTGAAAGGAATGGCTTAGGACATTTTTAAGATCTATTTGCCTTCTTTTGATTTTTGTGTCCTGTCTCAAACTTTACACACATCGTTATTTTCTTTCTTCCTTTCTTTCAGGGGTGGGAAGAGGGTCAGGCAGGGTGGAATGCTGCCAATGCAACTTTAACCTCTAGCAGCTGCTACCTTAGTGACCTATAGCAAAAGAAAGGAGGTATCCTGAAAATTGTTGCATTCCTTTATGCCTTTTTCAATTTGCTGAGACAAGAATGATGTTGACATGCAGTACAGTCACGTCCTAAGGTTCTTGCTAAATGGTAGGGTCTTCTGTTACTGGGACAGTTTTATCTACTGCCTCTGCTTATAGTGCTTCCCTCATGAAAAACATCCTTTCTTCCTCTGCTTCCAGAGAAAGTAGCCTGAAACTACCCGAAAAAAATACACTTTGCTAAGTCTTTTTATCCTCAGCCTCTGTATTATACAGCCTTTTTCATCAGAGAAGGAACTGTCACTGGCAAGCTGGAGGAGCGCTGCCTGGGGACCACGCTTATTTCAGACAGAGGTTATGCTTAAGCTCTGGAAACCAAACTTCTGGTGTGTTTGGTAGGCTCACTTTTGTAGAGCCTTTGCTAGTAGATCTACGGAACGGGAAGATGTTAAATGGTGAAAGGAGCTCAGCAGATAGGTAGTTCAAAGGATACCAGTGTTAGAGTTTTGTCCTAGTGTAAGAATCCACCAAATCTGAGAAGGCACTTTATTGGTCACTTACTTGCTCCTGGCTTTAAACACCTTAGTCAATATGAAACTTGGAAATCTATGCTTAATTTATTGTCCTGCTACTGGAAATTAAGCTTTATTACGCATAGTGAAACAGTTACAGTTAAGCATGCTTGTCTTTGCTAACCAGGAGTTACAGGGTCCTTGGTACTGTCAAGGCCCTGAGGGCACTAATGGCCTTTCTTGCTTCCCCCCACCCTGCCATGGCCCAGGACCCCCTGGGGCTGTCAACCCTGTGATGCCACAGCAGGGCTGGTCTCCAGCTCCCTACAGCCCTGCCCAACCATGGGCCCCAACAAGCTGGGTCCACATTCTGGCCTGGCCTTGGTCCATCCCCACCCTCATGGAGGTGCTCAATGCCTGGGGTTGGAGCTGCTCCTAGTGCCCCCCTGGTCTGTCCTACTCCCTCAGGGCAGGGACCTCCAGCCAGGGCTCATCCCACTGCCGGGGCGGTGGGACGGACCCTGGCTGGGGGACCCTGCCCAGCCACCCGCGGGAGCCCCTGCCACTCCCAACAGGAAGGGTAAGTTACGTGTATATGTAACTTTTAAGTTTGGCAGACAAAGTACTGAAAAGGGGGGATAAGCAAAGCAGTGAATATGAAACTTCTGCAGTTATCCCACACAAAATTGGCCCAGAACACCAGTTCTGGTCTTGCTCACCTCTGGCAATTACGTTTTGCGATGGCCCTACATCCTCACAAGAATGGGTTTGCAGGTACGCCTGTATGTCATCTGTGAAGAATGGGTCGTAAAAGTTAAAGATCTTCCATTGAACAGCTGTTGTGAAACCTTGAGCTGCTATAAAATATTTCTGCAAGAAGCTGATCATGCTTTACAGTGAAATAACAGAGAAATGACTATACGTGGAAGATAAAATGAAATGATGTGGTATTCGTATCATCATATATTTCTGAAAAGACCATAATTTTAGAAGTGATGAAATTGGCACTATATTTTCATTGATTTGCTGTATCTGTTCCGGTTCTAAGTGGCATGTAGAAAATGTCTTTTCCCAAAGATTATTAAATGACTATCTGTCATCGATGAAGTTGGTTTGCATCCACTCCATGGACCTAGTCTAGCCAACGAGAGCATCAAAATCATTAGAGGCATTTTGATTAAGAATTACTAAGAACTTAATTTCTTAGTAATTGCTTGGAATTTATTGTCTAAATTTTCAGAATGGTGAATTCTGTATTTTGTCTACTAACCCACTGAATCCAAAGTATTTTTTGAAAAATATTCAAAACAATTCTGAAATAATGAATTTTGTTGCTTATGCTTCTTCTCAAAACAATGATTAATAATAGTATTATTAATGACTTCTCCCCTTCCATGCCTAAGAAGGCATTACCTTGATTAAAACACACTCCTATGTATTCTAAGAATTCTGGGAAGAAACAGTTATGTGTAAAATTTATTTGAAGTATTTTAAATTCCTGCCCTGTTTCTAATGATGAAAAACTGCAGCGTTACACATTGTGACAAAGACATAGGATGAAGGATAATTACAGAATGTGTTACTATCATTCATGTGTGAAATCTTCTAGGCTGGAAAAATGCATGCTCTTAGATAGTAAAAGAGACACGAGTTAAATGGATAACCTTGATGCACAGAAAAATTCTGAACATGTCTAGCTCTTCACCAGGTATTCATCTGAGAATGCCCCTGTGTACCACACTGTTTTTTATTCTGTTTGAGTTTTTGCTTTTTCAGCACAATGATACTCTTTTAAGAAGAAATACCTTAAGGGTCAAATTATTGTTGAAAATTAATTCCTAGCTAATATATTTTTAAGTAGGTGGGTTTAGGCAATTTTTATTATGCAAGTCCTGAATTCTTTGCTAAACTATGTATTTTACCTTGTCAAGGAAACATTTTATTTTATGTACTTGACTAACACTCATGTATGAACACTTAGATGATTTAAAATATGTATGTGTAAAATTTATGCAGTGATAATATTTCACGTGAAATTGCACTTATTTCTCACAGTTCATTACACAATCCACAAAGAGATAACTTATGAAAGAATATTCACTTAAGGTACACAAGTCTTTTAAGCAAAAATAGACCCACTGTTATCCAGCAAAAAATAAACCCAAAACCCCACTAACTCATTCCAAAAACAAATCAATTTTCAGAGAAACACTGTGTTTGCATAAGAAGCTTCTGGAAATCAAGAGGTTTGTCAGCTACTCCCATGAAAACATTTTGTAAGTAAAAAGCATTTTGAAAATTAAAAATTGGGATCAAATACTTAAGAATGTCAGCAAAACAAAAAAGTATGACATTTTCATATAGCTGATCTACAATGAAGCAAGATTTTTGAGTTACGTGCTGTCCCTGCCATAGACCCCAACAGGCTAGAACACTTTTTTTTTCTTTTCTCATTTGTATCATGTTTAAGTTTATTTCACTCATCTTTGCTTAGCCCAAGTTATAAGATCAGTCACTGCTTCTTGTATTTCAGTGGTACCAGCACTGATGGTAAGTTACTCTCACAACAGCTTCTCATATTCTTCCGTGCTCTACCACATGTGTACCTTCCCTGCCAGGCTGTAACTGAACCGCCTCTCAGCACTGTCTGTTTCTACTATTCCACCCTCAAAGGATGCTTAGGAGATAAAGACAGAGGGAGGAATGGGAGGAAACATCTGCATGATATTTGGAATTATAACAAAGGAACTTTATATTTCATTTTAATTTTGTAAATATTAGCTATTTCTTTCCCTCCACTCTATGTGCAGAGCCAACATGAATTCTCACTCCCTGAAGCAAAGGTGCAGACAACTGCATGACTTAACATGACACATGTAGTAACACTGAAGTCACTAAGATTATTCAGTAGTTAAAATAGGACTTTATAGTAACTAAAGCACTTTATAGTAACCTATTCTGAGCAGGGATGTTCTTTTCTGCTCAAATGACCCTTTCTAATTTCCTACCTAAATATTAAACAGACAAGTAATTCCTTATAATACAGTTCTCAGGGAGAGAGAGGTAGTATTATCCCCATCTTAGTGAGACTCACGAGCCGAAAGATTCAGAATAGGAACTTGTGTGGTTGAGGTTAGTCCTTGGAAGGAGTCTCTTTTTGCATCTACTGCAGAGGGACCCCAGGGAGACCAGACTTTGTAAAAAAACACATCTATTGTGCAGAACCACCAGGCTCAGCATCTGGATGCTTTCACAGGCTGCTTGGTTGATCTGGAGCAAGTTCCTGAATCACAAGTACTGCTTAATCCACTGTGACTTTTTCTTACAATTAGAGCAGTTCAGTGGGGCCTCTGCAAATTTGGGGGTTATGTTATTCCTACCAGGTTTCTGTCAACAGAATGTTTTTAAACTACAGAGCAGCATACAATTATAGCTTATTCCATCTGCCTTCCTTTTTGCTTTGGAAGATTTTTAGAGAAATAAATCTTTTAAAGATCCTGTATGAAACAATCTGTTAGTCAATTAATATAAATAGGAACGAAAATTATATTACTGTAGTATTTTTTTGAATAGTAAGTGTGTTCCATAAAAACTTTGAATCCCCTAGGTTTTTAACTAATTTTATTTCAGCTTTATTGGCAACAAAGTTGCATGCATATGCAACACCTTTTCCTCATGCCCTCAAGGAACAAAAGCTGTTAAAAACATTATGAAGAAAGTTTTATGACTTAAATCTGTTGTTTCTCCTAGTGTTACACTGGCAAAATACTCTATAATAATAAAATTAGTTAATGAGGAGTTTCATCAAGTTAGAACAGCAAAAATGCCCTGGTATATCATGTAAAGCAGAGTTCTGCATTGTTGCAGCAAACAAAGCAAAAAATTCAAAGTTCATATTTGATCAAGTGTATTTGAAAATACAAAGAAGAGTGCTACATGTGTATCAGATGTGAAATAATCATAGTGTGCATCTATCTACCAATTGCTTGGGGTATGAGTTGTAATCAGTTGTAACTAAAACCACTGGCAAACTCGTATTTTAAACTGAACTGCAGGAGAAGGATAAACAATGGATAGGAGTATGTAATTTAAGAATAAAAGCTATATTCAGAGAAGAAAGAAGTTGGGGCGGGGGGAAACTTCAGCATAGCTGATTAGGAATTAATGGAATTTGACAAGAGATTCCAGTCAGTACTCAAGGCAAGACAAAATCCTGTCACTCCCGTCAATGGATGCTTTTGGTTTCAGTGTGGTCAAGATTTCTACCTTAATATCAGATTTGAGGCCCATCACTTCTTACTTCAATCTCAAAGCAAATGCTATCTGAAAGTGGAAATGTTGCATTCCCTAAGCTATGCCATATAATGCTTTATGATGGACCTCCTTCTCTCCTACTTTTTGTGTAGAAAAAGAACGCACATATTCAAAATGTTTACAGATGTGCTTAGGTTTTAAATCAAAGTACTTCAGAGAAGAACTATCTATTTCTTTTATGGGAAGAGAAACTCTTCCACATCTACTTGATCGCTGCCTCCTAAAAGTATATTCAGAATGGCAGTTTCTTTGGTCAGAGGGCAGCTTAAACTGATCTTTAACATGGACAGAGATTAGGAAATGCCATGAGTTAACCTTCATCCTAGGATTTGCGGCTTGTCTGTAGTCAGGGCTTTCCATAAAAGAGTGGTAAAAATAAAATATATAGCCTCTACCATTGAGGAATTCCCAAGCAATTACCAGGTACTGCCTTTGAGGTTGTACACCTTCGAAGGATTCTTCACCCCTCCTCCTTACAACAGGGAAGAGTCTGATATCATCCAGCTCTTTGAGACTCATACAACAAAAGAAAGGAGAATCAACAGGATGAAGCAAAAGTCCTTTCTTGCTCTCCCCAGTAGGATCCTCTGTGTTCAGACTGACTCAAAATGAGCACAACACTGAGTAGACACTAGAAACATTGAATTGTACTTTAATTTTGGTTTTTTTTTTAGAAATGAAATGTTTGCCATAGTCTGATGTGTTCATTACTGGGAGAGGAAGCCAGTTATGTCATTGGGTTCATTTCAGTTGAAATGAACTCAGTCTCAAAACTGAGACAATAACATCGTTCTGTACAGAGCCTGTCGTGGCAGCCATGTAGCAGAAACTTTAAAGTTCTCCTTGAAAAGATAACTGTGCTGGTTTAGTTACGAATGTTATAATTCACATTACAGACACAACACATCAATGCCTGTGGTTCTGACCTCTTAAGTCGCTTAATGAGAAAACAGATGGTCTGGTTCAACTTCTTAGATGTATATACAACTCTACAAGGTTCAGCACTGTTTAAGGGTGAATTTCCCTTTGTCCCTGCTGTTAAAACCTCAAAAAAGATTTCTCCTTCAGACTAGACACCCTGTGACAAATGGTTTTGAGCTGAGGAAAGTTGTGTCACTTATTTCCAGGAAAAACGATGACTGTTTCAGATGTTCCCTTCTATAGAAAGATCTCTGCAAGTTGTTCTTCTGCAGATCTATGCTTGATTCCATTTGGTGGAATTGGTTTTGTCATGCATTCAGTTTATCTGTGCAATGACATAAGTGATTATTTTTTAGAAATCACATTTCTGCATATGCATGATTATGTGAGGCTGCAGTAGAATCAGGTACTTGAGCTATATTAGGCACTGGGGTGAGTCTAGTAATGGCAGTAAAAGGACCCTGTAGCCTAATTGCCATTGATTCTTGATGTTAAAACATCACCTAGAAAACCAAATTGTCTAGCAGACTGATCACTGTCAATAAGTGGAAAATGCCATTATCTGTCTGCCTATGTGAATTTTTTTGAAGGGATAGGGCAAATGTAATCAGAGTACCCCAGAGGACTCAAAGTCCTCATAACATACTTTCAGAAAGATATCCTGTTCTTTTCAGGATTTAAAGAGTAAAAGCCTGGGAACAAGAGAGACATTTGGGAAGGTGAGAAGAGGAGATGAGATGTATTAGTAAAGAAGGGAAACATGAGGGAAAGTCTGGGTAAGCAGGAAACATTAATATTAGGAGAACAGTGAGTAGAGGAATGGAAAACAGGAGGAGTAATCTGAGAGAATAAATGAGAGTGCCTATTAGCTTCACATCGTCTTCTCGTTTTCAGGCTGTGATTCCCTATCACCCTTCGGATGTCCGAGCTCAGTCCCATTCTCTGATGAAGGTGTCAAGATGGAAGGCCCTGGCATCACCTAAGATAGGTGAGCTCCTCTCGCCTTCCTCATGGCAACTGGGATTTGTCTATTACCTGTTCCCTGTTTGTCTTCCCATTACTCATGACCTCAGTCATGTCTGCCATTTGCTCTCATGACAAGATAGAAAGGAGTAGGAGGAAGGAGCATGTATGCTCAGAATGACTCTGCCCTCCCTGTGAGTGAGAATTGAGGTTATTTTGGCATTTCAACTCAGTTGGTTTTACTTTTAAAAGCTTTGAATACAAAATACAAAAGTAACTCTTCACTGCCTGTATTTAGAAGTCAAATTTTGCTGATCACACCAGGAAGTACTGAGAAAAGCTAATTCTGTGATACTGAATTTTTTTTTGGTCAACGTGAGAGTCTTCTAATTTGCAGAGGTGCTGCAAAGTGATTATGAAGTGTTGTAAGCTCTTCTGAGAGAATTGAAAACAATGGGTGTTTGTAGGTTTATGTTTCACAAAAATATAACAATGACTTAAGTGACATGATCAGTATTTTTAGAAAAAGAAACAAGCAAGGAAACAATACTGTTCTGCCCTCCTCTTTTCTGTGTTCTGTAACTAATGCATACAGTGTTTTTAACTAAGACAGATACTTCTGATATAAATTTGTAAATGAGGAGCAAGCTTGATTTATGGGGGACTTATTTAATGTTCTGTATTTGCAGTCTATTCCTTCTCTGTAAGTTAGTTTTGGAATGAAGCACACACCATAACTTTTATGTTATTGTTGTTCAGCCTTGTTGTTGGACAGTTAATTTGCTATAAAATCCACACTATATCATTGTTATTAATTAGGGTAGCCATGAACTTGCCTTTCAAAAGCTATTAAATGCAAGTGTTTAGCCACATAAAAATACAAATGTGCAGTGAAGTTCTTCAGCAGAATAATGCCATGAAAGAATTAATACAAAGTAATTAAATCTTCATTGAAAAGAATCCACTTTATCAAGTGATGAACCTAACTCATGGGATAAAAACATAAAAAATGAAAAATACTATGTCAATTGACAATAAAAACAACCCTTTGTGGCTTATAAAATTAAGAGGGTCAGAACTGTACCTTTACAACTTTATTCATCAAGAAGCTGAAGAAATAGGTTAGTGTAAGTGAAGTGATCTGTACTTTACAGTCTGCATTGTGAATTGTCAGGGGTTTTCATAGCATTAAGAAACATGGCAGACATGATATCACTAACCCCTTACATGAAATTTTCTCAAATGCGTGTACCTTTTACAGACAGAGACACAGAGCACCGTAAAATATTAATGGAATTATTCCAACTGTGCAAGCAAAATTAAGAATTTATCTAAGGTTTATAATTTCAGAGATTTAATCCAGAAATCGTTCCTTAATGGCAACATACTTATACATGTGCTTAACTGAAATTATTTGCCTAAGTGCTTTTCTGAAGAGAGAAAATCTTCATAGACACTTAAATGCATTTCTGATTTATAGCCTTAGATTTCAAGAGGCAAGGTTTATCGTTTGCTCCCATTTTGTACAGCAGCTCATTGAATGCTAGCCTGGCTTCAGGTGCTCCTAGAATACCAGTAGACAAATAATAAGTATGTATTAAAGTAAGTGATAATGTTAATCAGAGAATGTTTGTGATCTACATACCCTTGGAATCAGAAATACCAGTGTCAGTTTGAGAAACTCATCTGAATTATGCTCTGTTGGGAATCTGGTAGGAGATTAACATTTTTTAAGTAGCTGCAGAGAATTCCTGTAATAAGAGCTGGAATAGTAAGTGAACTTTTAATTCACTGTGGTTGTAAAAAACTTACAGGAGAATGTATTACTGATGAAGATGTCACATGTCATTTAAATGGGAATTACATTTGTTCTAGTTGTACCATATTGCAGTTAATACGAGATAAAATTAAGAATGAGCTATGTGTCAGAGAAAGATGTTTAAAACAAGAGGTTTAAGTACAATAGCAACAGAATGAAAAAGATCTGCCAACTACAAAAAAGAAAAGAAATTCATACTCAAACAGGGCTCGGGAACGCAAGCTGTCTCTGAGAAAGTTGCATGGAATAGGCACAACCATTTTTGGGATTAAAATACAGCTAAGGTCATTTAACATTAGTCCTTTGCCAGGAACCCAGTGAAAACTTGTGAGCTACACTAAGTACTCCTGGCACAGATATTATACAGCTAACATGTATTGAACTATTACAGAGTAATATCTTCCCTTCTTCCCTTAACATGACCTCTTGAATTTGGTTTTCATCTGGTTAGAGTACAACGCATTTTCCATCAATCTAATGCTAAGAGAAAGGTCACCTCTCAGTGTGGCCAGGGCTCTGCAGGGGAGGCACTTCTGTGCATATTCCAATTCTCTAGTTGCACTCTCTGTGCAATTTCAAGCCAAGCTGGCCTTTTCCAAGCCCTTACTGGGGAAGGAAACAACAGGCAGTTTATGTTGCTGTAAACTCCCCTCCAGCAGATTTTCAGACCACACACCTACCCCTGGATATCTGCCAGTAGAAGCTAACAAACATTTTGACCGAAGGCAGACAGGAGACTTGTAGAGATAAGAAACTCCTGAGAAGTTGTTTAGGAGAGTTTTAACCTCTATTACTTTAAATAAGGGGAGGAAACTGTTTTTCTGAACTCCTCTTTCCCTTTGTGATTAGTGCATGATGATGGCCAACTCATAGAAAATACTTCTGATGATCATATTGGAGGTTCGTGACCAACATATCCCACCCACCTTGTTAAGCAAAATCAAACCACTGGAGTAAATGTGGTTTCCAGTTGGCTGCTCTGGTTGCTGCAATTATGAATCTGACTAAATCTTGGAGCAGTTTGAATTATATTTGGATCAATGAATTGGACACATAAACATTTAACTAATCTCTGATAGTTAAATAGCATCCTTCCTCTAGATGCTGGTATGCTATTTCAACAACATACAAGTGACACACTACTGGGATTCCTTTCTTGCACAGAATTTAAATACATTATAACTTGGCCAAATTTTAATGATAAAAAGAATAATTTGGAGACCCGACTTCCTTTCAGGGTATGCAAAAATATGAAGTATTTCTCCAAGAAGCATATGCTTCTTTAAGAAATACTTTAGTATCAGTACTGCTTCTACCATATTATCAGGGAAGAAGTAATTACATTGGCATAATAAGTATCTTTGCCTAAGGCATAGTTAGGAATGCAATCCTGAATAAGAGTTGGTGTATAAATGACTAGTGTCCAACAGATCCAGTGGCTTACACATATTCTTTTTACAGAAATTTTCACTTTGATTATGATGCCTCATTCATGTTATCAAAAATAGGAATCATTCCTTTTGTCTTTTTTTTTTTTTTTAAAAGAGCTGACTGTGCCATTTGGAGTAAAGTAGTTGCAGTTCAATTACATGCTGCAGGAAAAACAGAATATAGCAAATTTACAAAGTATTCTCACTGTACGAATGAAAACATTGATAGTTTTCCCCATAAATGTATAGAAATGTCTCAGATATATTTTTCTGGTCAGTCATGCTTAATAAGAAAGAAAATATATCTGCAGGGACAGTTGCTAAAGTTACAGTTAGAAATAGGACTACTAATAGGGGAAGATGTTTTTTGCCTGGTAGATAAAAACTAGTTTGGTTTTGATTGAAATGAGGTGTTATATTTGGAAATGTTGGATAAGAAGAAAAAGGAAAAAATACATAATTTGAAGCAAACCTGAAAAATGCTATTGAAGTATTTAATTCATTTTGTCTTTGTGTTATAAAAAGCTTTTAGAAACCTTTATTCTTTTAAATAATAGGTCAATTAAAATTTTCATTTTGGAATACATTTATTTTTAAGAACTGGTGAAAAACAATACTTAATATATTGGAAATTTTGACCCAACATTTTTGGCCCGTACTTTTGGCTAGATTCAACTTAATTTAGAGAATAGCTCTAGGCTCTTCATAGATATATTTTGGAGTAAATCTGCTGTTCATCAAAAAGCAATCATTTAAGTTCATTTAGAAAAAATATTGCTGATAAGTGTTCATAATTCCTCATGAGGAAAATGGATATTCATTTAAAACAGTTGCAAAAACTGTAGCTTACAAAACTTAAATCGTGGCTGGTGAAGTAATTTTAGCGGCAGAACTACTAATTTTAATCTCTTCTAGAGTATGCATCTGGTCTGACCAATAAAGCAGGCTCAAAAGAGAATTATACTAAATGGGATTGTGAAACACATGGAAAACTCCAACTCCAATTGTATGCTTACCCTGGTTACAAACAATTTAATGCAAAATGCACTTAAAACCAGGGAAAATCCAGAAGCATGTCTATCCACTTGTCATTTAACAATTGGAAGACACCTTCTGGCATGGTATGAGGAGTTTGGAGCCAGAAAATAGAAACAGGTTTTCACTGAGCTGAACCACTGTCCAGTATTGAACTGGAGCTATAAATGTACCTTTCTTTCACAGCAGTGTGACAAACTTAATAGTGGAACAGCTAGCTAACTAACTAGCTGACTAACTAGCTAGCCAACTATTCTTAGTCTCAGCATAGAGCTGAGATGTCTTTCAGTCATTATTCAAAAAGATAAGATTTATAAGATCAAGAAGGGGTAATGTTTCTTATGAGTTAAAGTAAACACAAACCCAAAATATTACACTCTGTTAAAAATATAGACTTCCAGTGTATAAACACATGATTACTCCCCCCTTTTTCCAGTTTCAGGTGGAGTCAGATGTTCTTTGTCAACTAGTTTTCCTAAGGCAACAAGGTGTTTTTGAGAGCTTTTTTTTTTTCAGTGGGAGCGGTTGGAGAGGGAATCAACAAATCTAATTGCTAGCAGCAGCTGTCCCGCTTTTGACCATCATGTTTCAGACCAAATGGTAAATAATAAAATATCTCTATAGAAGTCTGTGTTAATAATGAATACTATCAGAAACATTTTAGTCGTGAAGCTCTGTTTTAGCTTTAGCAGGGTCTGTCAAATCAGAAAGTCTAATATAAGGCTGTAACCTGTAGCAGAGCGCTCTCACAGAGCACAGAGGTGCCTCATTCAGTTTGCATAGTGTCTTGTTTGAAGAATCTGGATCCCCAGAGAGCCTTCCCTACAGGGCCTTCCCCTTTGTGTTGTTCCTTAAATTCAGCAGTGAATTGGATGCTTTTAAACCAGCACGGGTTGATCTAACAAGAGAATAATCTGTTTCCTTCACAGAGGAGGACTTTATGAAGATATTCTGCTTAATAGATTCAGACTTTCTTACTACAGCAAAAGTTGAAAACCTTTTATTTTTCAGACAGGAACAAAAGGAAAACTGATTCCCCTTCCAACCGTATTTGGTTAAGCACCCTAGTCCATAGAGAGAGAGCTGCTGCGCATACCAAAGCCTATCTTCAGCTTTTAATTCTAGCTCTTTCTGCAGTCATTTCTTAAAACACCTGTAGTGCCTGTTCACCTGTTGTTTCTCTCAGAGTTACTGACCGTCAGTGTAGTTGGCTGAAGCCTGATGTGCCCATTATCCCAGCCAACAATTTTAAGCTGCATTAGTTTGCTCTACAGTCTCCGTTGGAACTGCTCACCTGCTGTGGTAGTTCCTCATGCAGACAATAGTAGGAAATTGTGTCAACCGAATTATTTCCTTATATTAAAAACGTCAGGATTTTTTTTCTATGCCATTTTATTTGAAAATTTACCATTCAGAAAATACAGGAACAATTAATGTGTCAGGCCATAGGCAGTCATACACTGCTGAAATAGCTCTGGTAGTTGCTGTTATTTCCCCTGTGGTTCCTTGCTCCCTCTCTGCTGCCAGAGGTTACTGTCTCCGAAGCCGAGTGGCCGGGATACAGCATGTAAGTGCTCCTCAGTGCACTCCCTGGCAGCTTACCCAAGCATCTGCCACAGCAGTTTGAATTAGCCTGCCAGACTCTGCACAGAGCTAGCTGAGCACAGATGTATATTCTGCCCAGTAGTGAGGCTAATCATTTCATTGTCGGTCCCTAGGTAACACCTAGGGACAGTGACGTCATGCATAGCTACAGCCTTTTGGCAGACGTATGGCCTCACCTTTGTGAGATTACCACCGTCCTGTGCACACTCTGGTTATATCCACCAGCACCTTCCTCAGGTGAAGTGCCTTCGGTATCTTTTGAGGAATCATCTAAAGAGCACTTTGCTTCGCCATTTGCATTTAGCTTAGATTGAGCAGTCATACCGGGAATTTCCTTTCCCTGTCTTATCTGACCTTAGATTATGTATCTACCCAACACCTGCTGAGAAACTGTGAGGATGCTGTCCGTTTCCCTATTGGGTTCAAACACTAACTACTGATGGGAAAATTCTGCTCATGTCCCAGATGAAAGGCAATCGTCTGCATGGGAGGGACACTCTATGTTTTATATAAAGTCACTGACTTATGTAAAAAAATTAAACACATTTGGCTCAGTATATTCCCCTAGGTCTTTGTGGAAGAAATTGGCCTCTTTAGTAGAATTTCTCAGAAGTAAACACGGTGTGACACGAGTAAGGAAAAACTCCTGGTTTTTAACTTTAGAACAGTATATATAGTGTTACCACTTTTATGTTCAAACTATCAATTCCAGTTTAGAGTATATTATCTCCCATAGAATAAAAAAGTACATTAACATGAATGTGCAGATAAGGATGCATTTCTGGTAAAATGAACATAAAGCAACATAAAAGGATACACCAACGAAAGTATCTTGAACATATCAAGAAAGTAATATTTTATCATTTTTTCACTGCTTATTTTTTATGAGCTTTGACTCAAAAAACCAAACATGAATTCTATTAGTGAGATCAAATATTCTATGTTAATTATTCTGCCATTTGCTAGTAACAAAAGAATGCTAATATGAATGTACTTCTGAAATCTAAAAATGTAAATGTAAATTAATGTATAATGAATACCACAAAGCACTGTAGCTAATAAAAGATCAAGCTTACTAGAAAACCAGTAGCAGGCTTCAAGGCAATCTGCTAAATTAGAAAAACAGTTTAAAGTTAATGGAAAGTAGTAGGTAAACAGTCTAAATTGCAAACAGTGACTTTACAGAGAAAATAGGTTAAATGACTTTTCTGCTTATATTTTGGGGCTATGTAGTCTGATCTCCCTGATTCCATCTCACTTGTCAGTTTTCACTGGTTTTCACCAATTCCCTTCATTTTGAAGTTCAATATCAGATGGAATCAAACTTTAGTATACATTACTGGAGCAGAAAGTCTGAGAATGTTGGATAGGCAGCTGCCATTTTCTGACTTTTCCATTGGATCTTTATAGGTTTTGTATGCTCATGACAAAGATTTATATGACATTTGAAATCAATGGCAGAGCTGCTGCTGACTTTGGGGAGTCTGGGAGTTCACCCATGCCAGTCAAGTTAAGCTCAAAAAAATGGAAAAGCAGAAATATAGTTGGAGACTGAGAGATCAGATTTTCAGAAAATGCTCAGAACTCGGCTTCTGACAGGCAGGCCCCAGCGCTATGCTTCAAGTCGACCACTAGAATCATCAATCAATGATTGAAAAAGTTAGATTTATTCGCTGATATTATGACATGCTACAGGAACCAAAACTTCAGCTGGGATATGGAGGACATGCGGGAAAATAGAGATTTTGCTGCAGGGAAGTTTATAAGCATTATAGACTAAAATCAGAAAGGAAATGTAAGATCACACAACCTAATTTTGGCATGGCAGTGTGGCAGTGTAGCAGTGTGGCAGTGCCACAAAAACCACCACTTACCATGTGCATAGGGAGAATTAGGCACCCCAACGTGAGATAAATCAGGCAGCCAACCAAGTGGGGAGTCAGCTGGGGATAACATTTAGAAAAATGCAGGGGGAAAACCTCAATCTTGAAGTTTGCCAGTCTCCTCCTGCGGGTAAGCATCTCTGTCCAGGCAGGACTGAGAGCCCAGAAGCTTGTCCTGAATGTAGGTGCTTTCCTTAAATGAGAGCAGATTTTGTAGTTTGGGTTTTTTGGGTTTTTTTGCAGTTGTTGTGGTTTAACCCGACAGGCAGCTAAACACCACATTGCCGTTTGCTCACTCCCTGCCCCACAGTGGGATGGGGGAGAGAATTGGGTAGAAAAAAAGTAAAATTAGTGGGTTGAGATAAAGAAAATTTAATAGGATGGAAAGGGAAAGGAAAATAATAATAATAATAATAATAATAGTAATGATGATGATGATGATGATAAAAGAATATACAAAATAAGTGATACACAATGCAATTGCTCAACACCCACCGACTGATTCCCAGCCAGTTCCTGAGCAGCGGTCATCCCCCGTGACCAACTCCCTCCAGTTTATATACTGAGCATGACGTCATATGGTATGGAATATCCCTTTGGCCAGTTTGGGTCAGCTGTCCCGGCTGTGCCCCCTCCCAGCTTCTCGCTGACAGGGCATAAGAAGCTGAAAAGTCCTTGACTAGTGTAAGCACTATTTAGCAACAACTAAAACATCGGTGTGTTACCAACATTATTCTCATCCTAAATCCAAAACACAGCACTGTACCAGCTATTAGGAAGGAAATTAACTCTATCCCAGCTGAAACCAGGACAGCAGTGTTATTCACTGTGGGGAAAAATTAGAAATGTACTGATCATACATGAAGGAAGTAAGGTGATGTGATTCAGTCTTTCCACCTCTGCTGTGGAAGCTGTTCAGGACTTGCTCGTCTACAGAGGAGGCTAAAGGAAGCAAGTCTGCTGAGGTGAGCTCAGGTAGGAGTTCACCTGAGAACTGGAGTTTCTGCTCTAGACCCAACGGTTCTTTGTGTGCTTTGTGCTAGTCACATATCAACTGTGGAGCTGGGACTGGGCAAACGGATGAGTCTTCACTCTAGCACCCACTCAAAAGAAAGGCCTAACAGTGTCCCACCAGTGCTTACACAACATTTCCCAGAGATGGGAGCGAATCTCCTTGGCCCAAAGATGGGAACCGATGCTTCATCTCCTATGAATCTGTGTGTGTGTTAACCATTAGGTTGTGGTTGGAGTTGAGGAATGAAAGAGCGTAACTCGGTCATGTTTTAAAAGAAAGCGACTGTCAAAGTGGTGTTTGAGAAGTGTGACTTAGAATCATAGAATCATAGAATCATTGAGGTTGGAAAAGACCTCTAAGATCATCGAGTCCAACCGTCAACCCAACACCACCATGCCCACTAAACCATGTCCCTAAGCGCCTCATCTACACGTCTTTTAAAAACCTCCAGGGATGGGGACTCCACCACTTCCCTGGGCAGCCTGTTCCAATGTTTCACCACTCTTTCAGTAAAGAAATTTTTCCTTACATCCAATCTAAACCTCCCCTGCCGCAACTTGAGGCCATTTCCTCTCGTCCTATTGCTAGTTACTTGGGAGAAGAGACCATCACCCACCTCGCTACAACCTCCTTTCAGGTAGTTGTAGAGAGCGATGAGGTCTCCCCTCAGCCTCCTTTTCTCCAGGCTGAACAACCCCAGTTCCCTCAGCCGCTCCTCATAAGACTTGTTCTCCAGACCCCTCACCAGCCTCGTTGCCCTTCTCTGGACACGCTCCAGCCCCTCAACGTCCTTCTTGTAGTGAGGGGCCCAAAACTGAACACAGGATTCGAGATGCGGCCTCACCAGTGCCGAGTACAGGGGCACGATCACTTCCCTACTCCTACTGGCCACACTATTTCTGATACAGGCCAGGATGCCATTGGCCTTCTTGGCCGCCTGGGCACACTGCCGGCTCATGTTCAGCCGGCTGTCGACCAACACCCCCAGGTCCTTCTCTGCTGGGCAGCTTTCCAGCCACTCTTCCCTAAGCCTGTAGCGCTGCATGGGGTTGTTGTGGCCGAAGTGCAGGACCCGGCACTTGGCCTTGTTGAACCTCATACAGTTGGCCTGGGCCCATCGATCCAGCCTGTCCAGGTCCCTCTGCAGAGCCTTCCTACCCTCGAGCAGATCAACACTCCCACCCAACTTGGTGTCGTCTGCAAACTTACTGAGGGTGCACTCAATCCCCTCATCCAGATCATCAATAAAGATATTAAACAAGACCGGCCCCAGTACTGAGCCCTGGGGAACACCGCTCGTGACCGGCCGCCAACTGGATTGAACTCCATTCACCACAACTCTCTGGGCCCGGCCATCCAGCCAGTTTTTGACCCAGCGCAGAGTCCACCTGTCTAAGCCGTGAGCCGCCAGCTTCTCTAGGAGAATGCTGTGGGAGACAGTGTCAAAGGCCTTGCTGAAGTCCAGGTAGACCACATCCACAGCCTTTCCCTCATCCACTAGGCGGGTCACCTGGTCATAGAAGGAGATCAGGTTGGTCAAGCAGGACCTGCCTCTCATGAACCCGTGCTGGCTAGGCCGGATCCCCTGGTTGTCCCGCTCATGCCTTGTGAGCGCCCTCAAGATGAACCGCTCCATCATCTTCCCCGGCACCGAGGTCAGGCTGACAGGCCTGTAGTTCCCCGGATCCTCCTTCCGGCCCTTCTTGTGGATGGGCGTCACATTGGCAAGCCTCCAGTCATCCGGGACCTCCCCCGTTAACCAGGACTGCTGATAAATGATGGAGAGTGGCTTGGCGAGCACCTCCGGCAGCTCCCTCAGCACTCTCGGGTGGATCCCATCCGGCCCCATAGACTTGTGAGCATCCAGGTGGCATAGCAGGTCATTGACTGCTTCCTCCTGGATTACGGGGGGTTCATCCTGCTCGCCGTCCCCGTCTTCCAGCTCGGGGGGCCGAGTACCCTGAGGATAACTGGTCTGCCTGTTAAAGACTGAGGCAAAGAAGGCATTGAGTACCTCAGCCTTTTCCTCATCCTCGGTGACAATGTTCCCCCTTGCATCCAATAAAGGATGGAGATTCTCCTTGGCTCTCTTCTTGTCATTAATATATTTGTAAAAACTTTTTTTGTTGTCTTTAACGACAGCGGCCAGATTGCGTTCTAGCTGGGCTTTTGCCTTTCTCATTTGCTCTCTGCACGACCTAACGAGATCCCTGTACTCTTCTTGAGTCGCCTGCCCCTTCTTCCACAAGCGGTAAACTCTCCTTTTTTTCCTGAGTCCCAGCAAGAGCTCCCCGTTCAGCCAGGCCGGTCGTCTTCCCCGCCCATTCTTCTTACGGTGTACAGGGACAGCCTGCTCCTGCGCCTTTAAGACTTCCTTCTTGAAGATCGTCCAGCCTTCCTGGACCCCTTTGCCCTTCAGGACCGTCTCCCACGGGACTCTCTCAACCAGCGTCCTGAACAGGCCAAAGTCCACCCTCCGGAAGTCCATGGTTGTGGTTTTGCTGGCCCCCCTCCTTACTTCACCAAGAATTGAGAATTCTGTCATTTCATGGTCGCTAAGCCCAAGACGGCCTCCAGCCACCACATCTCCCACCAGTCCTTCTCTGTTTGTAAACAGACTTCTCCAGTTCCTGGGAAGCCTCCTTGTAGAAAGGCAGCAGGTAACCCAGATTCCCACACAGCAGAGACATGAGAAGGACACCAAGCTGCTCAGTCCTCTCAGGACCAAGGTGCTGCTGGGGACTGGCATAAGCAGCTTGGCACGGGTTTGAGGATCTGAGACAGAAACCTGGTTAGTAGTGCGGGTGGTTTTCAGGGCTCAGGCAACGGGAGTTTTTGGAATCACGGTTGTGTGCAAACTAAAGTTCACCTGAATTCTCCTTTAAATGTTTAAGTCTTTCTTTATATGTGGCCTGAAGTTTCATATCCATTAAAATTCACCGGGATTAAAATCTAATTATTGTATTGTTGCTAATTCTGAATTTAAAATGCTCTCTCTGGCAGTTAAAAAGAACAGCTAATCATGTCAATCCATTCATACATAAATCCATGGAGGTTAGCAGAACTGTTTTGGGGCCTAGCCAGGTGCATCTGGAACTGTAAGAAGCATCTTTTAACGCTCCACTTTGATTTGAAGGATTAGAATTTTAATAGCCAAGGGAAAACGCCATGAATTTTAACTTTCAAACAAATGACTGACAGGGAAACCTCAGAATGTGTAAATTGGCAGGGTGCTAGCTAGCTGTGATAACTGCCATTTGCAGAGAGATGCCCCCTGGTAAAGCCAAAGTAATTTAGCTGTTCATGAAATAGGGACCTGTATTTGAGTGTTTCATACTTTTGGCTTTGCCATGGGGAAAGACTATGCACAGAGAAAGTTTTCTATAGAAGGATGTGACACAGATTTATATGTGACTTTTTTAAAGTTATATTTTCCCCCAATTTTAGACCTCAGATGCAAGATTTATGTTCCACCTGTGAGGAGTAAGTGGTCTTATAATAGACAGAAATAAGATTATTTAGTGTGGAGAAGAAGGCCCCTAGATTACCAGCACTGATTTTGCAAGTACTGGAAATAAATGAGTAATGCAAAGTAGGATAAGGGAAATGGGGAATAGGGCTCAAGATAGCAATCTAGTACTTCCAGAAGCTGCTGACCAACTCACAAAGCAAAGCCCCGCATAGCTAATTCTGAGTGCAGAAGGGAAAACCATACGTATGCTGTTTCAAAGTTACAACCCCATCACCAGGTACATCTGGTGTACGTCGCCAAGGGAATTGCTCTCCAGCAGGCTTGCCAAAGCAGCCTGCCAGCTGCTTGTGATTTCAAACACACCTTGGGCTAGATTCACCTGGGCTGATGGAGTCCATCGCAGCACTAAGGTGACTGGCACCGAGGGAGAGCAGGTGGATGTATGTGCGTGTTGGTTCTTCTTAATGTAACTCTTACCTTTATTGCTGAGGTGAAATTTATGTTCACCAAGGACTTCACAGCAGCCAGTGATAGTTACTGAACTGTTACTATTTATAGTGCTTTCCAAAGTCTGAAATAAACCGTTTCTCCAGTTGCTGTGATCACAGTACCCTTTAAGCCAGAGCCAGCTGACATTTGGAGGAGCTGTATGCTGTGAATAAGGTAGCTCATTCCCTGCAGATACTACCCTGTTAAATGACTTGAATATGAACCACGCAGAGAAGGATCCATAAGGATGGAGATTACGGCCCCAGAAATCGTTTTCCTAGTGATCTCAGTCTCACATACAGAGGCTGATGGCATAATCCATGTCCGCTGCACCTGTCTCTCCTAGAAAGAGACTGCTGGAAAACCAAATACTAGTCCTAGGAAGACTCGTTGCATGCAGATTAGTTTTCTTTCATACAGATTGTGTAGATAAAAAGATTCTTAAAACACAGCTTATATGCAATGCACAGAACTTTAACATAGAGAAATAATGTCCTTTCATTGCTAGAGCTCTTAGACTTTAATTGAAAATCTTAAAAACAAATAGAAAATCATTGCATTTTTTGATTTAACAAAATAGAAAAAGTAAAACATCCTTTCTTTTGGGATAGCATTATTTGTGCACACACAGCGTGTACAACTTAAGGCTGGCAGAAGCAGATAGCTGAAAGAGCCTTCAGCAATAAAGGCAATATTAATACGTTAATGATTTTTATTAATATATCGGAATAACTTCCTTCTTTAAAATATTCTATAGAGAATTATAAATCTTTTTGTAACTTACAGAACTACATAACGGTGGCACAGAAGATTTCTAGCATCTCTTAATGTTAAGATTTTTTTTACACAACACAAACGTTTAATGAAAGTATTAAACGAAGCTTATTGACAGTTACTTTTCCCTTTGCCATACATTCATTAAGTTTGAATATCACATTCACATTATCATCAAACACATAAAATATGGAATAGCTGGAGAGAACAGAAAACATATTTTAGTGCTTTCATGTTGATGCCAAAGTTTTATTTAAGATATTTATATGTAGCCTAAAAAGGATAATAAATTTCATTGAAAGCTCACTATATTACTAGACTTTTCAAAGTCCACAGGGTAGACTGAAAGTACTGAAAAGGGAAAAATAGAAATACTGCTGAACAATCAATCTTCAAAAGCAATGAATGTTATTAGGAAACTGCATTTAAGGTATCTATAATTTAAATTTGATTTCTGAAAAGTGGAATGACACATACACGAGAGTTTCAGATTAGGCATAAGAATGGGTTCCATTAGCTTTTTCTGCTTTCTTACATGGGGGTCATTTGCTTCAGAGGCATTGAAAAAAAGACTACTGTGTACAAAGTACTTACTATGAAGTACAGTATGATTTAGTAATGTAAAGTATGGTCAAAGACTGACAAAAGCAAAGACAATTCCCTTGACTGAAGTGTTTGCCAGTTTCTACCTACTGCTACCTAGTTGAAATTAAATTAATCCATAGATTTGTAGCAAGAACATGAGTAACTGAGCAAGAAGGAACATGTATTTGGTAGATTAAATTTATCTCTACTGTATTTCTCCATTCACAGTTTGTGCAGGGATGAATGATACTAGGTACAAGCAAACTGGATCAGATTAAACGAAAGGTGAGCTATCCAGCTCAAAGAAAGATGCACCAGAAGATTTTATAAAGAATAAAATTGTTTTGGCAACTTTTGGCATTAGATAATAACTATTTATTGTTAAAAATAACTAATTATGTAAATTGGAGGTTATCACCTGAACACAAAATTCCATTGCCAAAATATATACATATACTTTAATGTGAACTCATGTTTAATTTTTTCTTGGTGGCATTCAATGCAGGGGAAAGTAGAGATGAGAAAATCAGTCAGTGTTTCCCAAATACTAAAAAAATATGCAGACCTACTTTGGATTAAATGTCATGCTTTGGCATCTCTTTCTCAGTTTCGTAAAACCTCACAGCTAGAACTAACTTTTTGATTCACTTTAGCTGGGAAACTTTTTCTGTAGGCTTCTGTTTAGATGCTTGAACTTTCATTGGTGTATTTCAATTGACATTTAGACTCCTCAATACCTTTGTGTATTTTCTCTTTCTTATTACTTGCTGAACATTCCTAGATGAAAAGTCAATGGAAGCTGTTGGATGCTCAGTACCTGCAAAGAAATCAGTCCTGTGATTGACAGCTATTATAGCACCAAAGAAATTAGGAGTCAGGTCAACTACTGGATCAGGACTTAAACATACACCAGAAAGCCAACTATAAGCTTTAGTTTAAAAAAGGACAAAGGAAGAAACTTGCTCTCTGGCTTTATATTGTATTACTTCCTCAAATCATTGAGGATTTTGGAGTCTATTCCCTGAGTCGTTATGTGTCAGGTTCAGCAGGTTTGCTCAGTTAGTAAAGAAACTGCAGCTGTAACATCAAAAGGCATGAATTCTGAGCCTGGCATGCTCCTGAAGAGCACAGGGAAAGAAAGAGGAGACAGAGATGATAAAGTTATCAAGATACAGGGTGAGACAGATGTAATACTTTCCCACAGTCATGAGATCCAACCTATTTCTGTGGTCAACAGATTTTCCTGGATCTGTCATATTGCATATTGGTCAGTCAGTCAGGGAACAGCACAGCCTTCTGTGCTTGAAAAAGATTCCCTCAGGTAGGCTGAGATCTCAGGCCAAAGGGTAGATTATCAGGTACATACCATGCTACCTATATTTCAGTAGCTAATTATCATTAGTATGACTTTGGTTCACATTTCCTGTTTTGGGCCACACCCCCCTTAAAGCAATTGGAAAACTTTGTTCTCGAGGTCCAATGAAAAAAAAAATTACAACGAAATCTGAACAAATGCTTTCTTATGTTTATATACTTGCTTAATTTCAGGCTATTTTCTTGGTCTTGAGATAAGAACTTGGGCTTAAGACTGGTCCAAAAAGCCACATTGGAGGATCTCTGAAGTGCCTCAGTTGAAAGAGCCCTCAGAGTGTAATGCCTGAGCTGGGCATTGCCACAATGCAGTAGCAGCCTTAGATCACCTATTCTTCCTTCTCCCCATTTCTGCTTTTGGTGTACACTCTTGGGGGACTTCTGACAAGTAGACTCCTTAAATATCTTGTTAGATTGGCTAGGGATATCCCTTAGTGTCAGGCACCATTAGCCTGGTCCACACTCTGGTCCAATACCTCTTAGCATTAAAACCTGAAAAATTCTGACTTTGTGGAGATATGTAACCTCTCACTAGGTGATAAAGTCAAGGAGAATTTCCTGTTATCGCTATGAGAGCAGAACTAGTTATGAAACACAAGTTATTGGAAAATCCTAGTTGGCATCAATTTATCTGCTTTGGATCTAGGAAGAAAAACATACTTTAAGGTGCTTCTCTAGTGTTCTGTACAAATATTCCTAAAGGGTATGAGCAGATATTAAAATCTTCCCTGTTCAGGTCTACATTATATCAGATTTTATATCCTACCTTCCAGATAATAATTTTATGAAGTAACATCCAATTTATTTTGTTTCAAATGTCATTGAGCTCCCTGCTCAAATTCCACTGCTGTCTATTTAAAAGCTGGATGAGCCCTGCTGTTTAGAAACAAAGGTAATACTAACTATGATGAGAAAGTATTATCATTACTGTAAGTAGCTTTGAATAGGGAATGGCTCAGTAGATAAAAGTTTGTAAAATCATTATTTAAGCTTGCATAAATAGAATTTAATGATCACCCACATTTGTTGTAAAACTACCCGGGTGAAAATGGATCAAAAATGTTACCTTGATCACTTTTTGAGATGAACCTTAAGATATTAGACCATGCATTATCTTTCTGTCAACAGCTTTAGAAACAGTTGTTAGCAATACATATAATTTCTTTTAAATGATACGTCCTTAAGGCTGATGTGATCACTAAGACAAAAGATTTTATAATTTACAGATTTAGTTACCAGATGTAGTTAGCAGCACTCTTATAACATTAACAGTCATACACACCTAATTTCAAATTCTGCCATATGAGATTATATTAGAAGTCTGCTTCTGGCAAGTATAATTTGCATATTAATATATTTTTTAAAAGGCAAAGGAGATATAAAAGTTTTACTTTTAAATTGTCCAGAGCTACTGGATTTATTTTGGAGAGGCAACCTACATAATTAGCACAATTCAGATGGTTTGAGTTCATTTACAAAGTCCGTCTATGCTTTGGATCTCTCCTAGTTTGCCCACTGTCTTTGTCTTTAGTGTCCAGTCTCACAGATGTAATACTCAAGACGAAACCCTCCTGAAAATGTTTTGGGGTGACTGATAGGACCAGTGTGACTGCTAGAAAACGCATCTAGGCATTCCCTCTTGATGCAACAGATCAAAATCAATGACCTGAACTTTTGAGGAAGATCTTTAGAGGATGGATGCTTGACTGGATTTTTATTGGGTCGTTTTCGTTGGCAAGTGGATTAACAACAATATTAATGGTTAGTTACCAGTCACACAATGTGCAACCTTTGAACAGCAGCTTATTCAATGAGGTTTTTCTATGGACATGAATTCTCTCACACATGGTCTTCTGCAGGTCTAAATGTTTATTTTTTCATATAATTAATGTGTGTCTGTTCTTAGAAAACTGTTATAAATGAACCATACGTATCTAAATGCATGAATATAGAAAGGTAAATCAACATGCATGTATGTGCATATGCACACACACACATGCATAAGGCAGAATTAGTGCTGTCTCTTCGTTGCTTTGCAGCTGAATAAATAATTACTTACCATGAGGATATGGACAATGAGATTTATTCCCCCATAATCCTTTGTGCTTGTTCTCCAGATTTTTGTATCAGTTTAATGAATTAATGTTTTGTTCATTTTTTGCCAACCAAAAGGAGGCAAAGCCTGAAGCAAACAGAATTCAACCTCTTGATAGCTGAAATGGTTGTGGAGTCTCCATCTTTGCAAAAATTAAAAACTGGATTAGACAATATCCTGAGCAATCTGCTCTAGCTGGTTGACCCTGCTTTGAACAGGGGGGGTTGAACTAGATAATGTCAAGAAGTCCCTTCCAAACTCAACTATTCTATGATTCTGTGAAGTTTTCAGGTTTTTCTTTCCAATGTAGCAAATATGAGCTATTTCTGATTATGCAGGAAAGGAGATAGTTGAAAAGCTGCATGTTGAATAATCATAACATATTTCCAGAGAAGACAGTAAACTAAACAAAGTAAAGAACAAAACAGAGGAACTATTCTAATAACTTGCAATAAACTGAAGACTTTAGAGATTTAAAGAAATAGTTCGGTTGAGTGAGCAATCCAGTTCCCTGCATCCTAAACAACTCTTTTACTGGAAGTCATACTGTTGAAATATCAAATATCTTTATTATAAAAACAAAGGGGAAGAGGACAGAGGCATTATCCTCTAAGAAAGCTTTCTGTGGAAGACATAATATGTAGCTAAACACATGGGAGTGAATTCCAGTAATGAAAGTCAGTTGATAGCCATTGCCCTCAGATGCTGGCTTAAAAATCATCTTTGCCAATTAAAGATATGGAATCAGATTTAAAACAAAACAAAACAACCAAGCAAACAAACCCCCCACCTTTCTAGAAAATTTTAAGGAAAAAAGAACATTTTTGACAGAGAGGGAACTCTTTCCAAAGAAAATGTTAACAATTTCTTGAAATATATGGAGACATTTTGCTCTTTCAGTCCAAATATTAGGTCCAGAGCTGCCAAGTTAATTTGCTTTCTGCCAGTCAGTGATGGATTTATTGTTATGAAATTACTCTTACATTGTGAGAAGGGAGCAAACAGCTGGTACCTTTCTAGTTCCTTCCTCAGAAAATATCGCTATGAAGATGATACTATTGATAAGCACATGCGAGAGAGTGGGAGTGTTCTATGGAACAGAATGTTCCAGCAGTGTTTTTTTTTCTTAAAAGCTGCAGAAGATGTATTCAGCTTCCAATCAGAGAGCCTGCCAGAGGTTTTTTGTCACTGTAGAGTCTGAAAATCAATTTAAAGTTATTCTGGGTTTGCTACACTTTGTGGTTTTGCTAAATTAGAAGGTGTTTTGAAGCCCACTGAAATGATGATGGATAACCTCAGAAGTGATAAAATGAATGTCAGTATCAGCATGTAGGTAGGTAGCCACGGCAGACTAATTCAGCGTTCTCCTCTGTGTTCTTAACACCACAGCATTCCTTACAATAATTTGTCTAAGTGCACACTTAAAAGTCTTAAGTCTAGATTGTGAGGAGTACTGCAATTAGAGCTCCAAGGACATTTCCTATTCTTCAAAAGGAGAATGCTAGGGCTGTGAAAAACTTTTTACAGGTGAATGTAAGAGTTTGAGTGAGTCACGTGGCAGTCTTCTTTCCGCATGGAGGTCATTTCCTGAGGCTCAACCTAAATCATGGGAAGCTTAATTTTCTTAGTTCTTGAAACTTTATAGCTTTGATTATAGATATGATGGAGGTTATCAAAATGTAAGACCCACTTTCTTAAAAAAATAGTGGAGGCATGTAAAATTAATGGACTTTTTTGGATACTTTGGCCTAAATATGTCAATGAGTAAGTAGATCAAAAGGCTACAGCCTTCATCATGCTTCTACTAGTTTAGGTAGATGAAAGCTAGATTGGAAGGCAGGCAAGGCAGACACTTGTCTGTAGAAAACTAAGAATTAAGAGAAACGGCAAAAGGAAAGAAAGCTAAGATACAATAGCAAGAGTTGTAATTCTGGGTCTTTCAGAGTGCCTAGGGCCAACCATCTTACCATGGCTTTACCGAGGAGGGAAGGCCAGCTCAGTTTAATGACTGTGATTCCTATTACTCTGTTTTTCTTTCAGGATACATACGTATGTTCTGCAGCTTCTACTAAGATGAAAAGAGAATGTGGATGAAGTCAGAAGGTCTACATAGGAACTGAATGTCAGACTGAGTAATTTTTGCTGGGAATGTTTAAAAAGATCATTAAATTCTGCTATTCATATCGACTGCTTTGCTTTGCTGTTTTTCTAGCTTTTCTTCAGTTGCTTAATTTGCTTCATCAGTTCCAAGTGATAAGATGTGTTAAATCATTTGACACTGTGCACTATGATATTTATCACATACAGAGTTACATGTTATTATTATATAATATCACAAAAAATGGTATAAATACTGTACTCTACTTTTTTCAACTAATAAGACCTAATGAGAGATGCTGTGGTTCTTAAATATCCTGAGTAATTACTCTCCTTTGTGAATGAGATACTTAAATGCCCTATTTGTAATTGATTGCTGAACGTTTATTTAAAACATGTTTCCCCTTTGCTTTGCAGTCACTACTGACTGAACTTATATTAACAATAAAGAAGTGCACCAGTGGAACTTAAACGTAAATGTCAGCTTGCCACTTTCTCCCCCCTACTTAAGGCCAGCATATGATGATTCAATGCTGCCTCAGTGAAGATCTGAAAAAACAGAAGGAAAACAGATAACTATGTCTTTAAGAATTATATTCTTAAGTGATGATGTCACTTGGCTTTTTTTAAAAAAAGACATTAATATTTTCTACCAAAACAGGCCCAAGACCAGTGCACTGGGCTGATTTTAAAGACTCAATTTACAAAGCTCTTAATGGGAGTTTTCACACATCATACCTAACATACTTATTATTTTTCTGAATGGTATTTTTTGTATAGTCTTATATTTATGTTTCTGTGCCCACAGAAAGAACTAAAAAAAAATCTGGAATAATTCAGGACTCACATTTCTGTTCATCTGTATAACAGATAATACAATAATCAGTACTAAAAAGGACTGATACCATAATAAAAATTCCTTTTTGATTGGAGAACTGATAGAAATGGAGGTTGTTTATTTGTTTTATTGCTGTAACTAAATGAAAAAGAAATACAACATTAATAATTTATTTTCCAAGAGTTAGAAGTCCTGCTACAGAGCCAGAGATGTTGAGATATCCATATAAAAAAGCTTTGTCAGATGGATACCAAATTTTGAAAGACAAAAGCAGAAAATGTTAGTATTATTTGTATTTACATCTTCAATTCACTTTGAAAATACTAATGAACTTTTCAGCACAAAAAGGTAGATGTGTGAATAACACCATTTGTGATAAAAATTAGTAAGAAACTATTCTTTCAGAAGTTATAAGGGGAACATAAGAAGACACTTGAGAATTCTTTCTGTGCTCATTCCATTAAGAAATACATCTTTTTATTCTGAGAACTTAGGGTATTGCTAATCATGTCTTTAAATTCCTCACATCTACAAATGCACCTCTTCATCATCTTCCATCAGTACAGAAAGGTAGCAAAGGCTCAGAATGACTAAGGTATGAAATGTGCTTTTCCTTGGCTTCAGATAAGTGCCCAGTATTTTAGTTTGCAACATTTGCTTAGTTTCCATTCTTCTCTCTTTTGAAATCAATAGAAGACAAAGGTGATGTAAATATTTTCTAGCATTTATTCAGCATCTTAATTAACATTCAGGAGTTTCAGCAATGGGTGCCAAATAAATATTTTAAAAGATGTAAATAGTATCCTTTTATGTGAAGTCAGAAGAGCATCTATTAAAAAAAAATTTCAATCTTTTTAGTACAGTCAGCATAAGTTTTATTAGTTCAAAGTCATTATGTTTGGTTTAAAAGATGTGAGGCTGCACTGAGTTCTTAGATGCACTTTTCAAATTTCTCTTTCTTGGTGTTTGAAAACGTAAATAGGAAACAGCCCATCAGATTGAGTTTAACAAATTGACCTGGTAAGTTTTGTTTCGTTTCTAGGTCCTTTGGCTCAATGCACTGGAATCCAGTAGTGAATGGTGCTGAGCACTGCTCTTTCACTGAAATGGAACCTGTAGAGTCCCTATTACTGAATTAATTTCCTTATGTGCTGTCAGAGTTTTGCTGCCAAGTTTCCTAGAGCAGCTTCATCTCTCAGCAGAGTTAAACACTTCATATAACGTAATTATAAATTGTGTTCCATTTTGGATCTTATAACTTTTGTTACTATGGAATATCATAAATGTGTGCTTAGTAACTGTTTTGTCTAGTGACAAAAATCATAGAAAAACGTCATGCAAAATTAGCACCATGGACAGCGCTGCCACCACTGCAGGTGCCGCCGACCCCTGGACGATTCACCTTGGAAGGGACCTCAGCAGCTCTCTAGGCCAACTGCTTGCTCAAAATACACTCAGCTGCGAGATGAGACCAGGTTGCTCAGGGGTTTATCCAGTCTGATCTTGAAAACTTCCAAAGATGGAGGCTGAACTACCTCTCCAGGCAACGTGTTCCGCTGCTTGACTGTCCTCATGGGACTTGACTGTTCTCATTAATGTCCAGCCTAAGCCTCTCTTGATTCCACTTAGACTCATAGAATAGTTTGGGTTGGAAGGGACCTCTAAAGGTCATCCAGTCCAACCCCCCTGCCATGGGCAGGGACATCTTCAACCAGATCAGGTTGCTCAGAGCCCCGTCCAACCTGACCTTGAATGTTTCCAGGGATGGGGCATCCACCACCTCTCTGGGCAACCTGTGCCAGTGTTTCACCACCCTCAGTATAAAACATTTCTTCCCTATATCTAGTCTAAATCTACCCCCCCTTTAGTTTAAAGCCATTCCCCCTTGTCCTGTCGCAACAGGCCCTGCTAAAAAGTTTGCTGCCATTTCACTTATACCTGTTGTCCTTGTCCTCCCACCATGCACCACTGGGAAGAGTTTGGTTCTGTCTATTTTGGTAACCTCCCTACACATATTGGCAAGCTGCTGTTAAGCCTTCCTTTCAGTAGGCTGAAGAAACCCTTTTCTCTCAGAAGCTTCTCCTCACAGGGCAAGTGCTCCTGTCCCCTGACCCCCACCAGCTTGGTGGCCCTCTGCTGAACTTGTACCAGTTTATCAAAGTCTTTCCCCAAACTGGATGCAATACTGTAGGTGTAGCCTAGCAACTGCTGAGTACAGGGGGAAAGTCACTTCCCTCAATCTCCTGGCTATGCTGCTCGTAATACAGTCTAGGACGACGTTGGCCACCATAGCTGCCAGAGCACCCTACTGGCTCATGTTCAGATTGTGCTCTGCCAAGACCCCCACAGCCTTTTCTGCAGAGCTGCTCCCCAGCCAGGCAGTCCCTAGCCTGAACCTGAGAGGTGTTCTTCGTTCCCAGTTGCTGGATATCTTAAGAATTCTGCTGGCTAGTAAAATAAACAACCCCCACAAGACTTCTTCTACAACTGTCTTAAAAAGGAAGTAACTTTAACCCAAGTATTTTAATGAGTGGTATTAAATATTATGAGACAGACGTTCAAGCTTTTTGTATTTCTTAAGCTGTAGACTCCATTCAGGAGTGTCCAAATCTTGCAAGGTATCCTGTTGGTGGGCTAAATGAACTCAAAGGAAGGCAATGCACAGTGGAGGAATATGCCCTGTTTTCTTGATAGCTAACAAGATAATTGTATTAACTGCATATAAGGAAGATATGAAAGAAAAACAACTTTCATCTTTTCATTCTATAATTTATAACTGAAGGAGAGAGCATAGCATCATCAACCCCAAAACATTGATTTTTTTTTCTTTGTTTCCATCTAAAATAACTTATGTATATACCCCCTTGCCAAACATTTCTATTACTTTCTCAGCTCATTATGTTCTCAATACCACTTTCCTGTTTAAAAAATTAATCATCACCAGCTGTTCTAGCCATTAGTTCTCTTGAGTGCATTGTGTAAAAGTACAAAATATCTCTAAACTAGTATTCACTATATATTGAAAGTATACGCCAAGGAAATCAGGTACTGTGCAAGAAGCTTATAAACAGATCCAAGCTCAGGTTTGTATTCATGTGAAATAATTTTTTCTTTAAACTATAGTTATCTAGAGGCATTTAAAAGGAGGGAGCTGATAGCAGTTACCAACCTGAAATAAAATGCACCTGTACATGCATTCCAGGAATTAATACTTCAGAGCACTTCTTATAAGTGTATTTCCACTCAAAGGAGAGTATGATTAATATTTTTGAAATTTATAACTCACCAAGGCAAGTTTTAAGAGTTCCTTATTCAATACTTTCCATTTGTCATGAATTAACAGGTTCATTTTAGTGTTAGTTATGAGAAAGTTTTTAGGGATATAAAGTACAAGATGTTGTAGATGACAGTATTACCTGCCTTCTGAATGTGCAGGCCCCTCCAGCTGGAGACATGAAACACTCGTTTCCCATTCATTACCTCAAATTATCCCACTCAAATCATTCCACTAGAGGACTGTTATCGTCAGATCTGCAAATTTTACTACATATTCCTGCAGAATGTTTGTCTAAATTAAAAATATAGTATTTGCCTTATTTTCCTCTGGGATATGCACACACACACACATGCACAACTCATTCTATTTGCTCCACTGTGTGCTGGTTTTGGCTGGGATAAAGTTAATTTTCTTTGTAGTAGCTAGTATGGGTCTACCTTTTGGATTTGTGCTGGAAACAGTGTTGATAACACAGGGATGTTTTAGTTACTGCTGAGCAGTGCTTACACACAGTCAAGGCCTTTTCTGCTTCTCACACCGCCCCACCAGCCAGTAGGGGTGGGGACACGGCTGGGACAGCTGACCCCCACTGACCAAAGGGATATTCCACACCATATGGCGTCATGCTCATATAAAGCTGGGGGAAGAAGGAAGGGGGGGACGTTTGGAGTGATGGCGTTTGTGTTCCTAAGTAACCGTTATGCGTGATGGAGCCCTGCTTTCCTGGAGATGGCTGAACACCTGCCTGCCCATGGGAAGTTGCGAATGAATTCCTTGTCTTGCTTTGTTTACGTGCGCGGCTTTTGCTTTACCTATGAAATTGTCTTTATCTCAACCCAGGAGTTTTGTCACTTCTACTCTTCTGATTCTCTCCCCCATCCCACTGGAGGGGAGTGAGTGAGTGGCTGTGTGGTGCTTAGTTTCCGGCTGGGGTTAAACCATGACACGCTGTCAACTTACTCTTCCTGTAGTCTGCCCCACATTGGCCTTTGCAATAAGAAAACTTACTGGTTCTCTGAAAGCAGAAGGGAAGATGCAAAGGGCAAACGCATGTACGAATGAGTGTGCATACGTGAGGCAGGATCAAGGAAAAGCATCCTCTGTACATGTTTGTGTGTGCGTGTGTATTGTGGGCACATGCATGTGTCCCAGTTTGTGGTGCCACGGCAATAGTATGGATGCATAGTTACCCTAGTGAACAGGGAAGGGGAAACCCCTGGGGCCCAAGCCAAATGGATTCAGCCACTCCTTAACACTCACCATTGATGTATAGGCTAGGCAGATCAGGACACATTCTCATGGCTTATCCACAAAAGTATAAGTCCAGAAAAATGGAATTACTCAGGGCAGATCCATATTTTTATATATAATGGGAACAGGACTTCTGTAGGTGTGAAGGGAAGAAAACAAGGTAAAACATGTAAAATGAAAAAAAATGAGGAAACAGGGTTTCCACCCTGGAAAGAGGAGTAAAACACCTTTCCTCACTAATGGCCAGTCTTAATGGCAGCTCTTTTCAGCGGGAACTGGGAAGGATGCAGTATTCCTTTGAATGCTGTAAACTTTTTGGGCAAACTTTACTCTGGGGGAACATGTTCAGACAGATATAGTCATACGTATCAATCATTTCACAGGCAGTGCTCTGCAGTCACGCCTCTCCTTTTCTCCTCTTGCACCCAGTGTTTTTAGCCAAGTAGGAAGAAAAGTGGCAGATTCTGCAGGGTTGGTGAAGTCCTTTGCCAATTTTCCTCCACTGGTGATTCACTAAAGGCAGTGGCTTCATCTCATGAGATTTTTACCTTGCTCAGGGGTATGATTTCAGGGCACAGATGTGCTCTATTATCCCTTTATACACTTCCATTCCTAGAACAACAGATAAGATCTGAGGAAAGGGAATCTATTGCTTGGTGTCTCAAGGAATTAGAGGAATTGGCATTGAAAGCTGCCAGATATAATTGTTCTTATGGCTGTACATTATTGTACCTATTACATTAGATATTGCCTAGTCTTCATCTGGCCTCAAGATCTGTGCAGTATGAACACAATGTAAAGTCATCTTGCAGTTTCTCTCTTTCCTAGTTCAGACTGGATAGTTTAGTCAGACCAAGAAATTGGTCTCGCTAATTTACTTGTAAGAAAGTTTTCCAGCCTGCCAATCTGCAAAGCAGTGTAACTACAGAGGAACTTCACCTTTATTGTTCAGAGGAACCCTTCACTCTTAGGATATATAATTGTACTTAAATATATACAGCATATCCAAGTCTGCCCCACTGCTAATTTTGTATTTGAATTTCAGGCCATTTTGTGAGCAAGGTCTAACATTAAAGGAAATTTGAATTAAAAAATTAATCTTGCTTTGGGCAAGATACTACAGAACAGAAAATGTGTGGAAAATCAAAGAACAAGCTAGGCAAAACCTTCAAGAAATAATTTGAATTTGGTTACTCTTCATTTTGCTTTTATGGCATAGGCAGATAGATTAGGTAATCTGAGATCTGTTCCAGCTTTATGTTCTGCGAGGCATTAAAAATTTTGGAGTTATGGTCCACAGAAATCACAAGGACCATTGACTGGGTAGTAATGGGAAGCTTGTGTATGGAAGATCGGCCTGTGAAATGGACAGGACATCTTCAAAGGTCTGTAGCACAATCTTGTAGCAAGATTGTAGCACAGGCTTGTTCCTGCAGGTTGCATGCTTTGTTACAGCCAGTGTAGAGCAAAGCTGAAGCTTGACAAACGAGTATCCTCTGCTTTCCTTTGTGCCAAGAGTTTAATATTTTGCCACAGGCAGAATCCCTTAACGTTTTCGCTCAAAGACTTTCATATTGGCTTGGCAGACATTGGTGCATTTCAACAAATCATAAGTTATCTTAATGACAGCTTTCTGTAGATCATTTCAGGGTGGTTGGGATTAATTTCTTAAATTCTTTTGAGGATTCTTTTGAAGCACACAGAAAAGTGATTTTCCAGTGCCTCCCAGGCCTTACAGTACTCTTAGAGATTTACTTTCTCAAATTGGACCCAAAGCAACAATGATATTACAAAATAAATGTTCTTTCCATTTAAATATATTTGACATGGGTCTGGTCTCTTCTTTTAACAGTAATCTGTTTCCTGTGACCCAGCAATCCAATCAAGTATGAATCAGTCTCACAATTCCCTACAGTGGAAGCATTGGCCTTCAGGCCTAAACAGAGCTTCCTGCAATTGCCACTATAAAAATATGCTAATAACAAATAAATTAAGTGAGCTACACAGACAGCTGCATTCAATGTTACCAGCAAGTAGGCAGGATGGCTCAAGTCGAGATCTTTGATAGGGTCATCGGTGAAGAGAAATGAAGGATCCTTTTAGACTCTCTCTCACAAAACACATTCCTTTTTTTTCAAAGGTGCTTTTTGTATCTCCATTTTGTGGTTTATTAACAATTACTATCATTCTTTTCTCTGCTTTAAGCAAAAGTGTGCAAGTCTGGGAAGTAGTCACTATGATGTTAATTTGATTAACGGTTGTAATGTACATTAGCTTCTAATACACAGAAATTAGGAAAGTTCCATATTCCAGAAAGTTACCTGAAAAACTTCAAAAGTAAACTTATATACAGATACACTGATAAATAAAAGAAAACCTATATTTAGATACACCTATACACATGCACGTGGAAGTGGTGCAGACTTTTCCTCATCGTGCATAGATACCCTGTGGTACATATACACATTTGACCTTATTACTTTTTTTTAAAAAAAGTAAGGCTCCTTTATCTCATTTCTGGACTGAGGACAGATACTGAACTTAATTCATAAATTGTTGCCAAAATGAATAAAAAAAGATTATTTCTCTCAACAGCGTGATTGCTGTTAATGAAAGCATCTCTTTAAGCAGACCATGCAGAGAAGCAACTCACTAAGAAGTATGCAAATGGTAAAAAAACCTATCTTTTCCTTTTTACCTTCAATATTTAATAAAATTAGCTTCTTCAGGTGCTACCTGCTTCTGTGTTAAAGAATGCGGGGGCTACTGCATGTTACTACCAGTTGCAACAAGCCATATGGCATCTACTTTCTGTTAATATTCACTGGATCACTTCTGCAAGCCAGATACAACTCATTTCTAAGCAGACACACAATATGCTTTCAATGCCATGACTATCCAAGGGCATTAGGTAAAGTTTGAATTCTGGTCTGGATTCATAGCATTGGAGTTCAGGATCAACATGGAGAGAGAAAGCAAGTCCCAAATCACTTATTGAAGTGGGCTGAATTGCCTTCTAGAGGTGTCTGCCTCCATCCATTGAGTGTAAAGGCAACCTACTACTAGTAACATCCTAATTTGGGAGGCTCAGTCAAGTCAAACAGGATGAGCCCAGACCTTCATCTCCACCAGATCCTTTATTCTCTCTGTTCTTTCCCCATTCCCTTGTTCTTCACTTGTTTGCAAAACACGTGGTAGTTAACACAGAGCTACGAAGAGAAAAAGTGAAGTTATCACACTCCTGTCCTTTTATTCATCTGTGCAGAAATGAAACACAATGTAGCCCTTATTCTTAAATACTTTATCCCTGGTATAGATTGTGAGTCATTAAAAGCTGGACTTCACTTTGCTTGCAAGGGAAATCTCTCTTCCACAATTTAAAAAGCAGTTCTGAGTATATGGTTCCCAGTATTTGACAATACTCTTATTGTCATTACCATTCTTCATACCATTAAAGCATCTCTCTGCACAATGTGTATAAATGCAATTAATAGTGCATAAATCTGTAAATGTGACTTTCAGTGATTTTTGATGTATTATAAGTTTTATGAAAGTGTACAGATTTACTTTTGGCAACTATTTTTTAAGGGGAGACACATTTTCAACTTATTCACATGTTAACGTCTCAACGACTTATTCACGTTAACTTCTCAATGTAATATTTTAAAAATATGTTCAAATGAGCCATATGTAAACCTGATATAAACAGAACATTACTTGATGGATTCAGCTGACATCAGATTGTCAGGAAAGGAGTCTTCTTACTACATTAAAATCTATCAAATGAGGAAAACATCAATTAGTGGTTAAAAATAACAGTCGCTTGGCTCTTTAAGAAATCAGCTTTCAGATACTTAACACAGTTTGCTCAGGACTGTATGTTTCAGTTAAATTAAAGTGCATGCATCTGTAAGCAACTAGGATGTACATGATTATTTTAAGAAGTACACAACAATGGCATTCCATGACTTGTGGTCCTGAGCCAAGTGACCACTTAAAACTGAATTCTATTATGAATGTATTATCTCCCTGTCAGGGAATATCACTCACCTCAGAACTAGCTTACCACCTTCCTTGTGTGCTGTGTGACACCCAACTGCTAAGGGACGTTGCCATTTAAGAGCTTTACAAAATGCAGAATCATTTTTGCATAAAGAGTATGAACATATGATGAAGTGCATGCTAAACTCAACTGGCACAGAACTGCATCCACCCCACAGATTTGTGGGGTGAAGGAACTGGCTCAGGAGACTGGTAAGAGAGTATGGAGCTTTCTGTTCCTTGCCAAAGTCAAATTTGTTAACTTGCAGCAATTCTGACACAAGGGAGAGAGAAAGGATCATCTATCACGTTTATGGACAGAAGCAATGGTGGTGCAGGGTATCTCCACTTTCTTAATCTCCCCTGCAAACCTTTGGTTAGATGAACATCTTCTCCTGGTACTGGGCATTGCAAGCAGAGAAGAGGAGAGGAAAGGTGCAGTTATTTCTGCAGTGTAAGAGTTATGTATATCCATCTCCCAAGGGTTGCACTGGCATGGAAAATTCAATCTTCTGTCTACCACAAGATGTTGAGACAGTCTGGTGAATCAGAATGATCTGTACTGATTTTACAAATAAACTAGACTCTAGTATGTTTCCTGAGTTTTGCTGAACTAATTAATATTGCTTAAAGAATCTTGCACGTCAACCGTGCAAGTTAGATAAAAATAATTTAAAAATCTTTTAAAAAAGTAAGGAAAAAAAGTGAGACAAATTATTTCCTGTTATTTTGCTTCCTTACATACAGATGGGTTTTCTTCGCATTTGCAGGGCAGGAGGATGGGATCTGTGCAATTTACTGTTTTTAATGTAATGAAATAAAACACACAAGTTCTGCAAAATATCTTAGAAAATACGTTTATCTTGACTGTAAAACTTTTTAAATACAATTTTCACACTCTAGCACAATGAGCATGTTTTTTTAAAAAGTAGCACTACTGCTGAATGATTAATTCTTCAGATATTGTTTGCAGATATGCAAATGTATTGAGGTAGTTACATTCTATAAAGCAACACTTTCTACATGGCACAGTGCAATTCTGTGTTCCCTTGTGCTGTAAACAAACAAGATTTCTTGCTCTGTAAACAAAGAGGAGGAAAATTTTTCAACTTAATCAGAAAACAAATTCAGAACTGTTTTCTTATTGGCTGTGTCATGGTTTAACCCCAGCCAGCAACTAAGCACCACACAGCCGCTCGCTCACTCCCCCCCGCAGTGGGATGGGGGAGAGAAGGGTAAAAGTGACAAAACTCATGGGTTTAGATAAAGACAGTTTCATAGGTAAAGCAAAAGCTGCGCACGCAAGCAAAGCAAAACAAGGAATTCACTCACTGCTTCCCATTGGCAGGCAGGTGTTCAGCCATCTCCAGGAAAGCAGGGCTCCATCATGCATAACGGTTGTCTTTGGGAAGACAAACGCCATCACTCTGAACAAGTCCCCCCCTTCCTTCCTCTTCCCCCAGCTTCATATGCTGAGCATGATGTCATATGGTATGGGATATCCCTTTGGTCAGTTGGGGTCAGCTGTCCCAGCTGTGTCCCCTCCCAACTTCTTGTGCACCCCCAGCCTACTGGCTGGTGGGGTGGTGTGAGAAGCAGAAAAGGCCTTGACTGTGTGTAAGCACTGCTCAGCAATAACAAAAACATCCCTGCGTTATCAACACTGTTTCCAGCACAAATCCAAAACATAGCCCCATCCTAGCTACTGTGAAGAAGATTAACTCTATCCCAGCCAAAACCAGCACAGGTTGATATATAAGCTGTGATGGAGGATTTGCTATTTAGTTAACGGTTCTGCAAATGATTTGCCAGCCAGAATAGAAGCAGATTGTCATCTCATAGTTGTATTGACTTTGTGCTGGCAATGATTTTTTGCCACTCAAAGAAGCATATGTGAATAAACTTATATGACTGAATGTACAGAAACAGTGCATCTGATAAGATTTTGCATAAGCAAGTTCCTGACCATAATGACCACTTTAAAGAAATGACTGAAGAAATGTTAATTACTGCATACCTCAGTTATGACTCAGTTAGAGCCCTCCTGCTGAATAAGAAATTTACAGAAAGGAACAGAAAATTTAGGTTGCTAAATGTCATAAATTAATTCCTTAAAAGCTACATATAAGATAAACATTTTAAATGAGCTTACATGACTTATGTGCGTAGGTCCTAGTGTTAGTGAGTCTTAAGGTGAAATTTTTTGTTTGAACTTTAAGTGACATAGAAGCTTAACTTCCATGAACTTTCAATGGGATGCTTGCAGTGATAGCATTTTTCTCAGCTGTTTTTTTCTATATGACAATGAAATTTCCTGGATAATGCTGCTCTGTTTGTAAATTCCTGTATACCTAAAAGCAAGCTGTGCAGCCCAATGGAGGTGTACCCTGCTACCTAGGGATACGCTAGAGAAATCCATTCACCCAAAGGGCACTTTGGCAATGTCCCAGTAATGTTGTTTTAATGATTGCTGTATACCAGGAAATGAGAAACTTAACTGTATGGCTATATAAGAATGGAGTCATATGTATTATTTGCAAACAGATTTGTAAAAACAGAACAAAATAACTGAAAAACCCTAGAGATAAAATATCTTCTTAAGATCATGCTCTACAATAAGGATCTTTCTCCCTGCTCAGTTTAAGGGGCTGGATAATGAGCAGATTACCCTGTGCCACGATATGTTTTTACAACATCACCTTTCCTCATGTCCACTTGTCTAAATTGAAATGCTCTCTTGTTTATCTGTCCCTCATTGCCTGTGATTTGATACTGTGATGTGTGATAAAAGATTAAGTAATCCCATTCTCTCAGATATTTCTTATTAACATCCTTGACGTATATTTTAAGCTTTAATGTTTCAGCTTTAAGTTGCTTTTTCCTCTTACAGACACTGAAATGTCCAAATCTCATAACACTTCTGAATCACATACACGTTTAGTAATATAACTGTAATAGTTTAATCACAGCTAGCTGTACAACTTAAACATGATGGAGAGAAACAACTGATGAGCATGACAGAGTGGCATCCCTGTACCTCCTGTTAGCTTCAATGAACTTTCAGGTTGCCCATCACAGTCTCTTGCATTGTGCAGGTGTGTTGACCTTGTTAGTTAGGCCTACACTTGTGCCTGAGCTTGAGTGCGATTTAAAAATTGGATCTTAAACTCTTGTTGTCTGCAGTTTGACACTCTGTAGCAAAACGCTGGAAGGGGATCAGCTTTCCAAAGCTGGGCACGGACTTCTCCCTATTAGCAGCCCTGACAATGGGTCAGTTGGAAAATGTTGGTATCTAACAGCTGGCAGACTAAAAGGAACAGGTTTTTACACTTCTCGGAAAGAGCTCAGTCAAACCTGTTAGCTTGAGTCACCATTTAAGCTGCTTCTTACTGGCTACATCTTACAGGCATCTGTTAGGTGCTACCTGACCGTGTCTTAGTCTGGAAACAGCAATGCTGAGTCAGGAGACTTCCCAGGCCAGACCCGTAGAAACAGACCTGAACCAAGTACGATAAATGAATTTGCTGAGAAGTCTGCAGAGATATATTTTTTTTTTTTTAATAAAGATCCACACATTCAATGTATTTAGGCACTTCAAAAGACAGAGAAGCATCTTCAAGGCACTAAATCAGGGGCTAACTGAGCAGATGGACTTCTATGTTTCAATGATCAGAACTGCAGTGTCTAACATTTAAATGCCTTCACATCTAGTGGAATCCTCTGTCCCAGGCAAGCTTTCCGCAGGGCTTCTCAGAACAGGATGCGCAGGAAACAGCAATGTGTGCTGAGGAGTGCAGGCGTGATGCAGAACTGCTTGGCAGGATGGGAAGTTTGTGTTTTTGCCCTGTCAGAAATGTAGGAAGACTTGAACAAAGGTTCCTTAATGATGGCTTCTAGCATTTGGAAAAACATATCTAATGCATTGCAAGATATTTGTACTGTTCGCAAAGCAAGTCCTTGTATGTCTTAAAATGATGTGCGGTGAGTGCCACAGTACTTTTGAAAACCCCATTACTCACTCATCTTTGGGAATCTTTGGTACCTTTACAGAAGTGAACTAAGTAATTTTCAAAAGAAAGATTTACATGCCAAATTCCTGATTGTGGGTTTTTTTTTTTTGTTTGGTTGGTTTTTTTGAACATGCTACATTACTTCTGCACTGTAGCTGATTGTGATAGAAAGTTGAGAAATATAGAAAGTTGAGAAGTACTGTCAAAGGAAGAACTAGAATATGTCTAGACCTATGTTGTGACAGATCAAAATCATTAATGTGACATGCAAAGACATACACTTACGGAAAAGACCCAGAAATCCCTGCCAAGATTTAGCACGTTACCACCTGGAGGTGACTAAAGAGAAAAAAGACCTAGTAGATATACTGTTATCAAGAGCCATTTGTGTAATGCTGTCGTGTGTGTATGTGTGTTAAAGTATAGTCAATGGCTGGTTTAAATAAAAACAGAACGTGGGATGCGCCACTGTCTTAGATGATTTTGGCATGGCCATGTGTGCAGTTCTGGTCACCTGTGTCAAAAAAGATGAACTCAGGGACAAAAACAGAGCTGGGCTATTGGGATGGTCAATTGAGTACAGAGCCTCCTACAGATCAGGAGACACTACCTTCTTGTTTACTGCAGGGAAAAGCAGCTGAGGGGGAACACAATGCCGCTAAAAACATATAATAGGGTAAGCATTGGAAAGCGTAAATAATTATTTAAACAAAAGGATAATATAGGCAAAAGCACAAGTGAAGATAAATTGTCTGTAAGTAAATCTAGTCTGAAAGTTATTTTTCTAACCATCTGAATAATCAGAATGAATAATCAGAAGAATATGAAACAAACCCAAATCCCAAACTTCCTACTTTAAAATGTAGGCTAATTTGTTGTGATAGTGGTTGGATCTGATATTAAGGTACTGGGTCCTATAATCAATGCATCCAATGTTTCTTCATGGGCACCCTGGGCACTTCTGTAAAACCATCTGACTATCAAATAACCACAGCCAACACCACACCTGAGTGATCTTGAGCTTCATCAGCCCTTGGATTAAACATTAACAGCAGCATCCTTCTGTAATGATATAATAGGGCAGATCCACTCAAAGAATGAAGTAAGACACCTGGATTCCCTACTGCAAGAGAACAGAAAACAAACTTCATCCTTTCAGTTAAACATTTGATCAAACCCAGGTAGATTTCCCAGTATTACAGCATTGTCTGTTAATAAAATCATACATACCATTGCAACAAATATCTGAAAACTTATATCAAATGGAAGTGCATTTATGTTCTAATACATATGGCCAAACCAAACACTTATTAAATATTCAGTGGTTTTTTCCATAATATTGCTAGCATAAAAAGAAGTCTGTAGAAATGTACACAACTTTGATACTGAAATAGCATCATTGTATAACTAGACACAGCTATTACATAGTTTGTAGCTTATATGACTGCCTACCATAATTACAAAGTGACTTAACTATTAATGGTTACTTTAAGGGCCATATTTCACCATTTCGACACTGTTCACAGAAATTCTCATTCTTATGAGAGTTCAAATGTAAAATTATTGCATTCTCACACACAGGAATCAAACTTTTACACAACTTCTCTTCCTGTGGTTTTGTTTCATATTCCTCTCACAGGAGATTTAAAGTATGTATATATGCATTGTATGTATTTTATCTAAAGTATGTATATATAAATGTATTACAAATTTACAGGCTATCAGATATAAAACATTTGTCTGATGATTCTAACTGGCTGCTGCACTGGTTCCCAAGGTGGATTTTTAAATCTATTTACATCCAAATAGAATTTTTTAAAAAGTCATGAGAAAATGTACTGTACAGAAATGGGCATAAATAGCAGAGCTAAACACTAGAAAGCCCCATTTTTTTTCCATTTCTAGTTGCCTTGGTCATTTTCATAGGCTTGATTAGTCATAGATACCCTTTTTTTGTTGTTCCATCTGCTCTCCATAGGTTAAAAATAAAGAATCTATATAAAGTCTGGAAAGATTGTAGGGTTTTTGCTGTTGGGTAAATTAGTTTCCTTCTTTTTAAGTTTTCTGACTGGCTTCTGATTTTGCTTATCTATTTCTGATATTCTGTTCCATCTGTTTATTTATCACCCCTGCTTCTTTTTCCAAAACTACAAAAAAGAAAATTATATTGCCTTATGAAAGGACACCAGACAGGTTACTGCCTGAGCTTTCCGTAGCTAGATAAATTTGCTGCAACATTGTTTACCATCCTTCCACAGTAGGCAAGGTATTCACACTGTGTGGCTTATTAAACAACATTGCTATCACGCATGGTATCACATTATAGTGGGCTGACATAAGAAACTCTAATGAGAATGAGCCATTGATAGACTTTAGGCACAGACCTAAACATAGTCAATAAAATCACATCAGAAATAAGAAAAGAACCAGTATAAAAGGACAAAAACTCTAAGATAACAATGCCTGGTTGTTATTGCCTTGAGCTCTCTATTAGGATTTAAGGAGTGATATGATGGCTGAGCAAACTCCCTCTCTGCATCTCAATCTGTGTCAACATGTGTCGATATGTCATGACACATAAAACTTGCTTATCCCTGTCTGTACAGAAGAAGGTATTCTGAAAATGCACGGGTAAAAGATGTCTTTTTCCCCTTATATACCCTTATTTTTCTGGTATAGTTAATATTGGCTTGCTTCCTGCCTTCTCTCTGAAGCTCAAATTAGGTCAAAACTTAAGCAATCCTGAGAGATGTTGAATGTCACCAAGGTAGTGATCCATCCATAGCTAGTATTGTGAAATCCTCATCTGCAATGTTGCTTATTGTCCCATGCCGGGGATGAATTCTCTAGGGTCACGTTAAAGGGCATTCACTGCCTTTGGTTCACAGCTCTCTGTTTTAGTCATGATTATCACAGTCAGCTATAATGACACCAGTTAAGTCAAAAGTAGGACTTGAGTAGATCTGCCTGCCTTTAGGAACTATTCTGCATATATCTCTGTGTGCCTCCTGAGAATCCACATATCCCAGCAGAAGTCAGCCCATTCTCCTCTGAGTCTGCTGGAATACAGTTAAAAGAGGCATGTTCCCCCAGGAACATGAGATTTATCAGAGTTGGAGCAGTTCCCCCCCTAATTACAAGTATATATACATATGCATATGTATACACATGTATGGAATAAATTTGGAATAAATAAATAAACATGCATAAATATACATATATCAGTACAACTTTGATATTCGTTAGTACTTTCCTTTTCCTCTGTAAAACTGCTTGATTTGGCCTGCTGGCTTAATTTTTACTTGCTAACAGAAAATAAACAATAGTTTGGGTCTCCAGTGTTATTTTTTGTGCAGTGGTTTCTTTTCTGAGTAGAAAGACTGAGTAAGAGCTCTGCTAAACACCTCAGTACAGTGCAGATGAAATAGTTTCTGATGTGCTTATTCTTTCTGCAGCCTATTCAGTGTTGTTTACTATTTCCTCATTCTGTGCCTTGAGTGATAAGCAATACTGAATGAAGCACCACAGCCTCACTGCCCTGAGGGGAGAACAGGTAGTTTTCTGCTTCCACAAATTCTTCACTAAAGTATATACAAGAGCCTCATTCTGTAATATAGAGACTGATTCACAATGGGATTCCACTATTTCTTTGACAGACTTTTGCAATCCCCTGCTCAGTTCTACGGGTGATAACTGAAGGCTAATGTACTCATTAACCAGACATTAAAAAAAAAAAAAAAAAAGGCTCATCATAATATTTTTGTCATAGACAAAAGCCATAAATTCACGGACATAGAGAACAAGAAAACAATGCCTGGAATAGCAAGATGTTTGTTTTATTAGTAGACCAAGATGCCATGTACTACATATTCAAAAAAGACATCTATAAGATCCTGAGAAAAAGAAAAAACAGAACAGTTTTTCAAGTCACAGCACAAAATATGGAATAAAAGGTGGTAATTTCACACCAATGTTTTATTGGAAAGTAACTGTGCCCACCTAATCAGTTTTGCTACATAACTGTAACCCTGCTTACCTATTTTTAAAAATCAATTTACCTCCACAGACTGCTGATTTCCTTTTGAAAGGACATTTATGAGACTGTTCGAAATTAAAAGCTCATAAAGTCTGCAGTCCATTTGGAAAATTCCTAGAGTCCCTAGGCAGTCTGTGCTCTCATGTCTACAGCTCTCCTGGGATAGCTGGGCTGGCCCCAAACACCAGCCAGGAGGACCCTAGCTAAGGGTCTATACAGTCTAGAAATGTCGACAAAGGTCTCTGAAGGAAATACAGAGACACTCAGTGTGTAGTTGTGCTACACTGTTCAGGAAGGTGGAATCAATCACCAGGATTCTTATATTCTTTGTGTTTGGTTGTTTGCCTATTTTGTTGTTTTCCTAAAGTGCATTTGTTGTAGTAAAATCATACCTCGCAGTCAAATCAATGTGCATTCATTAAAGGTTAGCACATAAAATGGTAAATATGTTACACAAGAGGTCACTTGTAAATTCCTGAAGCTGCAAGTACATATCTAGCCCCTACAAATTAAAATGGTGGAGTAAATCTAATGACAGCTAAAGCTGTACTTGAAGCTTTTCGCAATACAATTTTAAATAATAAACATGCATTTATTCGGATCATTTTGTAGTAATGTAAATTTGGGGGAACATATCAGTAAAGAAGTAATATAGTTCCTTGTGTATTTTGGAAATGCTTGGACCCTGAATGGTCTTTGAGGCAAAGCAAAGGAAAATGGAGCACTATAAACAGTCAGAGTTTTCATATTAAGATACTATCATCAGTCTTGTTTCTCCATGACACAGATGCAGAAAGTATGGGATGGCTAGGTGCAACTCAAACAGATTGAGACATTTTTCAGGGCTTAACTTAGTGGAAAGGCTCTTATTTACACCAGTAAATTGAAAATCAGTACAGTTGTGGGTGTTAATGAATTCCACAAAACAATCCAAAAGGCCACTTTCAGGTTTAGAAAGATCAGTGCTGGCCTAAATGCAACAAGGGGCACAAAGGGAATTTCAAAGCAAAGTAGTGAGCTTCTCACTGAGGTCTAATAATTACTGATCTCTGTATTATATAAACCAAATTACTTGACAGAGAAGAATGAGCATTAAAAATGAATGTCTCGGTTAGGGTGTTTTGGCATCTGTTCATATCCAGACATGTTCCAAGTTATCTCCAGAAATGAAATAGAATAATTGGGTCAGATTCCAGCCACTCATTTTCCTAAACTAAAAGGGAGGAAAGAACTAGCAGTCTTTATCATCATCCAGATCTGGATATTCAGGAGAGCAGTTAGACCTTTTCCATCAATTTCCTCTTAATTTAGTTACCAGCCAAAGGTTTTTCTGGTGCAGAACGTTATTATGTTTAACACCTGCTGTGTTATTGTGCAATTTTCTTTATGCTGACATTAAAACAGGGAGAGGAGAGTGAGTGATTATGTTCTAAGATACAAGCTATACTTTTGAAGATTTACTTCTTGGCAATTAAAAAAAATGAACATATCTGCATGTTTGCCTTTCTCCATACTGAGGTGAGGAATACTCCACTCAGTGCCTTCCTATTTCTTATGCTTATATCTACCTCCACAACCTGTGGAAGTTCTGCACTGCAAATTACTTTGATGCAACAAAAAACCAGTTGTGGCAGTGTTACAGCTGTAATGGCAAGACCTGTAGTTATGGATAACTACTTTAACTACCACACAGGCCTAAACTTGGTGGTGTTTTCTAAAAAGGCAACGAAGCCCCAGCAGTGGAATAATCTGCCTGTCTGGCTTCTAAGAAGCCCTTTTGGGGCAATCACAGTCAGCTGTGTGGTCCCCAGCTTGTGGGGGACTTGTGGACAGGTCATCTGGCAGATGGCTTTGGGCTGTGGGCCAAAGCAAGTGAGCGGTCAGAAGACCACTCAACTTTCCAGATCTGCTGGGATGCTGGTTTATATAGTCCCTGCCCGGGGTTCTGCCAGAACAGTGCGGCAAAACATTTCCATTTCACCTAATACAGGTACAGTTCACTTTTTCTTACAAGCTCTAAGTAGACTACATGAGACCTAAACCTTCCTCCAAAATACACGTTAGATATCAGTATCTGTAAGTGTACCAACTAACAAAGCATTTCTGGCAGAAGGTGCTGAGTGGATGCACAAAACAAGAAGATGCCCACTGTTGGACTGCCAGGAAAGAGGAACATGGATTCTTGTTATTGTGGGCATGTAGGGATGTGACTTATCTCAGCCATTCACCTGCAGTGGACACCAAAGCAAGCACCAGTGTACATTAATGGAACGCTGATGAGATGCTGCGTATGCTGCCAGGATAAGCTACAGTCATGAGAAATTATACCATTAGCTGGTGAAATGTAGACCGGTGTGAAGTGTGGATGAGGATGCAGACAGCAGAGGGGAGAGAAGATCTTTCCTGTTTTATCATGCCTGCAATGATGTTTTATATAAACACACAGGTGAAAGCTGTAGAGTCAGGACACAGCTTGTTTGTTCATCAGTGTAAGGGTTGTACATCTGATAGCTGCATCTGCCGCTTTTCGCCTCCGTCAGCAGTTTGAAGCGTGAAAGATGTCTGATTGAATTAAAATGCTATTTATCTTTAAAACACAACTTTTGGAAGGCTTTTCTAGGGAGACAGTTGATGAAGAGTCCTCGTTCAGCTACTTGTTCAGCGACTGCCACCAGGTTAATATTTCAAGTGTAGTCAACCATTTTTCAGTGTTTGAGGTTGCAACCATTTGTTACTGCTACATATAAAGGGGGTTTGCTTACATTTCTGGATATAACTTGTGGAAAAATATGATTGTAGGACTTTTGGGTGGTGAAGGGGAGAAAACAAGGAAACAAAGGGAGACACTCAGGGAAGTTCTGTCACCCTGTCAGAAATATTCTTCTTTTTTTTTTTTTTAATTAGTCTGAAAAGCTGTTAAGCCTTTACTTTTTTTTTTTAAGATTAGAGCTATCAAATGAGCTTGCATTTTAATCTTCTATAGTCTATTTATAATCTATAATCTTCTACAGTGAACCTAGAAGGTTAATGCTTAATATTACTTAAAATTCATATGAATACTTTCAACCAGCTGTAGGATGTAGTAAAGGGATTTATGAATTAAAGGATGATTGACGCTATAAGAAGCTTTTGCTGACTTTACAAGACAATTCACTCATTTTTCAGTTAATTTCATAGTTTATTATATCCAAGATAGGTTAATGGAACATTACACTCCATTTTCCTTTTTCTTTAAGTAAAAGGGATACTGGCATTACAGTGTTAATTGTTTAATGTTATGGTTAGATTATTGGGTTGATTAAATTGGATTAGTTAGATTACTGGCTCAGAAACATGCTGTCATGCATCTTATGTTCCTTCTGCTTTGGAATATTTTAGAGTTTGCAGCATCAACATTTTAGAAACCACATCCATACACAGACATATTTGGAGGTCGTTATTGTAAGCTGGAACTTAAAAGAAATTCCTTAAAGTTTGGCCAGAAGGATCCAGGACTGTTTGGTACAGCTAATATTTTTTTCCCCTTTGGTAGGAACTACTTGTTACAAACGTAACTTGGGTCCAAAATGTAACGCAGGGAAAGACAAGACCGTATTTTGGTACCATCTTTCCCCCCAAGTAGTTTAAGTAGTTTGCAATGGAGATCTATCAATAACTTCTGCAGTGCCAGCTCCACCACCTGAGGGAGACCTGCCAACAGTTCTCTTTCTGTGCTGCCAGCTGGTCTTTGCCAAGTGACGAACAGCCACATGTTCTCAACTCCTCTGCCTGTCCTTTCCTGCACCACACAGAACTAGCACCATCACTAGAAATTCACCTCATGTTTCTGTGCAAGGTCTTTCCTCATTTTAGCAGATATTAGGAATTCTAATCCTGTTTCTCATTGCCCTTAAGAAAAGACACCACGTATTTCTCTTGACTTCTGGTTTGTGAGGATCCCTATTGAACAGTTATGTGAACTTTCACCGGGAGCTGGCTTTCTCCACCTCTGCTGCTGGATTCCCAGACTGGTGACAGTTCGTTTTCCCAGAAAAGCCAGTATCATACTCATGAATCATTCCTTCCTTCAGTGACTCTGATATTGAATAAGCAGTTTTACAATAAGCAACCACCAACTTTCCTGCTTACATCAAAAATTCTGGCCACTTAACCCTTTGCCTGACTTCATCAATTTGTGAAGGCCAGATGGGTTCCTGGGCAGACCCTCTGCTGTAGTCTCTCAGGGGAACCTGTACTCTACAGAAAAGGTTCCAGCTTTTTCTGGCCTTTTTCTCCCTAACTTTTAACACTCTTCTTTTATTACTTCCAGGCTTTCAGTGGTTATTCACATATCCACATACCTCCCTGTTCAAATAAAGGTAAAAGAAGAAGACGGTTTACCTTGGATACATCCTTCTTGCCATACCAATTCAGAACTGCTCTCACCACTGAAGCCTAGCAATGAGCTTCCAGGAAGATCCTGCCAGTGGTCAGTGAGCCACAAGTACAGTCTGTGCTAGTCCGTGTGGCCACTAACTCATTTTCCGTTTTTTTTTTTTTTTCCTTCAGAAGAAGGTTTGTACTTTTGCTCTACTAAGTGGCACTCCTGATGACTGTCTTCCATATCTTGTTTGAATTTTGCAGAACCAAAGACCAGAGCCCTATGTCATGTCTGAAGCTCTGCTTGAGTGGAAAGCACTCTGAATTTAAACAAATGTTCCCCACTCCAACAGCAGAATTTCAGCAATCCCCGTGCCATAAACTAAATCTTGTTTTTCTGAGCTACCTTTCTTTGTGTGAAAGCTACCTTTTTTGGGGATTACTTCCACACACAGCCATTTTGTGCTAGCCACGTCCTCCTCTTCCCACATTTTTATACTGCTGTCACTCATTTTACTGGCTCATCCTTGTTGCTGGTGCTGTACAGGCCTGCCAAGCCTCACAGCACCTGTCTGAATTCATGCTTTTGGGACCTATTTCTCATTTTGGAACATCCATTTGCTGAGCAGTGTTACAGCTTCTCCTCTCTTTGTCCTGCAATCCTGACCCCAGAGTAGCTGCGTGACACTGTGCCACATCCAAACACCTGCTGGAGGGCATGTACCTTGGGTCACAGCTGGGAGCCACAGGTCTCTCCTGTCATGGGACTCAGTACACTTGGCAGTGTCCTTATTTCATGGCCCTTTGCACACCTGTTAGTCATATGAACACCATACACAAGATGCAACTTTCCATCACCTAAACTGGCATGTGGAATCTTAGATATCTGTACCACAGGCCCTCTCTGATATTTTCCTAAATGGGGCTTAATTACTGTGTCAAGGGAAACCTTTAAGGACCATAAAGCTTGGAATCACGCCATCAAATCCACGGCTTTTGCTTAAATCTAGTACCTTTGCACATTCCCTGCATACAATGACACATGAAATCCATAGTCGTAGTTTAGAGAAGCAGCCCAGTTGCTGGCAGGATGGAAAGCCCTAACTCCAGGCTGCAGCTAACTCCCAAGGGTACAGACATAAAGGCTGATCCCTCCAGCACCCAAACCTAGAGTAGAGCCCACCTTTGCGTGAGATGAACTTCACAGCAACCATAGCCAGCCTTATGGCTGGGAACTATGGCTGGGAAAGCAGACCTTATGGCTGCTTTCTGAAAGCCCCAGAAAAGAGAATGTCTGGTTTCTTCACAGTCAGAGATTTCAGCTAAACTTTTTCCCCTCTTCTTTCTGTCCCTGTGTAATCTCTGGGGGGAAGGGGAAGAGAGGCATTTGGGCAGGAAAGCCAACAACCAGTCCTTCAAACATCACATCTCACACCCCTTAGTCCTGTCCCCACCAGCTCTGAGAAGGTGGTAAGGAAGATCAGCTGGGGATCTTCTCAGCACCCAGCCATCCCTTTCAATGCATCCAGACTTGCCTGGTCTAGGCCATTGCCTTTCAGTCACAGCTGCTGCAGTCTGAGTTCACACTGAGCTGTTGGGTTGTAATGGAAACCTGGTCTCCCTTCAACCTAAGGCAGCTCGGGAAGGGAGAAGGAGACAGGATCTCATACTGCTTCCCAAAGATGATTCAACTCTTCCTGCATATTAGGCATCCCCAGCAAAGTGCTCTTGTACAGTAAAAAAAATCAAACCCAAACAAAACAAAGCCTGACAGATTAAACTGTTTCTGTTGCAAGAATCAATATTTCTCTCCCTACCTTAAACAGGTGGAAGACCTTGCATCATTTTTCTGGGGCACATCAGACTCAGAAAACTTTTTTGTGTTAAGCTTTGTCTGACTCATCAACTTCAGAGCCTTGTTTCCCATCAAGTGCATTTTTGTGGATGAGGTGGAGAGAAGCTGCTGTTAGTGGTGGAAATTCATTCCTTGTAATAACAATCTTCCCAGCATCTGTTGCATATTTTTCCTCCTTTTTCTTTTTGCTCACATTAAGATACAGTGAATTTCTACTGCAACCCATAATCTCATTAGTTAAACAAAAATGCATGTTCTGTCATATGACAGGTTTTTAACTCTGGAATATGTTCTTAACTTGATTAAATTGGCTTTAGCTGTGTAACGCCTATTAACATTAATGGCAGCCACATGGCTGAAGCTCTGAATATGAACTTGAGAATAAATCATTAAAATGCAATTGTTTAACTTTTATCGCCCTGCATGTCAGGGATATCAATTGGAAAGAGTATTGGATTCTTGCATGTAACTGAACAGGTGATTAAATCCATCTCTTGATATTTTCCATTAAGATGAAACTTTTTTTCAGATTCTCTATATCCTAAATAGTTTTGCCTTGTAAAAAAATATGTTAAATCTTTAACTAAATAGATGCGGATAGATATAAATGGATATATGTGTTCAGTGTTTCCACAGTCTTAAAATTGAGTTAGCATAACAACTTTTTTTTTAAAAATTACAAACTTAAAAATCTTAAAATTGTTTCCAGATCTCTAAATTGACTCATAATGAATAAATATATACATGTCTTTTTTTTGAAAGTATTTTTTCCTTGTTAAGAAATGGCCTTTTTTTTTCAGAAAACACTTTGTTGCAAAGCCTAGACTAGATTTGCACTTTGCTGAATACATTTTTGTACCATTGAGCAGTCAAACTGCATTTATGTATCAGAAAATAACATTTATTGTAGCTCTGAATTTAAATAATTCTGTAAATAATACATTAACTCCATGGCTACAAAACACTTCATATCAAAGAGCTGGTCAAACAAAGGTTTACAGTCCATGATTTCTGCAAGTTCATACTAAAATCAAAGAGATTAAAAATCTGCTCCAAAACCCTACTGAAGTCAGTGAAAAGGTGCCCACTGACGTTAGTAGGAATTGGATAGAGCCCACCATGGGAAAAAAATCAATAGGCTTTAAATGTGCCGAGTTCATACACAGGGCACATCCACATCTTGCAGAATGAGGCATCTGACTTCCTCCAGTACATGTAGAAGATATTGTTTGGATTTTAATTTAATCCCTAGTTGATTATTCATTGGTGTGAGGCTGAGGAGTGGATAGAATACTAAAACAGATACTTTTGAAGCCATACAAAATATATTAGCCACTTTTAAACATGTATTCAAATGTAAATAAAACATACTGTACATATAAACACGCTGCCCCCCTCCCCCGTTCTCTTTCTGTGTTTATACACTTTCATTTACATATATATATCTATGTATGTATCTGAGAGAAAAGGAAAGACTCTTTAAAACATGAAAAATTTCAGTTACAATTTTACATCAGAAATGACTCTTTTCGTGTAAATTTCTTTTTTGGGTGAATGAGTACTACCAGTATCTATAGGTCTGGATAGAAAAATAGTTACAGGAACACAGCAGGCTGGAGAGAGGAAAAATGCACACTGAGAAGGTAGCGTGGGAAAGTTTCCCAAGGACTGATGACCTCTGGAGTCTGTTGAGTCTGCGAGAACTGATAAACTCAGAACACCATGAGCCTGCCAAACCCCTGCAAAGCCATGAGCGCACACCAGTGTCAACAGCTCACAGTTGTGATCTGTGTCTGCCTCAACTCAATCCCTAAACAGGAAAAGGGAATTTACAACATCTTGGGTGCCTATATGATCAGGCTAAACCAATATTTTTCATTTTTTTGATAACTGAATACTAAACCATTAATTTTTCAGTGTTCTAGCAATCCTGCTTTCATGTTAAAATGTTTGAGTTTTGTACCCTTTGGTTTTCATATAGGAGTTTCATTCCTGCTATGGCTAGGCTCAAGCTTTACTTTCTGTTAAATGCTTGCCAAACAGCACTGAAATAAGCAGTTTTGGTGTTGATTGACATTTGGTATTTATTTTATGTTTGGTTCTGAAATAAGCAGATATGATATCTCCTGGCCACAGAAAGCATCAAGATGCATGTGGCATACTCAGCAGTGATGTCCTTCACCTTCCTTCTATTATTTCTTGGGAAAAATCATCAGGGTAAGAGTAAAGAAGAGGTAATGGTTTCCTGAGGGTGATAAGCTTTGCATGAGTAGGCTTAACTATAGGCAGACTGTAGATAGCTTTGTGTGTTATATGTCCAGGTTTAACTACAGGCAAACTGTAGATAGCTCCCTGTGTTATATTTGATCTAAACCCAAATCTAGGTTAGTAAAGTACTAGATTTACCCTGCAGTCGGAGGTCTTGAGCATCAATGAGGGTAAAGGCTTGAATACACATCAAGCATTGTGTAAAGAGGCAATGTTACAGATTCATGACACGGGTGTTGACTTTTGTACTACTTGGTTTTCAGAGGATTAAGTTTAGCTATTTGTTCACAATGAGAGGGCTTGAGGACTCACCGAGCAACCTAACGTTAATCTGTGCGTTAAGAAAGATTTTTAATAAACTTCATAAATAGGCACTTGCAGGGCAAAAGGGGACAGATTAAAATTGCTACAGTAAAGTTAATCTCGGCATTTCCTACCTTCTGAGTATTTTATTTTGTATCATGATTGTTTCCCGGTATATGGAACACCGGGGAAGTGTTGCATAAAACTGAGAATAAATGAGGGAAGCAGGTTCAGACAAAGCAGTCTGTCGCCCTTGCCACAGATGGTACATGGTTTCTCTAAAACGTTAAAAACAATCTGAATCTTGTGAGCTTGAGAAGATGTAGTACAATGAAGACTTTTTATGGTATGTGATTTATAATGTTTTGTAACGGTTCTGAGAGCAGTGTGATCTCACAGGAAAGCCATTTAAGGCAGGATTACACCAGCGAAAAGTGCTAAGTGAAAAACACAGCAGGAGCACAAACTAGGAGAAATCCCCTGAATAAGGAGCAGAGGAGAGCACTCACTTATTACATTTGCCTTGAACAGCAGTATGAATCCGTTCAGGAATAGAACCAGGAGGGAAAAAGGGATCCATGCTGATCAAAGGGACATGGGGAGGAAACAGCTGCCGAGAGCTCCCTAGCTTGGCTATCCCAGGTGGCTGAGTAGGTCATCAGTTCTTTGGGCACACTGTGGAGGACAGCTCAGAGAGATCAGGAAGGGAAAAGCTAACTGTATCAGCCCATTAGCTTTCACATCAAAGGCAAGCCTCAGAAATCCTACATGACAACTCAGAAAGAAACCTGATTCCTAGTACACTCCAAGGCTGGAGTTCATTATTGGATATTCCTTTCCCATTTCATGTAAGAAGGACCTTATTGGTTTAGTGTTGGCTGTAATATATTTTTTTACATCTTTGAGTTAGTATGATATTAAACATGAATTTGGATGAATCTGACACCTGTGCGTGTATGTGTGTGTGACCCTTCATTCGTTCAGGGCAACAAATCCAGTTACAAAATTGCAGGTAGGAAAATCCTGGGAAGGACCTGCAGTCTAAGAGCTCAAAGAAGCTGCCTCCCTCCCAAGGCCAGCTTGCAGACTGTTGTGGCCAGGGTTAGTTCCCAGGGAGAAGCTGCTGCCACGAGGCACAAACTGGGGCCCTTCTAGCAAGAGGCAGACTGAGCTCCTGTGTCCACCCTGATGCCGTGATGCTCCCTGCCTGTCTGCAGGGACGGAGGGCTGGAATAAAAGCTGCTTTGGGTGAAAGTAAGAGTGAAAAACACTGCAGGAGTGCAAAGTGTCTCACTGGCTGGATGGAGAAGTTATGTGTTTACTGTGGAGGAACACTTTTTCCCCACTCTTTCCAATCTTTAGTAGTCATTAAAGGAAAAAAAAAAGAAAAGAAAAGCTGCAACACAGCAGACTACCTAGAGTGGAGGGTGGGGTAACAGGGATGTAGGGTGTAGCTGCAGGTGCTGCCATCCTCCACTGGAACTCCTCTTGAGTTCCTGCTCTGGCCTCTCCAATTACGTTCACTCCTCTTGTTTTTCACTCTGCTATGTCTCTGTCTCTTCCTGCAGACTTTCTGCTCCTCTTTCCCTCTTACTGCTGACTACTTTCTCCGCCTCTGCTCCTTCACTTCCCCATCCACCCTGGACTGCTGTGTCTCCCCATGAGCTTTCCTCACTCCTGCTTGTTTTCTTCTGTGGTTCCTATTCCCTCCTCCCTTCTCTGCCTGACTCCCATTTCCTCCTGTAGCAGAGTGCATCCCACCTCCATGGAGAGAAAGTCTTCCTGCTGCCTGATCTTGTGCTCGGCACCATGGTGGCCTCCAGTGTCCACATGGAGTCATTCGTAGACGCCTTGTAGTTGCTGAATGGAGCTTGCTTGTGCTTTTGGTGGGGTGAGGTATGAGCAGTCTTGTCAGGGAAGAGGAGCTCTTACTTGGATCGAGTTTGTTCACAACAAACAGTCTGGGGAGAATTCATCTGGTAAACTAAAGCCTCCATTCCAGCCTATGTAAACAGAGGGGTTTTTTTCCACTTGGTGATCATATTTGGGCTGCTTGTCACAAGGGCAGTAAAAGACATTCCTGCTTGAGGTAACCCCCAGCCCTTCTCAAATCTCAAGTACCATTTCCCCACATAGAAGTGCTGATTTGACTCCTAAGCTTTACCTGCCTGCTCCCCATTTACCAACTGAAGTTTCTATTTTCTGAAGAGGACTGATCTTCTATTACTTACACAGTATACTCGGAATTGAAAATATAATCTGAATGTAAAGATAGAAATCTCAGGATTTAACAAAGAGATCTATTATTGCTTCATTTGAGCTCTGAGCCAAAGGGGAATATGCCTAGATTTTACAATTACATTTCTAAATAGTGCTTTAAAACTCTCATTATATATACCATCAACTAGAAAAAGATCTTCACCTTTTACCCGAGAGTTGAAGAGTGGGTCAAAGAGGAGAGGAGAACAGATACTCATGTAGTCATTGTAAAATGCCCCGATCACTAAACAAATTATGTTTAAAAGGCAAAAAGCTCTTGAAAAATAAAATATACTGACAGTATTTTCTGTGATTCTGTCTTTTATATGATGGTTAAATTAACGTGAAATATAAAATGTCAACCTAACAGTGGACTGCTGCTCTGTGATTGCTGTTTGTTCGACAACGAACGTGTACGTGGGCCAGATGCTCCCTGACAAGCAATTTCTCTGGCCTGCAGCACCGTGTGGCTATAGGAAATTGTTTGGGCTATTGCACCTCCCTGATGCCAGGGCAGGGTGCTCTGGGCCTGAGAGCTGTCAGCAGGCAGCCGTGCAGGGGGACTCCTCATGGGACAGCCCTCCCCGAGGAGGAGGCAGGATGGCATAGTTAACTGGGACATATGGGAGAGTATGAACATAGGCAAAACTGATTGTTGCTACCCAGAAGAGCAGGTGTCCTTATCCTTGTGGGCAGCTTGAGTAGCTTTGCAAGGGTTGCCTGCTGAGCAAGGAGGGGAGGAGAGGTGTTAGGGGTGATCTGGAGGTGTCGGCATCATTCTCCAACAGTGGGAAAGGATGCGAGGCGCCTGGCCTGGGGAGGGAGAGGGCATGGAAGGAATATACAGTTACTGGAGGGGTCTTTTGTCAAATTTTGGAGATATTGGGTGTGTATGAATCAGGTAGGGGACAGAAATGAGGACTGCATATAGTTGGAAGAAATCAAGGGCTGGGAAGGATCTGGAAAATTTTGAAGAGTCCAAGGGTAGCTGTGTGTTTGGATGGTGATCTTTTTCTTTCTTTGTTTCTTCTCCAAGTTCTTCCCTTTAGGAACCATCTTTTCTTCTTCCCTCACATCCCTGCAGTAGAGTACCACCTTTTGGGGGTCCTTTCTCCATCCTCACACAGCTATGTACTGCTTTCCAAAAAGCCCTGTTCCACTCCTGCCAAATCTCCGTCCTTCTTCTGCAACAGCCCTTACTCACCTACCTGTATTCCTGCACTGGTGCTGCACAACTGCTGAGGGGAGGCAGGTAAAGCAGCACCAGATCAGGTAGCCCTGGAGATCTTGGTTGTGTGTGGGGCATGCATGCTTCCTTACTACTTGGTGAAGGAGTGGCAAACATTTTCTCACATACCTTGACCCTCTCTCAATGGCAGCAGCCGGATACTGCTAAGTGCATCAGTTATCACAGGCAAATGTGCTATGGACAGTTGCATTGCTAGCAGGCTTTCCATAAGGGACAGGGATCAGCTGAAGAACTGGAGTACCTAAGACTTGTTTGCCCAAAAGCCCATACCCTGATAATTTTGAAGAGTCTTTCCTGTTGTTCACGACAACCAACACAATGAACAATGGGACATCTGCATTAAGTCATAGAAAATATTACTTTCCTACTTCAGCACAGCTTAACTAGGACTCAGAGCCAGAAGACTGTTGAACTGACAACACCACTTCTCCTACAGTAGCTTGGAAGCTAGGAAGTAGAAAATACTGAGCTCTAAGCCCTCTTGAGCCAGAAGAGAGCACAGCCACAGAAGACAGCGGCAGAACATTTTTCTATAACGGGGGAGCCATGTGCCTGAGGTCCCCCAGGATGAAGGTCTAGAACCCAAATATGCCAGGTGATTGAAAATGTGCTTTAGCTACTGGGGTGTTATGCAAAAGGTGCCCACCAGTACCTAATGGCACCCTTACCAACAGAGAGACTGGCAGAAGTTCCAGGTGAGGCTCCCTGCTTATTTGCAGGGACACGTATGACGTCATCACCTTAGGCACAAGAAATCTAGTTTTTTGAATTCCAAAAGGTTTTAGACTGCAGACCATCTTGCTCAGAAACAGCAAGATCTCTATTTTGCACTTGTGCTAGTTCTTTAGGACGTTTAGGGACATTTGTGCTTTAAACATTTATGCCTAGACTGAGTTTTCTTGAATTGTTCTCAACCTGAATGAACCTCAGGAGGTTAAAGAACAATTTTGTCTCCTAAGTATTTTGCTGAAAGTCTGCCCTAGAGTTTTAAAAGAATACTATAAGGAAAAGTGAATTAAATACATAACTGCACTTAACCTATTCTGCTGTGCTAATTTGCTAACTGACTGTCTGGACACAGGTAGACTTAATACCAGAAAGAAACCAGTTTGATATAACAGATGATCTTATTGTGTTATGTCTAATATATGTCATAACCAGGCCTAAACACACAAACTAATAACAGTAGTTATTTCTATCAAAAATGTGAGATTTTTATTCTAACAGAAGACACCTATTGAAGTATATCTATCAAAAGTTATCCATCTTTCATCTAATGTGACAAAAGATAAAACAAACATGAAAAAAAAAGGAAACAAACCCAAAACATGGACTGCTGAATATAAAGTAATCCAGTGGCATTTGTTTATTGTGCATATCTATAAAAAAGTGATACCTCTGTGTGAACACATGGTATGTGTTCCTCATCCCAGGAAAAGACTGAAAATTAATGCCACAGGCCATCCTGTTTAAGGTATGACCAATAACTAGTGGTTATTTGTACATATATTAAAATGGTATTTATGCTTCTCAGGATGCCTTGTGGAATTTCTTGCAAGTGACAAACCCAGAACCTGAGGCTGTAAAAAATGTGTGTGTATCCTCTTGAGCTGGACAGCAAAACTGCCAGCTTGGGGCAGTAGCTATCCCATAAATCTCCATAAATGCTTCAGTCATCAGAGAGGAATAAAAAGGCATATTGTCTCAGCAAAGTAAAAAAAAAAAAAAGAGCACTGATATTTTAGGTCAACTGTCAAAAAAGGAGTATCTCCTAAAGATGTAAGATATAGTATATCCTAAAGATAAAAGTACTTGCTAATTATTTTGTTTCTGGGACCAATTTCAAAGGTGTAATTCTGAAAGAAAAGAAGAGATATTTTATGTACTTTTTCACAGCCTATTTTTGCCTTAAAGACCTCAAAGTGAAATAACTGCAAAGTTACAGACACCAAGTCCTTTTTTTCCTTATTGAAAGCTGTTCCTACCTATGTTGGCAGCTACCCCACGCAATGGCATACACCTGCCTGGAGGCTCAGTTCTTGGGATCAGGCTACAAACCCACAACAGTTAAATTTTCCTTCACAGTTCCTAGTTGGTCAGGGAATGTAAAAAAATATTATATTTTGAAACATGCATTTTTATGCAATCAAACCTGTCACTAGATGGAATCACTGTTTCAAACACTACAGTGTAGTTATATAATTACATGGAGTGAAGCAGTAATATCATGTATGGGCAATTTACAGTTTTTGGGTGTTATCTAATCCTGCTAGAAAGCACATTAAGGTGTAATTGTTTTGTGACACACTGCTTTTAAGCCAGAATAGTGGGTTGCTTTTGCTTCCTAAATAGCACTCTTTCTACATCCATGGTGGTACATTTGCATGTATGCCAGGAACTTGCAGTAAAATTTAGATTTTTAGATGTTAATCTGACAGTTGTTTCAGCTGCGCTTACTTTCTGCACTGCATTTAAATAAAAAGCGGAGCCTCAGGACTTAATATCAAGACTACTACAGAATGCTCCAATGTTTCCTGGAAAAATACAGTTCCGAGGATTCTTGCCTAGGGCTTTTGTTCAAAATACAGTCTTTATTGATAGTGGCAGAAAATAATTTTTATATTATAATTCTTCCAATAACAGGTAACACCAATCAATTCCTAGTGAACAAATGTTATGAAAGCATAGATGATATCAGCACCTTTGTTGAATCCTGGAATGCCTTCAATTCTGATATCCATGCAAACTATTAATGAACTTTATTTTCCACAGTTGTCTGTACATCCTAATTTACAAGCAAGAAATCTACATTGATCCTTATCCTATGCCTGTGCTGTTTTAACATTCATCTAAACAGATGTATTGCAAAAAATCTAAAAGTTTGGTAGTTGCTTCTCTCTCTTCTGAGATAGATAACCAGGAGAACGAACATTAAGCATTCTGAGGAAAGAATATTGTGGCTTCAGAGGTATAACAGTACACAAAGCGTAATATAGTACAGAAGAATAGTGTTGACAATTTTATAAAAACATCACAGCTAATACTATACAGTCACTTAAGTAATACAAAACTATTTTTTGGTCCTGCCTAGACTAAAATTCCTAAATAAACAAAAAAGAAAAAACCTGTGGGGAATAATAAAATTTACAGGTAGTGAAATGTGAGTAAGCTACCAAACAGAAGTAAACCAGAAGCAAAAAAAATCAAAAGCTTAAAACTGATATTTCAAAAGAAAGCTGGAAGACAGCTGTCGGTCTGGGAATATGTGTCAAAACGCAGGTTGGAATTATAGGCAAGAGCATTTTGAAGTAGCAGAATCACTTGCTTGTCACAGTCTGGAGTGCCATGTGATAAACAACATGAAGAAGTAGCCATGATCTGTCTAAATGTAGACAAACCAAAAAGATACTGCAGATAAACAGCTGAAGAGATGAGTGTCCAATAATTAACTTAGTCTGACATTAAGGACTGAGGAGCTTAAAAGGCTTTAGGTAGTCTGCAACTGTAATTTTCTTTTCTTTCCAGTGAAACATCCTAAAGAAAAGGTCCCTCACACCTCCACCCACACACCCTGAGGAATTGTCAGAACAAGTGAAAGCAACATAACAAGAAAAGTCAAAAGGCCTTGTGCAGTCTCCGCGGCACGCAATTCTCTTCTTGCAGGAGGAATAGCACAAAGGGGAAAGAAATCCTCACCACACTTACTTACATATTGGGAGAAAACAGCTGTAGCAACCTGGAAGAGGACCTAAATTATTATCATGTCTGTATGCCAATATTAACAGTTCTGTAAGCGAGTGGCTGTGTGGTGCTCAGTTGTCGGCTGAGGTTAAACCACGACAACGTCCCACCTGCAGGATGATCATCAAGTCATGCTTTTTCTTCAACAGAAAGTTACACTCAGAGGAACATTTAATCTTAAAAACACTAAGGAAACCAATTTCTAGCATTTTTGGAGATAAGAACAAAGCTTTTTGCTCTTGCTACTCAACAGCCACTGATAGTGTTTACATTTCACTTCAGAAGAATTGTTTCATCACTTCAGCCAGTGCAATCGCTTGTTTCTTACAAGGTCCTTCAACTTCAAAACAAGAAAATAATATAAACCTTCCCAGTTCAAACTTTCTGCCTGAAATAAGTCCTTTTCATAAACTGAAAAGTCATGGTGTTATTTGCTCTTCTTAAACAGATTAAGAACTTTCCTACTGCTGGTCTAATTAATGAGAAAGAATTTCATATTTTACTTTTACAGACAGCAGGATGGACCCTAAGGCAACAGAAAGTCATATGCTAAAGCTTGGTAACTAATCACCAAAATCTGATCAGCAGCTTTTACAGAAAGATTTAAGCGATCAGGAGAGCTGAAAAACTAAGAAAAAGAAATGCAAGTTTACACTGAAACCTGGTCAGGGAAATGGGAGCCTGATTTTCACTTGGAAGAGGGGGATCCCACATCCTGTGTCTGAGTATGTATACTTATCACTTAATAAGAGACATTCCTTTGGTAATATGAATTGAGTTTATGTAAATATAGAGTCAGTCTTGTTTATTCTCCTAGCTGTGATTGTTGCATTACTGGCTGCAGGGTGGGCTTCTCTGAAGGGAAGGGGAGATACACATTCATCCCTCAGAAGGACCAGTATATGTCATCTGGAAATTACCTAAGTGATAACACTGTACATTAGTTCAGGTTTACCCATCCTGTGTCCTGCAGGCTACATCCTTCCCTCGAGAATAATTAATCCAGGGCACTTTCTGAACTAGTTAAGGAATATACTTTATCATGCTTGGGCTGGATGGGTTGCTCTGATGCTCTACACGTTATCTTTCTTTTTTTTTCTTTCCCTCCCATCACACAAAAACCAGGGAAATAGAAATTTAATTATATAACCTTGTGCTGTCACACATCCAGAAGAGCTCCTAGCATGTGGCAGGAATGTCTGCATTTTTGTCATATGCCAGTCACATCTCCAAATATATAACAAGAAAGAGGATACGGACTATTGATTTGTATCCAGACTAGCTTACATGTACTCAAAACATCTTGTTCAGGCTCAGATTACACTAAGAATACACTACATAAACATTATCTATATGGTCGTTCAAGCAAGAATCCCCTTGCTTGATGCCTTTGAAAGTAGCTGTAAAAAAAGAAGGAAATAATGTTTTTTTCAAGTTTTAGGGTGGACTTAATGAGACTTAGTGTTGAAAGTGATTGACTATGTGAAGATAGAAAGATGAAAGCAGAAAGACAGCTAGTGCTTCTCAGTCTAGGGAGGAAAACTCTTTTGCTCAAATGTTCACCCCACTGAAAAGGATAACCTAAACAGTATATCAGAAATTATGTATGTGCCAATATACAAAGGACATTTTATAACAAGGGCATTTCATTTAAACAAATGTTCTTCAGTACATAGAGAAATCATTATGACCTTTTCAAGTATCACTATTTCTAGAGTCTTCTTTACCCTTTACCACATCCATTGTTGCAGTCTATCTGGAAAAGCCTGAATAAGAAACTATAAACCACCAAATGTCAAATGAAATGTCATCATTAACTTTAATGTGTTACTGTTCATCATAATAAGTCTAATCTTGAAACAACTCATAACAGTTACAAACTTGTGTAGCTTCACTGGCACTGAAACTTCTCCTAATTTACATGCATCACAGGAAGACCAGGACTGTATTGTGTGTCCTAAATGTAGCAAAATTTGCCTTCTATTTAAATAGTTTCCTAGTAGCTGTGAGAAGATCTTTTCATTTTTACTGTATTATTCCTTAAAATGAAATATTTTGATAAGGACTTTTCTTCTTTTGAACTGAACAATCAGTATAAAATATTTGAGTTGAAATGAGCGCAGTGTCCTGCCAGCAGGTAGAGCAGTCAGGAAGAGTAAAAAGTCCAAAGTACGATTCATTTTAAGGCCTTCAAAACAAGAATAAATCACTTCATAGCCTCACAATAAGAAGCCTTTTTGTATTAAAGTTTTACCATAAAGTTCTTATGATCTAAACTTTTTTCACCATATATTGAAAAGAAACAGCTCATTTGTTTACTTTGTTAATATTAAAAACAAGTTACTTTGTAGTTTGAGATGCATTTTGCATTTCTTTTTTTTTCCTATAAAACTTAAAAACACAAAATAATATGTAGCTGCCTTCAACATTAGAGTAAAAAAAAGGAAAAAAAAAAGAATTTATGTTGCCTTTTCAGAATTCGTTTGAGCTTTTGTATTATACATTTAAACATTTTGCTAGAATCTGTTCTGAGGTGTTAGCCTTAGCAGGATGGACACTGCATAGATAATGTGCAAGCAGCATTAATTATAAAGCTGTGTTCTCAATACCCAAATAACAAGGCTTCAGCACACAGTTCTTTTTGATAATAATTTCTTAATTGCCTTGTATAATCTTGAATGTGATAGTTAGAGATTTTGAGGCACAGCAAAGAACTGGATTAGAATAGCTTGCTGAAAGCAACAGAAGTTATTTCATTTCTCCTTTGTCTTCTTCACAGGGATAGAAATCACACTCCTACTTCCCCCATTAAGATATCTTAGACCAATACATCTTATATAGAAAAATTCTGCTTTAGTCTGGAAACTGATAATCCATGAATAACCTAGAATAACTCAAAGAAAATGGTGAAGTCACATCCATCAACATTATGCTTTCTTCTTTCCCCATCTCTTCAGATTTTATCATGGTTGATGAAAGGATGTGCTGGAGTCACTGCTTGCCTTGCATCTATGTAACCCTGATTCCAAAGCTGCCTAAACTCACTGAGTTCCCAGTAAGGTGGTGTGGATAAATGTCAAAAGTCTTCTTTTAATTTTCCTGAAATTCACAGTCTTAGTTATCAAAATATAATTTGACATTGTATTTCAAAAGTCGTGGCAGCCTGGTGAAGTTCCCACTGACTGGAAAAGGGGAAGCATCACCCCCATTTTTAAAAAGGGAAGAAAGGAAGATGGGGGAACTACAAGCCAGTCAGTCTCACCTCTGTGCCTGGGAAGATCATGGAACAGATCTTCCTGGAAGCTATGCTAAGGCACACGGAGGACAGGGAGGTGATTCGAGACAGCCAGCATGGCTTCACCAAGGGCAAGGCCTGCCTGACTACGCTCGTGGCCTTCTATGATGGAGTGACTGCATCAGTGGACACGGGAAGGGCTACAGATGTCACCTATCTGGACCTCTGTAAGGCCTCTGACACAGTCCCCCACAACATCCTTCTCTCTAAACTGGAGAGATATGGATTTGATGGGTGGACTGTCCAGTGGATGAGGAATTGGTTGGATGGTCACATCCAGAGGGTAGTGGTCAACGGCTCAATGTCCAGATGGAGACTGGTGACGAGTGGCGTCCTGCAGGGGTCCATATTGGGACTGGTACTGTTTAATATCTTCATCAATGACATAGACAGTGGGATCGAGTGCACCCTCAGCAAGTTTGCAGATGACACCAAGCTGAGTGGTGTGGTTGACACACCAGAGGGACTGGATGCCATCCAGAGGGACCTGGACAAGCTCGAGAAGTGGGCCTGTGTGAACATCATGAGGTTTAACAAGGCCAAGGGCAAGGTCCTGCACCTGGGTCGGGGCAACCCCCAGCATCAATACAGGCTGGGGGATGAAGGGATTGAGAGCAGCCCTGCCGAGAAGGACTTGGGGGTACGAGTGGATGAAAAGCTGGACATGAGCCAGCAACGTGTGCTCACAGCCCAGAAAGCCAATCGTATCCTGGGCTACATCAAAAGAAGCATGGCCAGCAGGTCGAGGGAGGTGATTCTGCCCCTCTACTCTGCTCTGGTGAGACCCCACCTGGAGTACTGCGTCCAGCTCTGGAGCCCTCAGCATAAGAAAGACACAGACCTGTTGGAGTGGGTCCAGAGGAGGGCCACGAAAATGGTCAGGGGGATGGAACACCTCTCCTATGAAGAAAGGCTGAGAGAGTTGGGGTTGTTCAGCCTAAAGAAGAGGCAGCTTTGGGGAGACCTTATTGCAGCCTGTCAGTACTTAAAGGGGGCTTATAAGAAAGATGGCGGCAAACTTTTTAGCAGGGCCTGTTGCGACAGGACAAGGGGGAATGACTTTAAACTAAAGGGGGGTAGATTTAGACTAGAAATAAGGAAGATGTTTTTTACGCTGAGGGTGGTGAAACACTGGCACAGGTTGCCCCGAGAGGTGGTGGATGCCCCATCCCTGGAAACATTCAAGGTCAGGTTGGACGGGGCTCTGAGCAACCTGATCTGGTTGAAGATGTCGCTGCCCACGGCAGGGGGGTTGGACTAGATGACCTTTAGAGGTCCCTTCCAACCCAAACTATTCTATGATTCTATGATTCTAATATTCCTCCTATAAAGCCTTTCTGCAAGTTTTGTTATGATTACTTTTTTGTTATCAGCTCCTCTGTCTAAAAAAGCCTAAAAATAGAAGAAAGAGGACTGTGATACACTTAAAGGACAGCAGCAGTACTTATTCCCCTTCAAATGCTCTGTTTGGTCCTAAGAGAATACACCTTCCTCTCTGAAGCAGTTCCATCCACTCCCGAAAGAAGAACCTGAAGAACGTGGCTGCAGTTATATTTAAACCTCACATGTAGGTTCTCCTGGTCCCTGACAAGCATCGTGAATTGAAAGAGGCTTCAGGGAAAACAGCATATTTGATAATTAGTCCCTTTGAAACAGCCTCCCTTCCTCTAAATACAGCATACTTCAGAATATTTTAATGACTGTAAAAGGAATCCGAAGATCCTGAAGTGCCAAAAATTGTCTCATGGAACCATTCAGCCTTCATGAGGATCTTCAGAGCATAACAGCTGTCTTAAGGTGACATACCAGCCTCCCTGCACTCGTCCCTCAGACTTCACATGCTCAAACTATTAAAAAAGATGCCATGTTCAATTTAGAGTGGAAAATTATAGCGGCTTACTCTGCTAACGGTACTCATCCTCACAGGGTGTCTTCCTCATATCTCATCCCTCAGTGCAGGAGACTTCTCTACCCATTTTGAAAAACTGACCACCATAGCTTCCTTTAGAAGTAAGTTGCCAGCTACATATACACTATACATTAAACCCTTGAGCTCAGTGCGTGGCTCCACAAGCTCCAGACTGCTGTGTCCCCCGCAGTTAGCCACAGATCTCAGCACGGATGTTGCAGCTAGTCACAGCCTGGAGCAGGTGAGCCCTGAGCCTGGTGGCCTTCTTTTCATCTACATCTGTTCCTGGGAGGATGGATCTGGGACGTACTGTTTTGTAGTGCTGTTAGCTGCTTCCATTCAATTCACCCTTGGAACCTGCCTTCCAGAAATAGATGGAAGAATAGGTCCTGAAATAGATGACTCGGGAGCTGACTGGGATTCTTCCTCCGTTCCCGAGGTCTAGGGTCTTAGCTCAGCTGAGCTGCAACCCTGTTTAGAATGACTTTTCCACCTTCCTCTGTTCCCGGGAGGGTGACGTCAGACCTGCCCACCCCGCATACAGACTCAAAGTGCACCAACGTGTGCAGCACCATGTTAAAAGGGCAGCAGGCTTTTGGCTGGTGGAAAGAGAGCAGATCGTATTTTCTTATTTGCTGGGGAAAACAAGCATGGTTTTGAAGAATTGTGTTTTCATGTTTCCAAAAGCTTTCCCATTTTTGCTTTAAAAATAAACAGTCCTTAGCAACAGATTCCACTAGAAGAGAAATATCCAACCTCAAAAACCACAAAAATAACCTTAGATCTTAAGTGGATTTGCATTTTCTTACCAATATTTTGCCTGGTATTATTAATTTGAAAGTGAATGAGTTCTCTTTAGGTATACTGAAAATCTGAAAGGTTCCTTTTCAGTATTAGTTCAATTAACATCGTGGCACATCCCAGCACTCTGAGATTAGGGAGACAAAATTTACTGGCGCTCTGCCATCCTTAGCCATCTACCAGTTCTATTTATAGCCTGGGGAAGTCCCAATGATACTTTTACCACATACAAATGCAGTACAAATGAAAATCTTTTGTATCTGGGCTTCTCTTCAAAGCTGTTAACTTGGGACACTACACAGGCACTGTCTGGGAAGTTACCTACCAGATAAACCTCCCAGTAACAGAAGAGAGATCTAATGGAAATTCAACTGAATGCATTGCACTAGTTTTCTGTTTAAATTATGCTACAAATTGACTGGAGCAGAATTGTAATTTGTAATTGTTTATTGTAATTTACTTTGATATGTTCTTAAAACTAATCTGGACCATGGCAGGTTAGAAATCACAGCACAATACACTTTATTAAGCTCTTGCTTACAGACTGGCTGCTGTGGTTTTGCTGTCATGAAAGGCTGTTATTTGAGCAAGGACAGGACAAGAACTGTCCTTCAAATACCTAATAACAGCATCCAGCTTGGGTTTTATTATGCTTTGCTGGGAGAAAAGTCCTAAACGTATACCATAATTCTTTATTTCTTGTATTTAATTTTTTTTTTTTTTTTTTTTTTTATGGAGCTAATGTAGACAAGACATTTGTTTCATATACAGATATTTTCTTCGGAGTTGAAATACTATAGAAAGAGTTCTTACATAGTGTTGAACAGCATGTTAAATTGTCCTTATCACAAAGGGCCCAAATCAGAAGTCTGCAAAAGGTTTCCTGGCTATCATTATGATAAATGTGAAAAAAGGAAGCAATCGAAGGTAACAGTGACAGCAGCAGTGATGTAGTCATAATGTAACTGAATTTAAATGAAAAATTAATTACTGCAAATTAGGAAGTGTTGCACTAGGCACCACATTCATGACTACGTGACAAGCTGTATGTGCTAGTTCATCATACAGCAAGAGTGCAGTTAGCATTTCTTACATGCTCCAGTGCTATAAAAGTGTTTTAAGAATCCAGAACTAGAACAGTAATATTGCCATTGAAACTGGGACTGAGTGATGCTGTGACAGTCTTTCTAACAGCCCTAATGACACATAAATAGCAAATGTGAGGGATTTCCATACCTATCATATTCATTAGGAAAACAATTATCTATTGTTTATGTGCTTGTCTTCTGAAGTATGGAACTGTACACAGTATACAAAATCCTTTGGAAATGCACTATTATACAGAGCATGGAAAGAAGAGATGCTGTACAAATTCGTATTTTGCTAAACAAAGTCCAACCCCCTAAAAAAAAATCAATTTTCTTTATAGTTAGTTTTCATGCTGATGAATTAAACAAACCACAAAAAGAGGCAGCAACATTGTCTCTTCAGAAGTTACTAGCAACGGAAATATTTAAAAATAGCCAACTTCCAGAACTCTGTAAAGAAAACAGAAGGAAAAAGAAAATGCTTCTCTTTATAGGGCTGTTAAAAACCAAGAGAGTTCAGATACAGGATTCTGAGTTCTATTCCCCTGTTGAATCAAATTAAATGTTTCCAGTTTACTAATTTTCTGCTTTCCTGTTCAAAAATTCCATTTTGGTGCTATTAAGATGTGACATTAATTGATCTGTAGAATATTTAAGATTCTTGGATGGAAGACCCTATGCTACTGCACACTTTACTACTGAACATATGACAACTCAGAAATAGAAAAAACGATCAGCATGAAAGCATACAGATTTAAAATTACCATAAATAAAAATTTGTTTACTGCCCCTTCTCCATCCACAACCTGATTTTTAAATGTATCTCCTCTCTCATTCACTAATCAGATACTTCTTACTAAGCCAAGTAGCAGATTTTTTTAAAATTATTTTTATATCTACAATTTTCTAACATTTATTCAGATCAGTTGCAAAACCAGACTTTGTCAAACTTGAGGGTAGTAGCTTTTATAAAGCAGAATCTTAAATCAGGTGCAAACAATACTGTAAGCCCAACCGAATTTAAAAGCAGACCTCTTTGGTTATCAAACAAGTGGAGCTGTCCTTGAGGAAGGCTCAACTTCCAAATTCATTGTCCTTTTTGGTTCACTGTTAGCTTCATGGTGTACCACAAGGCCTGTATTTTTATACAACCTTATGGGATGTACAGGGTAAGGAACAGGGAGAAATACTCTTATTTATAATTTTTCATGATAATTTTTATTGTATTTCAGAGGTTGTCTTTAGTCCTGTCTTCAAGATCAGCTAAAAGCAAGAACAGGTAGTCCTTTTATGAAACTCAAGAAATACACGTAATGAACAAATGAATGTAAAAAATATTTTAACATATTTTGCTGTTAAAATTCATTGCAACATCTTTTCAATGGAGGATACTCTGTAAAATTGAGTTCTTGGAATTTCTACAAACCCCAAATATGTAAGATATGAAACTACAACATTCATTTTCTGATATGCAACAAACAAAAGCAAAATCTGAAAAAGTAAGTCTCCAGTCACTCTTCTGGCATATAACTGGAATGAGTTTTTAAGCAGCTCAATTTCAGGTTTTAAATCTCCAGACTTTCACTCAAGAGATTGCATCAAATCATCAAAATCTGATTAAAACTGAAAACATCTGGATACTAAAGTAACAATGCATATTCCCTGTAACTGGCTTTGAACCTAAAGATAGGTCAGGGTTTACCTTTTTTTGAATGGCAATATTTGCAGTATTTTTTCAGAAAATACCACAACGTGTTTTGTTGGCCTGTGCTTCTGTTCGCCCATACAAGGTGCCTTTTGCTATTTGTTGCTCCTCAGAAGAAGTTGCTGTGACACTATTGTTTTTAATGCCAAAACACTATAATGGGAACTTAATGTGGGTGTGGCAAAGAAACCTGATGCGTTAGTTAAAAACAAAAAGTGGTATAAATTTCCCCTCCAGCTATATTATTTCTTTCTCTGAAGACACAAGTATTTGAGGTCTTGTGGCACAGTGTTTTATAACTGGACGCATTACCCTGATCTTGTGAAAACTGATCCTGTCCTTCCCTCTTTGCCTTTCTCCATCCCAGCCTCTTTCTCACCATCAGCCCCACTAAGTCCAAATCAGCCAGGGGAAAAAGCTCCACACATTACTATTTGTGACTTGCTTCTTTTGCAGCTTTGGGTCCCCTTCATTCCCTGTTAATTTAGGGTCAGCCTGTCAGAAGGGTGAGGCAACAGCATTCAGGAGAGACAATCACACTCTGAAGAAGTCTCTTTTAAATGCTCTGCTTCCGTTTTAGTAAGCATGCCATACCAACAAATAACTGGGGAAAGAGGAGGGAAAGGGGAGAAGATATCAAAGGTTCACTTGTTTTTGAAATGCTAATGACTATAAGAGAATTAAAAGTATTCCTTTTATAGAGAAAACTGCCAATGTTTTGTACCTGCTACACATAGAATTAATTTCAAAATAATTAACTGGTTATGTCTGAGATGTTTTAAAACGGATCATGCAGTCCTGCAGTTGAAAACTTTAAGAATGTTATTAATATATTATATCAGGAAATGGTGCAGTCTGTAAAATCAGACTATTTTCACAGAAAGTGAATACTGTTAGTGGTTGGATATGGTTTATAAATAGGGGATGCAATCATGAGAAAGTTAGATAGACATATTTTAGAAAGAACAATTAAAGATCATTTATGACATAATTGCGGAATGTAATTCCAGAGCTGAAATTACTCCTTCTTTTCTGTTATTCAGTTAATATCAAGTATTAACATGTTGAATTTTTTGCAAATACTCTTTATATTTTAAAGTAACTGTTCTTGCTTTTGAATGCAGATAGAATGTTGGGGTTTTTTTTGAAAATGGAATTCATTTCAATTTAAAATAAATGCCAAGTAAAGAATCTATAAATCCTGGTAAGATTGGGGAACTGAAAACTGGGGTAACAAAATCCTCTTCCACTACGAAAAATATCAGGGCCAATTTCTGTTTCCCCAGACTACACTTTAACACATCGGTCTTCATCCACATTTGCTGAGGTTTTATTTGCAAAATGAATGCATGATTTACTGTAGGAATCAGTCAAGCACTTAGAAATGCATCAGTTGTAGTCATAAAAAATATCTTAGAAAAATAAAATAGGAATAATAAGTTTGTTATTAAGCATTGGATGAAGGCTTAGAAAAGAAGGGTTCGGTCACTGGGTCTGTTGTAGATTCCCTCTGGGCCTTTGCTAAATATCATTGCCTTAATCAGTAGTGCACTAACACCCAAGAACCGCATTCAGGGGGCCACACTGTGCTAAATACTATGCAACTACATAAAGGAAAATCTTATCTGAGAAGACTTTAGTTACTCTGTGTCTCAGTCACCTACCTGTAAAATGAGAATATTATTTCTATTTTTCTTTCTCATCTATTCTCTGGGTCAGGGAGTTTCTCTGACTGTTTCTTTGTATAGCACTTAGTACAGTGGGGCTCCAAGTTAGCTCCTGTTGGTGTTAGTGTGCTAATCCAGTAATAACACTTATAGGCCAGCTACAGACAGTGATACATGATGAAATTCATTGCATTTGGATTAAAACATCTACAGTGTCGATGTCTGCATCAGAGCTAGCCACGTTAGGCTCTTTTTATAGTCAAGGAAGAGAAAAAGACACTTTACGATACAATTTGTCTCACCTGTTTTAGAGGAGATATATCATCTCTTTAGGTTGAGAAGTATCATGCTTGAAAGATACCTGTTTCCTTTGGTTACTGCAAGAGTCTAGGTAAGCAGCTCAGACATAGACAACCGATCCCGTTTACAATACCTGTAGCCTCACAGATAGATGATGACTGGCTGGATTTTAGGGATTCTTCATTTATATGAATCATTGTTTCTTATCTAAGGCACAGGAAAGTGTATTTAGCAATTTCTATGAAAAGAAGATAAATCTGCTCCCTAATAAGATCCAGCATAAGTTGTGACAGATTTCAGAAAGAAAAAGTTTGAAATAGGCTTTTTTTTTTTTTTTTTTTTAATAATGGCTGCATCTTTATGTGTATAAGAGCTCTTTAGGCAATTTTTAAAGGTTCTAATAATGCCCACCGGTGCTTCACAGTAGGTCTGGACCTCTCTTTGCAAGTATAACAATACAAAAATAGACATAGTAAAAATAAAACTCTAACACCTTTGAAAAATTACTTTTGCTATGACATATAGTGACACATACAGAATATCTATGAGTATGATAGCATACAAAGGTTTTATCAAAGTTGTTGAGAACAGTATGGATTAATCACTCCTGGCCTTTTCTGTTCACAAGGAAGTGAACCATACAAACTGAATTATATTTCTACAGCACTTTGAAAATTATTTGATATTTTATCCCCTTCCATGCATATGAACTATCTCAGTGGCCAAACTTCCTCTGAGTTTGGATGGCCAAAGCAGGGATGGCCTCCCCCGGTGAGGATGGCCTCTCAACATATTGGGCAACTCATTATAATGCTGGAGAAGTAGTTGAAAACTCTTTTTGGAAAGTAGAAATCTAATTTTTCTGACACCTGATATTGACAGTGGCTTGAGCTGTGCTGCAAATAGAGGACCATCTCTACTAGCTCATGACCCTATGAAGAGATATTACTGAGACTATAATTAAACAGCAGAGAGGTCTAAGCTAAAGAAATGTTATATATGATTCAAGATTCAGGTATATGCAGATACAATCACTCCAGAGAAACAAAAAAAGGCCCTTGTTGATAGGATGCATTTTCCCTGTCTGGTTTTGTTATCCACTTTCTTTTTCTTTTCTGTTACCTCCCATCTCTTACCCTTTTTTTTTTTCTTCTCTAGTCATCACATTATTTTTTTTTAGTATTTTCCTTTGCTATTTTTTTACACTGCACTTCTTTTTCTTCCAATAAGGTGTTCCTCCCTTATCCAACCGGTAGTTTCTCCCCTTATTCCTTATTAACTTATTAGTAAATTTAGGTTTTTTGAACTCCCTCTGAAAATCACTTTGACATTAGTGATATTGTATTGGCTGTATAAGAAAACAGAGTTTAGTTTGTGATGTTTCTTCCGGCTCCTAGGATACAATTCCCCTTGATCTCAATAGTGCATTTTGTGGTAGAACTGTGGAATTCAGTTTATTTTCTTAGAACTCCACAGATAGTTTGCTAAGAGCTTTGTAGTGTACATTGTACAAAACCCTGTAATTTACACTAATTTGCTATACTCTTCAGTTAACAGCATGCTACCAGTTTAAAACTGCTCTGTGCAATCTTGCAGCCACCAGGAAAGAGGAACAACTGAAACAGAAAGAAAAGGCACTGCTGGAGAGAAGTAAGGGGATGACATCAACGCTGGTGGACAATGTTCACTAGGTCTTCATCCAGAATCTAGGGAGAAAGCTACGATACTAACATGTAAGGAATTAACAAAACTCTGGAAAAGGAATAGACAATAAAAAATCAAGGACTTCTTTTCCATTAAAGAAAAAAACCCAAAACTTTTTAAAACACTGGTACATTCACAATAGCAAGAGATATTTCCTTCAAGTTTTTACGATTTTTCTTTATCCTATGGTTCTCCCAGTGTGTCCAGATATTATGCTGTATCTGTGATTTTCAGCAATTTATTTCATGTAAACTCCTTGAAGTTTAACTGATAAGTTGATGAAGCTTTGTGATAAGCATACAACACTTCAAAACACGTGAATAGGTAATCACTTCAACTGTCTGTGGAAAAGTTAGCAAGCATTGTAGTGTTACTTTTAAAATGAAGAAGACCTAAATTCTTCAGATTGATTAATCTGTTACAAGTTTTATGTAATAAAACATTCTACAGCATCATTCCAGGGCCTCAGAAACAAGATTTCTGTGGCAATCGGACATTTTTATATCAACATTGAATAATTTATGAATATGCTTTGGGGCAGAAGATAATTCTGAGAACCCAGAAAAGTATCTTGCCAAATCTGGGGGGTGTATATTAAAATGTTCACCTTCCATCAATCACATCCTCGTTTTCCTAATAGAATAAGATCAGATATTCAAGTCTAATCTGTGCTATGAAAAACTAATTTAAACCTAATGCATAGTGGGTTTTTTCACCTTAATTTTCCCCTTTTTTCTAGAAGTGTTTTTTTCTTTAGATCTGGATTACATAGTACAGTGCCCATTTTCACAGTAGTCTCAATATCTACAATGGTTTTATTTGGGCTTTTTTAAAAGAACTGTTTTTCTTGTAGGGACTGCAAAATTTTCCTGTGATCAAATCACTGCTAAACTCCAGATTACTATGTCAAATAGAAACAGAGGATATTTAAATGCCCCCTGCTTTAGCCTTGAGAAATATAGACTGTAGTTAACGTAATTTTTTTTAGTTAAGGATTGTAAGAGCAGGCTTGTGTAATCTTCACCTTACTGAAATAATACTAAATGAATCTGAATGTGGTAGAAAGTGGAGAATGTTCTGTGAGGACTACATCTATTGCTAGAGGGAGTAGGATTTATCTGACTAATTGCAGACGTCCATGTAGTTTTTTATTGTCTTTTGTGGACGTCCTTTAGAGTCATGGAGGCATGATTCATAATGCAGACATCAACGTCTGGGGAGATGTATTGCAACCTGCAAATGCCTGTTTCTCTCCAGTGACTTTAAAGAAAGCCTATGTTCAGTAATTGTGATACTACAGCTACTATAGATACTACATTACACTAGTGATCTGTAGAGGCAAAGGTGTTAAGTGAGGCAAAGTCCACCTTATAGCACCAGCTGGGGGACAAGGTGGGGTGTCCCCACCTTGTGGGTCACAAGTGTCCCACAGCTGTCCACAGAGGGAAAATAGCAGGAGACTTGGGCAACAAAAGGCTGTGCAGATGGTCTGGCGCTTCCAGAGGCTGCCTCCATGCTTGCTGCTGGGGGAATATGGAGGGCTCACCTCGGCTTTTAGATGAAGGGATCCCTAAATTTGTAAGGAAACAAGAGCCTCCAGCTTGCAGCTTTTTTCCTCTTTGATATTTGAGTTGCCAAAGACTATTGTTTCCAACAAACATCTTCGCCTTGTGATCAGTCTTTAAACTCAGGCTTTATAGAACTTAGTGGCTAAACTCTGCTTGAGATCTATGAAAGCAGGGTTTCATACTGTTTACTTTTAACTGCATTAAAATGATACTAAAAAAGCATAGAATATCACAGAAAGTTTTAAACTAGTTTAAATTTATTTCTATGGCTTTGATGTTATTTGTCTAAGTGCTGTTTTGGATTTTTTTTCTGCATTATGAAGTTACTTAAATTCATATTCATTTTTATTCCAACAAAACAAGGTGTTTAAAAACCTTATCTAACCTTTTTCTGGAGATTTTCTCCTGCTTTTTATTTTTACTTTGCATGCTTTATTTTTTCTTTTTTTTTTAATCACTCATTTGCTTTCTTTATATGAAACCATTATATTTTTCTAAGTAAAACTTGCATTAGAGAAATTGTAACTAAGAGTCCATAAAGACAAATACTGATTTAAGACATGCTCATACAAATGAGGAAAACACTCTCTTGCAACTTCATAAAATCTGTAGCTTTAACTGACACAAGAAGAAAGAGATTGATTACTTTCTTTACTTAAAAAAGGAACTCAAAATGTACTTTTCCAAATATGCTGTTTCTGAGGACCTGATGGCCACTTCCATCTCCATTTGTCATGTAGAACAAGTGGCTAAATGTTAAACTTCACAGTGAATTTAACATCTCAGTAAGAATGCCTTGAGGAAATAGAAACGTGCTTCTGACCATGTAATATGATTTTAAAATTTCAGTGTATTCGATTACCTCTCCCCCCTGAGGGATTAAAAGGGCAAAAAAATTGCAACAGCTATACTTACTTTACAAAGTTTTCTGAACAGCATCATCTCTGAAGTTAAAACTTGGCGTGGGCTATTGGGAGTGCTGCCAATTCATAATTTCATTGTAGGAACTGAAGCTCCTACAGGGAAGTGGCCATGTGAAGAAAAAGACTTTAAAATTCAAGTATGTGAAAACCAAGCCTTAAGTGATCCTATTTTAGGTGCTTCATTTAAGAAGACAGACTCTCTAGGCTTTCTCAGTAGTCTATAGGTAGAAATAGACTTCTCCTGAGCAAGATGCAGAGCACTTTTACTAGCTTTCTCTTTCTATTTGGACTCTGTGGAGCCAGTCTTTCTCCTTTGGCAACAGTGGGACCCTAAACAAGTAGCTCCTACTTTTAGGGCACCTGGATGTTGTGGCTTCGAAGAAAACATTGAAAATTAATTCTGAGTACAATTGAAAAGCTCAAAAATTGGACTCGGGTAAAACCTCCTATCTACTTCATTAAACAATAATGCTCCTTTCACAGAAATGAGAGGGACAATAATCAAGAAGAAAAGTGAATTAGTTTATGTATATTTTGCCTTTCTGAATAACCCCAGCTTCTAGTTTGTAATATCATATTGTTAAGCTCTAGAACACATTGCAACATTAAACTATTTGTTGACTGTATAATGTTATGTTATGGAAGTTAATGGTTTAAGCCAACCATTCATCTAAGATAATCTATTTCTCTAATCATCATATCGATATTTTGACTACTCCATTGATGGATAGGAAATTGATACATTCAGTGCAGATGAATGTTGTGGAAGTTAGACATGTAAATTATATATTACACATAAAATGAATCCTAAACCTTAAAACATTCCTCTTACATTGCAGCAATAAGGCCGAATGTCTTTATAATAAGAGAGAGATGACCAATATTGTCATCTCTTATTCCACAATCATTTTTCTTTCTTTCCATTCTTCCCATTAGGATAAAGAGTCCCATTTGCAAATAGTGTGGCTTACTTTAAAATTTAATCTAGCACCTGATTGGATAAATAAGGTCAATTTAGGATGAAGCAAATGAATACTATCACACTGAACATCTGTCACTCTCTTGCACCGCAATTCATCTGATAAAATGGTTAACTCTTCATCAATTTCTTGACATAATAGGAATGAAGTCATCATAATAGAGCACTGTCATAAGATCGATGTTTCCAACTTTGAAAATAAATGTCTTGGCTCTGCCTCAGCATTAATGTGGCAGCTGGAGACCATTAACCTAAGACAACTTTCACTGCCATTGACATTATCTCTTAATTAAGAACATGCTTCTGAGCACTTTTTTGGGGAGTTTCAAGTTTCTCAAATTAATTTTAAGAGTATAAAAACTTGTGTTGTATAGTAATTATGTTACTTGAAGGAAGCAATTGCAAATGAAAGGGAGCTTTTTAGTAAGGGTAACCATATCTACAAAATTAAATTACAAGTACAAGAAACTGCAATGTATAAATATGAAATATTAATAAGAAAATATGCTGAATGATAGAGTAGTGCCAATACAGTAATGTTTTAGAACCATAATATTCTAGACATGATCTTACATCTCTCAAATTGTGTATGTAGAATGAATATTAATATACTCATTTAAGATATTAACCTTATTAAGATTAAAGATTTAAGACATATATATCACTGAAGTTAACATGGTTTTTATATTCTGAATTTTATTCCTTCTTTGCTTCTGGTTAAGCCTAATTTCTGAGGTAATCACAAATAATGACAACATAGTACCAAGATTTATTAGCAAAACACCAAAACTAAAAAATTTTCCCAGACAATGCCATGGACAAATTTTTAAAACTTCTTGCAACTTAGTAGTAGAAGTTGCTGAGTATTTTATTTTCACCATTGTTTCTTCACTCCTGTTTGCAAATTGCACATCTATTTTGCAATATGTTTGAATATACTGGTTACTCAAAAATAGTCAGAAGTATCTACAGTAAATTACTGTTTGCCTGTTGATAGTTATGCAGTCCTGTTTTACATTCCCTGATTCCAAGGGAGCTATGTGACTTAACATAAACAGTACCATATGACTGAGGTAACTAGCCAACACATAACAGATTGCCAATAGTACAAGCTGAAATTCACTTTCGGGAGATATCCCAGTGTCTTGTTTAAAATTTGCATGTAGTGATGTAGAAAAGCCCTGGTAGAATTAAATCTGGCCAGGGATATCAAGGGCAACAAGAAAATATTCTATAGGTACGTTGGGGATAAAAGGAAGACAAGGGAAAACGTGGGCCCTCACCAGAACGAAACGGGAGACCTGGTTACCCAGGACACGGAGAAGGCTGAGGTACTCAATGACTTTTATGTCTCGGTCTTCACCGGCAAGTGCTCGAGCCTCACGGCCCAAGCCGCAGAAGGCAAAGGCGGGGACTAGGAGAAGGAAAAGCCGCCCACTGTGGGAGAACAGCAGGTTCGAGACCATCTAAGGCACCTGAAGGTGCACAAGTCCATGGGACCTGATGAGATCCATCCACAGGTCCTGAAGGAACTGGTGGATGAAGTTGCTAAGCCACTATCCATTGTATTTGAGAAGTTGCGGCAGCCTGGTGAAGTTCCCACTGACTGGAAAAGGGGAAGCATCACCCCCATTTTTAAAAAGGGAAAAAAGGAAGATGGGGGAACTACAAGCCAGTCAGTCTCACCTCTGTGCCTGGCAAGATCATGGAACAGAACTTCCTGGAGGCTATGCTAAGGCACATGGAGGACAGGGAAGTGATTCGAGACAGCCAGCATGGCTTCACCAAGGGCAAGTCCTGCCTGACTAACCTCATGGCCTTCTATGATGGAGTGACTGCATCAGTGGACGTGGGAAGGGCTACAGATGTCACCTATCTGGACCTCTGTAAGGCCTCTGACACAGTCCCCCACAACATCCTTCTCTCTAAACTGGAGAGGTATGGATTTGATGGGTGGACTGTCCAGTGGATGAGGAATTGGTTGGATGGTCACATCCAGAGGGTAGTGGTCAACGGCTCAGTGTCCAGATGGAGACTGGTGACGAGTGGCGTCCCACAGGGGTCCATATTGGGACTGGTACTGTTTAATATCTTCATCAACAACATAGACAGTGGGATCGAGTGCACCCTCAGCAAGTTTGCAGATGACACCAAGCTGAGTGGTGCGGTCGACACGCCAGAGGGACGGGATGCCATCCAGAGGGACCTGGACAAGCTCGAGAAGTGGGCCTGTGTGAACCTCATGAGGTTTAACAAGGCCAAGGGCAAGGTCCTGCACCTGGGTCGGGGCAACCCCCAGCATCAATACAGGCTGGGGGATGAAGGGATTGAGAGCAGCCCTACCAAGAAGGACTTGGGGGTACTGGTGGATGAAAAGCTGGACATGAGCCAGCAACGTGTGCTCACAGCCCAGAAGGCCAATCGTATCCTGGGCTGCATCAAAAGAAGCGTGGCCAGCAGGTCGAGGGAGGTGATTCTGCCCCTCTACTCTGCTCTGGTGAGACCCCACCTGGAGTACTGCGTCCAGCTCTGGAGCCCTCAGCATAAGAAAGACATGGACCTGTTGGAGCAGGTCCAGAGGAGGGTCACAAAAATGATCAGAGGGATGGAACACATCTCCTATGAAGAAAGGCTGAGAGAGTTGGGGTTGTTCAGCCTAGAGAAGAAAAGGCTACAGGGAGATCTTGCTGCAGCCTGTCAGTACTTAAAGGGGGCTTATAAGAAAGATGGCGGCAAACTTTTTAGCAGGGCCTGTTGCGACAGGACAAGGGGGAATGGCTTTAAACTAAAGGGGGGGTAGATTTAGACTAGATCTAAGGAAGAAATTTTTTACACTGAAGGTGGTGAAGCACTGGCACAGGTTGCCCCGAGAGGTGGTGGATGCCCCATCCCTGGAAACATTCAAGGTCAGGTTGGACGGGGCTCTGAGCAACCTGATCTAGTTGAAGATGTCCCTGCCCACAGCAGGAGGGGTTGGACTAGATGACCTTTAGAGGTCCCTTCCGACCCACACTATTCTATGATTCTATGTTAATGTGCCAATAAAATCTGAGCATTGAGTACCAGTGGAAAATGAGTAAGAACCCACCACAAAGATAGTTGATTAATTTTGTTTTTTCTTCTGTTTATGCCATCCAAATATCTCTTCAAAATAGGAGGCAAAAATTAATACACCCAGCAACACTTACCTGCTTCTGGAGAAAAACCATATTATCAGAATGACTGGAAAATTTATGATCACTACAGTGGGTGAAATTATTTATTCATTCAAGTAAAAGACCAACCTGCCACTGAGCTTAAGGCACCCAAAACACCACTTATTTCTAATACATCAGGAATCTCCAAGATGTGTGAAAATTTTGCCTCATGTCACGATGAAGGCAGTTCACAAATTATGACGCACCAGGGTATTCACCTCACTTTAATGTACATAAAACCTAATCCTGACTGAATATCTATATAGTTACATACTGCTCTTAGCGGCAACTCTTTCTCTGTACGGACTGTAGGTGATAGCCCAGCCACCTAATCAGGGCTCTTAATTCATATGCTTAATTTAAACTCTCACATTACTGGAATGCACACGTCTCTAACCTTTGAACAGATGGCTCAGTTGTCAGAGATTTCTCCCTTCCTCTGCACATCTTCAGAAAATGCCTGGACAATTACCCTCTCCAGGTATTCCATGAATTTTGAAAGACATGCTCAAAAATGACTGGGCAGGACATGAATAAAAGTCATGACTCTGGCAGCTTGTAGCCCTCGCATACCACTTCTGCCATAAATAACTTGGAGGGGAACAGTGCAAACATGTAGCTGTTGCTGGTCAAGGCTGTGCTGAATATACTATATTACTGTAGAAAAATCATTAGAATTTACCATACTTCATAACTGCACTCAGGTATACATTGTGGGTTTGATGGTTGGACTATTTTAGTCACAGTAGTCAAAAGATCCATTATAACAATGTGAGGAGATGCATTTGGAAAAAGGCAAAGTGTGGATCAATGTATACACCAAAATATAAATCCTCATTTTCCTTGTTATTTTCACTAGCAAAATGTGAACTTCTTTCTTTTATCACTGAAGTCCTTGTGCTTATTTATTGTCAATAAACAAGAGGTTGCATAAAACTCCCATCTTCTTCACAAAATTGTCTTCCTTTACTAGAGATTAAATTCCTGCTTTCTTTTGGTTAAACACTTTCCAAAAAAATCCATGTGAAGAAAGAGGTACTAGTGTGAGATCACGATCTAACAGGCTGTTTTAGAGAAGACAATAAATGTGCAAGAATTTGAAATAATCTCTATTATATTTGTAAAATTTAAAAGAGATTTGTTTCACTATAGACCTAACTTTGCAAATGTGAACCATGACAGCTCTCTGTTGAGCTCTATGAAATTTGTAAGACCTAAGAGAATTTATTTCAACTGAGTGACAACTGGCAAAGTCAGCTTCAGCCTAAAATTAAAAACTAGAAGTATATACTGTTCACAGTTATGTCTAATACTTCATTGACACCTCAGTGCACAAAAGCCTGAGAATCCAATATTCCATTCTGCAAACAATTTTAATTGAAAAAATTCCATGTAAATGAATGGTGCAAAGTTTGGTGGCGCAATCAAAATCAGCACTTGAGTCTGGTAAGGTTTGAGGACTGCATGGCTATGAGAATTTTCTTTATGATGATGCTTTGTCTGTAGACTGAAGGAATAGGAGCATCAAAGTATGCTTCCATCCTCATCTATTAGATATTAATATGTCGCTAGAAGACAATAGTGCTGTGTCTGTGTTTGGATTGAGAGGTTCAGGTTTTAAATATATTGCGACCAGCCTTCCAAATAAAAAGGGAATTACTATTGCACAGCTTCAGAACAAAATTTGCCTTGTGTGCATCTATACGAGTGAGTAAAACAGGGCCCTGAGGTGGCCCTGGTGAAGCTGCCCAAGGTCATATGTATTGTCCAACTGTTAGCGTGGTTCTTGGTTCAGCTCTGGGTTGTGCCAGTGCAAGAAGTCCCAGACAGGGCCAGCCTGCAGTACAGGGAATAGCATGTCCCACACTCTCTTCCCACAACTCTGTTTCTGCACAAGGGAAAAAAATTTAGTTGTGTGGATGTGAGCTGTGCCATGGCTTTAAATCTTAGGGCCAGAGAATGGTTACAGGTCTGCATTTTTTAATATTATAGACACAGTCACAGTCCTACAAGATGATGTCTGCATCACGCTTCTTCTAGAAATATGGCACCATATGCTTATTCAAGTGTGGCTGCACACTTCCAATCAAAACCATCATTAACTCAGCAAAAATTTTTCTCAGGTGTAAACATCCTTACATAATCTTTAAAAATACTAGGAAGTCACTAGTTATTAATACTTCCTCTCCAAGGTTGACATAAAACAAATTAAACATAATTCTAATTAGATTTTTTCCTCTTAAAATATATAAAAATTCTAATGGATTACTTGTATTTCATATAAGCTGAATTCAGCTGGGACCATAGATACGCTTTTTATTTTCAGAAGCATTTTAAGTCACCTAACAAGGTTGATGTGGATTGTAGCATGAAGCACTTTCAGAAATATTGATTCCAGGAATGCCCTAAGAACGTTGGTTGTGGATGCTTCTTCTTCAAGAGCAAGAAGAAATATTATGGGACTGCTTTATTCCTGAGATGGCAACTGCCAGAGTCTTGTCTTATTCCAGTGAGAAATGAATTGTACAAAGCACTACAAAGGAATTAGTTAAACAGAGCAATTTCCTTTGTATATCTCTATTGCAAACACCTAAATCCAGAGGGAGCAGGCATGATGCTTTAAAAGAGAAAAGAAGCAGTCCTAATTGAGACTGACAATTCCTTTTGTCATAAGGAGATTTTTTAACAGAGTTTAATGGGTTTTAAAGAGAACAAACAAGACTTTAGTACATTGACACTTCAATTGCTTCCTTTATTAGCTGTCTGTAAACCTAAAGAACTTACAGTGACGTGGGAAAATGGATTCAATTTAAGATTAGAGCTTTAGGGTTAAGATTTGCACACAGCAGCTTAGATCTCAAATGCCATTTTGACAACTGACTGCAAAGTGCATACCTTAAAAACACTCCTCCAGCTCTGGCACTTAACTTTCTACTAGCGAAGCTCCTAGGCAGCCACGTTTCTGTGGCTGGCCCTACACATGGCTTGTTTCAATGGTTTTGGTGCCAAATTGTCTGGCATCAGCCCCAGTGGAAATACAGACTAGGTGATATCTCACTTACAACAGTTGCTGGGTTGGATCATCCTTAAAACACTGCAAAAATCTATTTAAATAGTAAAAAGTATTTTAAAAGAAAAACTGGAAGTGTGCCAGCTTCTATTGCCTTTTAGCTCAGTGGGTGGAGACTAACTTAGATGTGGGGTGACTTGGTTTGGGTCTTCTCCCTGCCTGGGCTAAGCAAAGATTTGAGACAAGATATCCCAATTACTAGGCAAATATTCTACCTATGAGAAGGGGAGGGGAAGACAGCATGGCCATCCTCCTGATGACACCATGCTGGTGGAAGAGCCAGGGGGATCTTCCAGTGTATATATATTGTTAGGGATTAGGAACGAAGGTGTTCAGTAATTTTAGGATCTGCCCAGCATTGGAACTAAAGGTTCTGAAGAACTTTCTTGGTAGGACTCAAAATACTTCAGTACTCAGGACAGTAAGGATTAGAGGATCCAAATTCTGAATTTATGTGCCTAACTGTCACTTTGGTGTCCTAGCCCCAAATATATGGAAACCTAATATTATGAGATGAGTTAGAAAAAGACTGAGGTAAAGTCACTTCTTACTGGTAATTATAAAGTACTTAGTTGCATTGGTTCTGATTTTTTTGAGTTTCTCATATTATTTAATTAATACAGCCCTTAAGGTCCATTCATACTTCATGTAAATCAAATATAAATGAGCTGGAGACATTACTATGGGAAATGGAATGAAATTAATTAATATATTACTTGATTAGTTCTTATCATTAGTTATTAATAATTAGGTTTTTTCCTGTACAATTAAGAGATGCCTGTACTATAGGAAAAGCCATAAAAAGTTAGTGTGTTTTGTTAAACATCATTCTTGGCCTCCAGATACCCCAAATTACCAACTGTTATAGAAGGATTCACATTCCTTAACAGCCATGAATTGGTATTGTTAGTCAGGTGCCGTTGCTAGGGTGTTATTTCTCAATGGTATATTGATTGCCAGGGAGAATCAGTATGCTCACCAGAAAGTGTTGAGATTTTTGGGATGTTAAACAGATGCAGGTTTGTGCACAAACCCAACCTGGTAGTTAAACACAGGTTCTGAGGACAATATGTCATCTGTTGGAAGTATTCCTGTGAAATTTTCTTCTCTCATCATTCATGCTTATTTCTCTCATTTATCTTCCTTCTCTCAGATAAGGTCTGACAACTAAAGTGGCATTAAATAGCATGACAGCCAACCATACAAAATCAATCTTTCAAAGACTGTATGCCCCAAATACTATTAAGTTACACAGAACCAACACAGAACATCATGAAGGTACCTGAGTATGTACTCCCTAGTACAGCTTTCACTACATTTGTGCATTTTGTCCACTAATAATGTCCTACTGTGAATACTGTGCTACTAAAGAAAAATCTGATCAGTGAAAATATTGTACAATTCATGAATTGGACTTGGCACAACATATGCATACCTCATAAAAATATCTATTAATATTCACTTTTATTATCACTATGTATGGTAGACATATGTACTTTGACAGAGGCAAAGCAAAATATTGTAACCATACCCTATATAAACATATCCTTTTTTGTCTTTTTTTTCAAAGAAGGTGAAATACTAGATGTTCTAGAGAGTATACTTAGACAATTTAGAAATCTCATGTAGGAAAATTAGAGCTATGTATGTTAAATAGACTCTTTTTAATGGAAGACTTTTTGAATCAGCATCTTAAAAAAAATTATATTACTAACAATAATGAGTCAGTTAATTTCCTCTCATTAAAACTTCAGTTTTATGAGGAGTGACATTTGCATTAGTCTCCAATCATTAGAAGCACTGTAGAAAAATGGGAAATATATTTTAAAATAGCTCAACACTGCTATCACTTCATCGAGAAAAAATCACCATGAAATATGCTGTTCCCAATGGAGAGCTAGTACAAGAAAAAGCCTACTCCGTTCTTGCAAGTGTCATGTTTAATGAATGTATTTGACAAATTCTGAGATCTTTAGTAATACATAACGACACAGAATGATTGAAGCAGACTATTAAATATATTCTTACTATTCAGGTTCAAATTAAACGGCATGAACATACAGAACAGGTACACATTTCATTTCAACTGGTGGTATGAAAATCCCAAAGCAACATGTTTATCAATTTATGCACATTGCAATTAGAATGTGTTACACTGTCCCATCAAAGATGGAGCTTTGAGACAAAATTAAAGAATCTCCTCTTCTTGCTGGGTACATTAAAATGAAAACTGTGTGTAATGAGTAGGGCATGATGTTAACACACAAACATTATGAACCATATCTTAACTGTGTCCCACAATTTGTGAATAATGAAGATACAACAACCATCTTTAGGAAGGACTTGGCTTTTGCCACTTCTGGCCATTGACTGAGATGAACAAGAACATTCCATTATGAATTTACATAAATGACTTGCACTCAGACTTCTATATGAACTTAATGGCTTCATCATTTTCTATATTACCTGCTGACAACATGGATACTCAAACCCCCAAATTTTCATTGACTTAATGTAAGTTTAGTGTAGGTTAATAATTTAACAAATGGAAAAAATATACTTTTTGATTAACATAAAAATTTGAGTGGTTGGCTTTTTTAGGAGATACAAATAACAAAATAGTCAATTAAACCACATTGAGCTTTGACTTAGTAATTTTTATTCTTCCTTTGCACCTTGGGTAGGGTTTTCAAAATCACTGAGTAATGGGAGGTTTCATAGAATTCAGTGGCTGAGCTGATATCACTGGAAATAAAGTTAGGCCAAAAATGAATGCTTTTGAAATACTATCTAATACTATCAGGATCCAAAAGAACAAAATGAGTCTTTGCTTATTGGATAATTTTCTGTCTTTCTTACCCCATTTATGTTTACTACATTTAGGATTTGGAGTAATTTCTGTGTATTTTATATACATAATAGATATGATGAAAAGCCTGTTGACACCTAGTACAACTGTGAGAATAATAATGTAAAAAAAAAAAAAAATCCAAAAGAAATTTGTTGCCAACTTGAAGAATTTTAAGTAAATCCTTAATATAAAGGCATGTCCTCTACTTCCTGAATCTATTCTGAACCTTTGCTGTAAATGCCTTGACTATAATGCGCTTCAACATTTGCATTTCTGCAGAGAAAGGCATTATTGTTATTAATATACCCAAATGTATGAAAATGCATAGTTAAAATAAGTCGGTAAAAATTCTACTGCAAGCAATGTACTTTCCATATGGAGTATTAATAACAAAAGAATGATGCTTGTCAATGATTAAATGTTGCACTATACTGTATTACAGTGTAGCAAGCAGAACATTTCATATACTGCACATTATTTTTCCTTTTCCTTATTTAAATCTTTCTAGTAAGCACACAGCATGACAGCCGGAAACACAACAATGACTGAATATGCACAGACACCACTAGATCATTCTTCCTCTATTAAAACCATATTGCATGTAGCAATAATGTTCTGGCTGCTCAGTGTTATTTCTGGGTCAGCATCATATCTCTCCAGGAAAGGTGTTTTTGCTGTTGGCTTGACTTTCCCTCTTTCTGATTTAACTGACATAGTTGAAACCATGCCAAGGCGAGAGAGTGTTTCAAGTTCAGCAATGAGGAAAGCAGCTTGGGTAAGTGCCATGAACAAGCAGCTTTCTGAGAGGGATGTGGAGCGGAGATTCAGTGCATGATATTCTTGAAATGAGGAAGACATGCATGTTTCCACAGTGAATACTGTTCTACCCCTTTCCTCCTCTTTCCCTCCTAGAGGAAATAGAAATCAAAGAACATGTATTATGTTAGATTTCATTGCCCCCAAAATAGTACTCTAAATTTTGAATTAAAATCTGAAGATGGAAGTATTTAAGTAGAGTCATTCTTATGGTAAATCCTATCTATAAACAAGTTTCTCAAAGCAAATAGGTCACTTACTTCAAGGTAACATGAAATTTTCTTCAGACAAGCCCAGAAAAGAAAGAACTGTCATAGCATTTAAGAAGAAAACAGTGTTGTTTCAATAATACCTCCTTCTATTTCCCTAATATTAGCAAGATAATCTAGGTACTAGGTACTTTTTAATTATTATTGTTGTTTATTGTAAATATAAATGTAAATGTAATGTTTATAAATGTTTATAAATGTAAATATAAAACCTCGAAGCATCACAGGCAGGGTTCCTGTGTCCACTGCGCCAGGTATTGTGCAAATAGAAGAACAAAGGCAGGCGATTTAGATTTCAGACAGCTCATTGGCAAGTGCAGGCAGACGGAGACTGCAAAGGCACAATGAAGTAACATTAGTCAGTATGAGTGACAACAGTTTTGTCAGGGGTTGTGTAAGCATTACAGCAAAGGAAAGGCAGAATTTGTGATTTGAAGGAAAACAGCGAGGCAGGCTGGCAGGTACTTAGGGGACGTACCTTTAGGTTATGGATGAAATCACGAAAGTGCATATTGGAAAAGTCTGCTGAGAGTGTGAGGGAACCAGCTGGGGATATGTGTGTCTGGGTGATCATGTGCATCTGAACAGTCCTAAAACCACAGAGATGTTATGATTATGAGGGTCAATAAAGTGGCCCAGCAACAGAATACAGCATGACATGGTGACAGTCATTGTCACTTTCAGGACTATAGAAAAAGGGTGTTTTAGCAACCCAGGCATAAATTGAACAGTTTAACTGGTGTGTGTGTGTAGAAAAAAAACATCTGTACGATTTATGTTTTCATTTAAAAAGAAGCTCCCCAATACATTTCAGCCAGTAAAAACCAGTTAGGCTAGGGTACTAGACCTTAACAGAGGTTTGCATATGAACGAACCTTAGCGTGTACTTAGTAATGTTAGCCAAAAGAAAGAAACAACACCTAAAACTCTCAAAGCTTCCAATCTGATATTAAAAAACTACAGCAATGTGAAGCACAGCAGCAGTCTGTGACACATGATTTCCCCAAGAATAAATAAATAAACATTTTTTGCCAGAAGCTTTCGGCTAACAAGGAAGGAGACAAGACTGAAAGCCAGAGCAGCGTCTAGTGGGCATGCTCTAGGACAGTGGCTGGCCAGCAAGAGCTTCAAGACAGCTGGGAAAGGCAGTAATTTTTCAGAGGATGTAAGAAAAAAGTGGGAGGGGAAAAGAAAACAAAAAGCAGTAAGACAATGTTTGGAGAGAAAAATAGGATGCAGTTTGGCTATGGGAGTTTTCATAAAAGCTTTTTTGGCTATCATTTTTTTTTTTAAACAGAAGTGATCATTGTGTAGCTATGATTATTTTTGTAGTCTTCATTTCACCAATTACAAAGGGTATGATCTCTTCAGTACAACTTGTTCATTACACTGGTACGATTCCCAAAATAGTCTCCCAATCAGGGTCAAATATTGTTGCAATTTGCAGTCTGTATTGACTGACGAGCCAGCTGACTGAGACAGCTGGTACAGGATAGTCAGGCTTTAAGGCATTCCATAATTTTAATTTAATTTCAAAGGGTACACTATAAGTACGCACAAAATAAATAATTTCCATGAGGACAAAGATAATCTCCTGAAATAACTATGGTACTCATAAATTATACAGCTATAGAACAGCCTCACATTATTTTTTATTGTCTGAGCACAGTAGAGTTGTGTCAGTATAATACTATAAAATACATGTAGTATCATTACAAATGCATGTGCAGAAGGTTTACTGGTAGTATTATTGGTACAAATTACAAGAAAACACCATCTATGTTGTGACTGTGTACATGGTTTTGTATATGTATAAAACACAACAACAAACTCCACAGAATTTCAGAAGCCCATTTCACCCTTATCATTATCAAACATGTATGTTTAAATATGCCAACATTTATGAGGTCAGCCTCATTGAAACTAAGCAGTTAAGGATTCATTAATTAAACATAAAATTGTGAGTGTATTTCACAGCCACTACTTTTGAAGGCTGTCACTTATTCCAGTCCTAAAGCTACCTCTGTTCTACACAAATCCTGATTAGAAATATATACAGCTAATAATTATTTCTACCTGTGACATGGAATCATGAGAAGAGATCCTCTTTGTACTGAGTGGTTAAGCCCACAACAACTCAGGCAAACATCTCTCTCTCTGATGTTTGGTGGGGCTTTGAGAGACCTGAGATCTAAATAATTCTAGTACAAGTGGAGGATATTTGGGATTTTTAAGAAGTAGGCTTTTGGGACAAATCCAAAAGACAATTAGAAGGAACTAGAGCATAATTGATAGAAATAATGAAGAAAATTAAAGATGTTCTTCCACAGTCACTAATTGAGAGTGGATAAACAGTCTGTGAGCATCTTACAAAGGAAGGCAAACCTTTACTTTTCTGATATTCTAAACCTCACGTACAATTTCAGAATATATAACCTTTGCCAAGTTTAGGATTTGGTGAGATTTCATCTTCGTGGTTTCTCTCCAGTTTGTATTTCAAAAACAAGCAAAACCTGATTATATTTCCTTGCTGTGCGAGTGGAAGAGGACGACGTGAAAAATGCCTCCCCCTTTCTGCAGGTGTGACAAGCTGGGCACAATGGCATCACTTCTTTGTTTGCTATGTGACAGGAGACCTCCGTGCCAGGCCTTGACAGGAGGAGCACAGCCCTCCCTGATGGCTGCTGTCTCGGGGGCTGAGCAAGAGCCTACTCAGAGCCTAGGGAGAGGAAGCCCCACCATGGACCTCAGCTCTGGGGAAGCTGCGTGGAGGTCCCTCAGGCTTTTTGTCTGTTTTTTCACTCAGACAAGGCAACCCATAAAAACTGTCCATAGAATATAAACGTAAAAGGCAAGAGGACAATTAAGAAGCCTGTGTGTTCCTGTTCAAGTCAATGACCAAGGCGGATTAGACTTGAGATTTGAGTAGGAGCCGCTGAAGACAGAATTGTCCATGTACTTAAATATAATTTTATTAAAAAAACCCCCACCCTCTTTTACTGCTGCTGTTTCAAAAAATCACTCAAAAAGGTCAAATCATAAGCTGGCATATGGAAGCTTTCTCATAAAATAAATAATACATGGAATCCTCTTAGAGTTAATGAGACAAACCATTACTTCTGCAAAAAAATATTTTTCCTCCATGCAAATATTATGATCTTTAATAATTATGTTAATTTGTCATTTATATTCACAGCTCATCTGGTAAAATCATTGTATGTCTTAAAATTAACTTTGATTGCATAAATATTACATTAACTTTGATCACGCAAGTATTGCACAATCACCATTTTAAATAGTCATGAAGGTGACTGAATAGGTTTCAATTGAGTTTAATTTAACAGGATTAGGAAATATTTTTCCTTTGATTTTTAAATAATACTTTTGATTTAGTTATTTTATATACAGACCGTCAAAGTTTTCATTCTTTTATTAATTCATATACAAATGCTCACAGGAACATTTCTACAAGCAAGCAAGAGTTTGAGGCTGACTACTACATAATTATCAAATTATAACCGTGTGTTCCTTTCTATGGGATAACCCAGAAACGAACTCGGGTCCTGATACAGCAGCCATTTTAAAGCTTGTATATCATAAGCATGTGATTAATTGCCATGATTAATTTCACCTGGATTACTTTGCTGTTAAATGTTTCTCCCATGCTTAAGGCCCTGTATTTTGTTGGGTAGATTTAAGCACGTGTTTAATACTTTGCTAGACCCTGGCTGCAGCAAGCTCTTGCGGATAGAGTTTCCAGCCAATTCCTCTATGTCATGGAGGGCTTTGATACCTCTGAGCAAATGGTAGGATATTGATTCACAGAAACTGGGGCCTTTTACCTTATGTGACCAGCAAATAAAGCTGTCAACAGCTGTCTTGAATGCGTATTAGCAGAGTCACAGGGCATATAGGAATTTACTGTAAAGTACTGCTGATATTATAAATGGCAGTTTGTTCCCTCACTACCTTGAGGAGAGCAAACATGGCTAGCAGAGTGTGATTTACTCATCTACAGTACTTGTTTGATTCACTTAGCTGACCTTTTAGAACAAGAAATTTGAGTGACTCTTTAACCCTTGCTCAGGTAATTTTCACCTTTTTCAAGGGTGATCTCTCAAGGGTGCCCATGGTGGGACATTGTACTTGTAGAGAAAAAGCAGAGAACCGCATCCAGTTCCTTATTTGTGGAGTGCTATCCCTGAATACAGCCTCATTTTGGTGGAAAAGGGCCAAAGAACCCTCAGTGCTGCCAGCTTTATTTAAGAACATAACCCTTTTTTATATAGTTATATATCGTCCTGGCAAACCTCTCCTAGGACAGCAAACATCCAAAGCTAACACACTCTTCTGCTGTACCTGGGAATTCTTTCCTCAGATCTACATTACCTTCTTCCCCCTGCAAGAGGGAAACGCCTCCTCTCCTTTGTTGGACAGATTCATATAAGCAAGTCCCAGGCAGCTCTTCAGTGGCTCAAATCTCTCAAGATACCACAGTTCTGATCTGAGCACAGTGAGGACTGAATGAAAAGGACAGGAGTAGTCATAGATTTACTAAACATCACCCTCGGTTTCTCCATGATCTCTTTCCCTGCTCAGAGGTGTTGCATGTCACTTCTGGACCAGTCTCTTTTCCTTCTATCTGGCTTGTGGGTATTTTCCCAATTTTTGAAGTTGCTCTCTGCAGGAACAACTGGGGTTTCTTTTTTTTTTTATTTTTTCTTTCCTTTTTTTCCCCTTCTCTTCTTTGTTTTCCAGAAAGAGAACTGGAATCCCTTCAGATTGCCACCTCCTCCCCCTCATTCCAGCCCTTCTTTCCTCTCTGTGGCAGCCTGGGCGTGGAAGTCTTTATCAACCACAAGAGGCTGGAATATATCAAACAGGGTTTTCCATTGCAACTAGCTAACAGGACTGGGTTTTTGGCTGAAGCCATAGCAACTATTCTAGAGGTGCTAAGTGTTGTCCTTAGAGATGAGCTAATCCAGTAGGGATAGAGGATTTCTGTGTATGTGTATTGGGATAAAATCTACTGCAGGCTTTTTAAAGTAAAGAAGAGTTGATGTGTTTTTGCATTTTACTTATGTTCTTTTTAAAGAAATGCATGTTTTTAATTGTTTGGTTGTAAATTCTGTTCTTGAGGGAAAAATCAAAAAGGAACAATTAAAAAATTACTTCAGTGACTCTAAATTGGCAAATGTTGACACATAATATTCCTGCTACCATCTTTTTTCTCTCTCCCTCTCTTTCTTTAGGGTAATTATGCCTCTTTTAAATTCAGACAGTGTTTTCAAAACACAGGTTAATATATCCAATAACTTTAACTTCATATTGTATTTTTGAAGCCTTTAGAACATTAGCATATAAAACTGGAATAATGCTACTTAACTGCCGTCATGCATTAAAGTCTGTTTACAACATATATTTTACTTTAGTTCTTATATTGCAGAGTTCTTCAGGAAGCATGAATAACTCAAATAGACAGAACGGCAATTGAAAAACAAAACTAAAGAGCAAATGGGAACAGATTTCAATATAGCAAGACAAAAGAACCCTTTCTCTGGAGGATATAGTACTGAAAGAGATACTGTATTAACAGCTTCTTTTACAATACTTTAATTGTAAAGATGCTTTAAATGAGTCTTTGCCTTGTTACATTTCTACAGAAAAAACACATTCCCAGTGTTGTAAGTCATAACTGATCGTAACAAGCACGTATTATCTACAAATAACCTAATCAACATTCAGCAAGGAGTTGCATAAATGAGCCCTTCTACATATTGCACCTTATAATGAGCCACTACACAACTAATGACTTATTAGTGCCATGGGCAATGAATGATTAATTAGTCAATTCAAAAGTGACTTTTTAAGGGTATAATTGCTACCTTTTCTAATTTCTGAAGGTTAGACAGAATTAACGCCATGTTGGCATACTAGACCTGATAGAGTAACAACTTTGTTTGTCAACAATGCACTAAGAGCAGGGGTGGTTCCTGAGAGCTGATTGCACTAAACTGAGTATGCACTCCGGTTATGGATTCCCCAGATTACAGTCGAGTACTTTACAGTGAATCTTGTCCGGTGAATCCTGGGGAAATTTAGGAGAGCAGCTAGCAAGTGAGAGCTGGAAGTACCAGAGAAGATAAAGCATTCAGATCCTGCATGACTGCTGCTGTGCCTAGAGTGTGCTGCTAACTTCAATTCTGGCACATAACTCATTCCCTCCTCCAGCTGCTGCTGTCCTCTGCCTCTTCTTGCTTCCCATCTTCTCTTTGGCGTTTATGTGTCAGCTTTGGGAGGGTATGGACTAGACATTGCTCAACACCTGAGTGGACAGAACCCCATTGCATGAAGATTTGTAGGGAAGGGCCATAAACCTGTGTGAGACTAGAAGCAATTAACAAAAGAAGAATTTCTTTAGAAAAAATGTGTTTGGTGTATATGCAGTTCTAGGAAGGCTTTCAAGATATCAATATACAGTTCCTGGTAACACACTGACTCCAGTTTGTGTGATCCAAAGTCCATACAAGCCAATGGAAAGTGTTCCGCTGAATCCAGTGGCATTAGGTAAGGCAATAAGTAAAGGAGATGAAGAAAATCTTAACTTGATTACAGTAAGCTCTGTATGGCAACAGAAAGCTGTAGTGATGAAAGAAGCAGATTTCTCTGCAACATTTTTGTTTTCATGTAGGGGAGTCAGTGGAGGAACCAAAAGAGGCAACATGAAATCTATAACTATGTGATCATTTGGCCCTAATTCAAGGTTATGAGGCAGGAGCTTGACCAGCAGACGATCTGTTCTGCGATTCAGCAGTCTCACAGGGCTAATGAGAGCAAAGTGTCATCTCCAACACCCAATCTAATGCCCTCTTTCAAAAACCTTTGGGTACAATTGCTGACATGACATCAATTAATAAAATGATGCCTTCAGTTAAGCGAAGTTGCTGCATATGTGAAAAAGAAAAAAAAAAGTATGTTTGTTAAAGCCACATAGAACTTTATTAGAGGTTTTTGTTTGACCAAAATTAAATTGGAACATTATTCCTACTGATGCTAGTGCAGAGACCAAAACAATTGCTTCTGAAATTAATGCATCTAACTAGTATCTGTGCCCTCAGCTTATTCAGGTCACTTGCCAAAGAAAGTGCTGAAATTATCAGTGGACAAGCATGAAACAGAAAAAAATCAATAAGCAACACATAAAGGGATTGCATCTCTGTAACACTCATATGCATTATTCTAGGTTATTGGAAAATACCTTGGTGGTGGGGCAGAGCCACTCAGCTGACGGTGTTTGGCTACCTCACATCCCTGGATCTGCAGCACTGCTCCTGGCTGCAGTAAGCTGGGAAGTAGCTGCTGCACAGCATGCTTCAGTCAACAAGTCTAAAGGGAAATCTAGGCAGAAATTAATACTACTCTGAATGGTATTAACTCCTTGTAGCTTTAGCGTTTGAAGATAATAATTTTATTTCATTCGTACAGAGCACCTTTTGTTGGAGGATCTCGTTACCATGCGGGTCGTTGCCAGATAGCATCGGTAATGCTATTGCCTGTATTAGAGTGGAAGACTCTTTTCAAGGGCTGAATGGCATTAAGGATCTGGAGTGATGAAAAGCTAGAGCTGCATAAAGTGGAAAATTATCCCTAATTTCCCATCTCTCTCCTGTTTCTGAGATTAAGCATCACTCTCGGTTTTTCCCTTCAGTTGTCAATGAGCTTCTTCCAAGTAACCAAAGATTAGTTACTATACACTACTAATTCCTAGTGCATATAAAAATCCCATTCTCCTATGAATTTCTTAAAGGAATGGGAACACTTGGCGTAAAAGGGAAACTTCAGATTTTATTTTAAAATATATATAAATGCACATTTATTTATTATTGAAGTCCAATATAAGCTGTAATTTAAGATTTGTGCATCACCTAAAAATTATGTCCTCTTTTCCATGCTTTCATTCTCACTAGGGCTTGGATGATATTTAGGTTCCCTCCATGATTTTTGTTAATTTACATAGCCCATTCCTATGACCTTTCTTCTTATTTCTTACAGTTTCCAAACAGGTGGGGTACTTTTGTGCATAATTTCCCTGCATAAGAAGCTATTTCATACACTTTCTTCTCGTGTGTGTGATTTTTAGTTATGCCTCTGTGTCTTTATTCTTTGGATTGAAGATTACTCTTCAGTTATCTCCCCCACCTCCCGAATATCTGGTTGTGTCAGAGACATGTTTATCCTATTATTTTACTATTTTGCACAGGAAGAACTGCACCATGAACAGTTTAGCTAATACAGTAGTGAATGTACCATCTCCTGCCCTGTGCTATCACTTGAATCATTGCTGGAAATAACGGACCTGCACTGGGAACAGAATTACAAGAGCATTTCATCTCATGCATATTACAATGTTATGTCCCATGAATATACAGAATAAAAGTGGTAAAGGATTATCTAAATATGATCCATCTAAGTATAACATGATTCAACAGCTGCGGTCCTTACTTGTAAACACTGGTCATTCATTGCCTGAGAGGTTTATTAGAATACTGTTACGTTTGCTGCAGGAAATGTAAATGTAAATGTTGCAACTGAGACCAACAGGGAGATAAAAATTTCATGTTGTTCTTAGAGCGTTTTCCCCTTTCTGTTGCTGCCCATGGGCTGGCAAAGGTTGTGACAATGGCTATGCTCTAATTTGTCTTTTTGACAAAACGTAAGTCCTTATAAACATAAAAATAACAAAAAGCAAAAGCTCTGCAATAAGGCATATGCATTTTAAAAGTAATTAAAAGGGATTTGTCTTGCTCTTTGAAAACCATTAGAAACAATATCGTTCAAAATGTTAATTATGACATGGGTTGCTTTTATGTTTTTTTTTTCTTGAATAAAACTCTAATTAGTAGCTAATACACAGTTGCACTACACTTTGCATTTAAGTGAACAGACAACAAAAACACTGAGGTTCATTAAAGTGATCAAAGAGAACGGCATACTCTCCACTCCTTTTAATAACTGTTCTACAGAGAGCTAGAAGGTTTTTAAAAAGCCTGAGCAGTCCTTGCCATTAACGTACTAAGTGAGTATAATTACCTAAATCAAGAGAACACAACTTATTTGCAATGAACTTTCCAAATTAAAATCAACATTTGACTACTAACACAAATGAGATTCTGCTCATGAAAGGATCATTATAATTAAGCAAAAACTATTACTTTAAACTATCATGAACCCTTAGGACAATGACCTGAGTTTGTAAGAACTGTTCTTTGTAATATTGAAACCATGAGACTAACTCTGATTAGCTAGTTTTCAGTTTAGAAAGATGTTACTCAATAGTAAGGATCTAAATCCACATTATATTTACTGTGAAATTTATTGGGTGCAAAGAGATTCAGAAATCTTTATGGTTGCCACTGAACTGAGTAAAAAAATGTGAATCACTTTTTAACTGCAGATAAAAATTGATGGGAAACCATCCTGTCCTGAAAAATACGTATGAAGATTCAAAAAACAGAGAAGCAGGAAATAGTATAGGCAGAAAGAGACAAATAAAGCAAAACGGGGAGATCTTACAATCAAAAGAGAGAAGCCTCTGAGATCCACGTCTAGATCACTAAAAAACAAAGGGCAGAATAACAGTAACTGAGAAACTACCACTGTGCTGTTTTTCTTGTGGGCTCGTTAGTGTAAAAGGGTGGTTTGGATTTAAAAGAGAAAAGCAGAGACGCTCCCATATGTATTTAGTTGAGTAGGAATGGTTTAAGACCATGCTTAACTACTTTGTTAAATCCAGGTAAATTTCTAACAGGTGAAATCCCTGAGAGTAAAGTCAGCTCTTAAATTTGAGAATTTGGCTTACAATGGTTTAATGAAATAAAGCACTGAGGGAAAAATCTGTGAAAAAATACAGCAGTTCTAAAGGGAGAAGCTGAGTAGTTTTAACTCTTAAAATATTAATTGTGTAATAAATAAAATGGCAAAATTGTTAAAAAGCTAGCATAAATAACAAAATGCCAAATTGCATTTTGCCAGCCATATTGCTGGCTAAATTCAGGCTCAAGATTGCTGTATTAAAGGCTATATTTGGCTATAAAGGCTATATTTGGTTTTGTTTCTGAAGGAAAAAACAGTGTCTATTTCATTTAGATTATTTTCTGAACATATACGAACAATGCTAGACATTTTTAAATCTCAGCTAAAATTTAGTAAGAAATAAGTAAGAAAAAGTCTGTTAAAGTTTTTAAGTAGCAGACTTACACAAAGAGAACCAGAGGTGTTTGGTTTAAGTGAATAGTTTTATAGTTTGCTCGAGTGGGACCTTATTCATTAGAAATTAGATCTTTGGTGTTCATATTAAAATGTGTTTCAATGAGACAACTACATCAAATTGTCTTATTTTTTATATATTGATTATGATGTGCTATATTGGAGTAGTGCACAAGCCAAACAAAAGTATTTTGTTCCTACTAGCAGTTATGTTGAATGGACTTTAACATGAGCAAAAACTTTTAGCTTTTCTTACAATAAAACTGCTTGGATGCTCATGGTCTATTCTTGTCCTAGGGCACTTTTAATGATACATGTACTTATACCTATGATTTGACTGAAAGCTTTTACATTTGTGTTGGTGGTATTTCCAATTTGTTTACATTATACATTTGACAATACATTGGCCTAACTGGTACCTGCACACTTCAATAGTCCGAAATAGTTTTCTGGAGCAGAACTCTTTTTTCCAGAATCAGCTTCCTTTGTGAACTCCATGTAATTATTTCTTCTGGTTCATCGGAAAGGTCCTGAGCTGACGAATTTTGTTGTAGTGGAATATACAGCTGACCTCAGGTAGCTCATAAATATGTAAGACACCATTTTGTAAATCATGGCTAATTGTTTTTAAACATTTTTGTATTACTTGGTCTTCAATTGCATTTTAACAGCATTAAAAGTATTAGAACATTTTCCATTACAGCACAAATTTGCATAAAGCCAGCAATGGGACAATTCAGGAAACTAAAATTATTCATTCAGCAAGTCTTTGTGGGATCAGTCTCTGAGTCAGTTTTTCTGGTTCTTTGCATGGCTGCTTCTTCAAGTAATAAGATTTAAAAATACTTATAAAAACATTGTTGTAAAGTCATAAATGGTTCCCGAAAGGCTTAAATTAACCTATTGTTATGTTTTATCTATCTGTATCTACATAGACATTTATTGCCTTTGTACATATTTGATTGCATCTGCAAGGTGCCTCCAACACCAAATGTTCTAATATAGTCATGGTAGCTTTGCACAAGTAACCACGATTAACCAAGGATTTCAGCATGGTCTAGCAGCTCAAGGATTTACATAGCTTTTCCAGTAGTCCCTCACTGACATCAACGGCCTGTGTGAGAACCTCTGCCAGTTTTATTTCATCTCAACTGTTTGAATCACTCAGCTGAGAAGTAATGTTGTTCTGAGGACAAATCCTGCCTAACAGCTGCTTCCAAAGCAGTGGGGCGAGCTTTTTTACACCTACACATGAACTTAAAAAAGGTTCAGAAAGATAAGAAACCGTTATGCTTTCTGGCAGCAAACGGAGCAACAGAAGTGACACACTGCTATTCTCATGCTCTTAATTTTGAAGTGGTTAGGAATTACAGCAAAAGCCAAACCAAACCCCAAACTTTCATCAGATTAATAGCACTCCATGGAA